>NW_024609880.1:14658673-15075850 GCF_016920785.2 Ixodes scapularis | reverse complement strand
ATAGAACTTTTAAAAGAAAACTGGACTCTTTTGCGCCTTCCTAATTCTTCGCCTGTTCACTACGATGCATCCGCGGAAATGGAGCACGTCAGCCAAATCCAGGTCGCCTATTGGGTAAGAGCCTACCTCACCAGCACCGCGATCGTAAACAATAAATAGCCGGCGAATGTTTCCTAAAAGTTTTGTTAAATAATATTCAGATCCACATTTTGTAGCATAATTAGAGATGTGTGGCGAAAATTGCCAAATTTGATAATGCTGAGAGCCAAGCGCCATCGATCGTGTGGTAAACGAAAGCAACTACTGCGCGTGCGCAGTAGGGCAGGGCCGACAGTTACTTGGGTGACGGCGACCGACGTACGTTTATTTTCTTTGTTTTCCTTCCTCTCAAAACTCTGACTGACGGAACGTTTATTTTTCTACGTGTTCTTCCCGCGCGTGCCGACTTCAAGCAGCAAGAAAACAGTACTTAAAACAGACCACGACGAACAAGAACGCTGGATCCACCGACACCGACGAAGCGTATAGGCCTAGCAGGCATTCCGACTCGGCGCTGCGTTGCTTCGTCGCAAGACCGTCTGCCTACGATCGGCTGGCGTACTAAATGGAATATGCCCGCGCGACCCTTGTGAACCCTTCCCGTATTATAGTTTTGATCACTGACCTCAATTCTAGATTAAGAGGTGAGGTCAATCTCTTCCCCTTGTTTTCCGAGGCAGTGTTGACGAACACTCGTCGAAAAGGGACTCTCGTCGATTCTATCTTGTTTTGTGTGATATAGAGCTGAAATAAACGCCGTATGGATTACCTTCGTAACACGGTATGTACACTTTGTTATTGGTATGCCATTTTTATTCTGACAGACTGCACGACACTGTCGAGCTATAACAGTTCGTGGGAGGTATACGTACAACCCCGGTCCAACCTTTCTTTGCCGAGTGTCGCGTCAGTATCGAGTTGCAATCGTAAAAGAACGGTCCCGAAGCGCTTACAAACAGCGCGAATACAAGACTTCCATCAAGCGCGCGCGTCCGCTCCGAGTGTAAACAGGTATTTACGTGGCTCTTGCTGACACTCGTAGTTCAAACGTATCTTTTTTAACGTCGGCTCGCTCCTGCATCTCCGAGGCCGCGAAAAACGCCATCTACGTCGCTTTGCAAACGACTGACACGGGCCGGCCCTTCTGCCAACAATGACGGGGTGGTTGACTTCTGGAGTCTTCACCGGAAGACTCGCTGCACTTCCCAACAGGCATACCGGCGTATGAGACTAGTCCCATGCTGTCGCTGTAGCGCAACATATCTCATTGAATTTCGCTCAGCTGCGATGCGGCGATGAGAGGCGCCGATTCAGGAAATACGTCGGTGACATCAGCGCAGTAAAACCTACCGGCGCACCCCAACTCGTTGCCGCTAACACTCCCATTCTTCTACTGCCGAGAGAACTTCCGGTTCTGGAAACGGCCTACGTCACGGCTTCTTTTGCGGTCAGTTGGAGAGAATGAAAAAGTCGATATTTCAATATTTTTTGTGTAGAAGTTAATAAACCGAGACGAAAACGGATGCCTGTTCGGCATTCAGTGAACATTGACGGTTTAATGTAAAAGTTATCTGGAAAAAGTAAAAAGGTCATTTCATGGTCCCTTTAAGCGGTGGCGGCGGGCGACGGGCGTGGGACCTGTACTTTCGAACTGTTGCTCGCGGCACCAGCGAATCTGTCTAGCTTCGAAAGAGAAATGCTTCACGGATCAAAACAAGTAGTATTTATTCCGTTCGACACGCGCGATCACCAAGCTGATTCGCACGAAGACGTCATCGAGTTGTCGCCCCTTCTCCTCGCTGAAGACATTGCTCGTCTTACGAACACGAATGGGCAAAAGCTTGAAAAACGCGCAAACGTCAAGCACAAAAGGATTGATTCCTACACGTTTTTTTTCAAAATTGCGTGTTTTTTTTTCTGTGTTTTTTGTGCGGCGTGCGACGTGCGACGTGCGACGCGCGCGTTTTATTACTCTTCGCACGGCCAGAAAAACAAAGAAAAAAAAAAAAAGGCACTTTCCTTTTCGAACAGTTGCGTCTCTTTACTTTATTAAATTATACGGGACGCTGTAGCGAAATATTGGTTGGGTAGCCTTCCGACAATCATACTAAATCGCCTAGCCAAAAATAAAACTTATTTTTTGGGTGCTGTCAGTGTCCCTTTAGGCACTTTTTGGAAAATTAAAACTTCAGATCCGTTTCACACCTCTCAGTACATGTCGTTCTTACCTTCAGTCCCGAGATTTATGCCATGTTCAATTTGCACCAGCTTGTTTGCGCACTTGCATCCAGCTTATCTTGTTCCAGTCGTCCCGTTTCTAGCCACCCTCGTGTCGGGGTTAACCAACACACAGCGTGCGTTGAGGTTATTACAGCCACCATTCTGGTGGCATGCTGCCGAACGCGTATGCCTTCTGCTGCACACATTTGGCACCAACGGACTCGTTTTACGATGGTAGACGCATATGGCCCGGTAATGGAAGCTGATCGGTGGGCGTCGTGACCTAACGGGTCGCCTAGGCGACGGCGGTAGAGAGGTTACCGCACCGCCAAAAAGGGGAGGGTACATGAATCGCGTGACGTCATCACGCTAGAATGCGGCGCAACGCGCCGGTGGCGGCGTGCTTCACGTGGCCGTTGGAGGAATTTGAGCACGCGGCCGGCGACTTGGCGACGGCTCATTATTCGCAACTCCAGCCCACCGCTCGCCCTCTCGTGGACATACGAAGAACAACTGAGGAACGGGGACAGGGCGGAGACGATGGCAGGGACTGTCGGCCTTGGTTCTCTTGTTGCCGCAGGGTTCATGGTCGGTGTGTTCGTGCATCATGCACTTTTAACGAAGAAGGGAGTGCGTTAAAATAGGAGTGGTTGCGTTTCGCTTTGTAACTTTCACAAATCAACATGCTGATTTTCTTAACGAACGTTAACACCTCCGTCACCTGTGATATGCTCCTGCCTTCACCACTTCGTATTTCTAGAAAGATATGCTAGTACTTAGCACACTGACCAGCATCAGCGAGCGGGCGCACCGGAAATCCTAGAGAATCTATCCTCGTGTCTTGCACCATTATCGGACTACCGCTCCGCCACCTATAGTAAGCGTTGGAGTTGCGAATACAAGGTTCAAGGACATATATCTAAAGAAAGGGCTACAGCAACACGGTTCATCTTTCAGCCAGCCGACCACCGTAGCATGTTCAGGTCCCGGAGGAAGAAGGAACCCGCAAATGGGAGCGAGCCAAGGCGGTGGGGGCTTCGCTGTGCCAAACGAAATGGTCCCTGTGTCACGGTCAACGGCGGGAGCTATCTTTACACATTGCGAGCGTAACATGGGTTGAAAAACATTAAGGGTACCCCCATGTCACTTCTTCGAGATACGGCAACGAGTCTAAGCGTTTTTATTTTTTTTTTCCACATGAACAAGTAGGCATAACCACCAGCTCAAAGTTATCACGCCACATGCCAGTTTTGTGCCAAAGCCACCTAGAATACAAAACCTACACCCCCCCCCTTCCCCCACACACGCACACACGCACACAGTACGTCATCGCCACGCAGCACTGCCTAATTTGCGTCAGCACCACCACCACTTGCAACGCCTCGCAACGAGCGCGGCGCTAGCAGGCGGTTACGTCAAGACCGAGGCGCATGCCGTTTTTACGGTGATTCGTTGTGAATCAGCCTGTTTTCTGCCATGGGCGGGTCGGGAATCAACTAATGGTGACGTCCTGCGCGGGGCCGCATCTTCTAAGTTATATTCCTATAGTCCATGCGCGCGCGGGGGCTCTTCCTGGCGCGTGCGGGGCGTGGCAGGGTACATAGAAGTCGAACCTGTGCCTCGGCCAGCTCGCAGGGCCAGTGGACGGCGATGCCGCGGCTGAAAGGCAGCTCGGCCCGGGTGTCGCAGAACGGCGGCCCGGCCAGGACCAGGGCGAGGCAGAAGAGCGGCGGCATCAGGGACTCGACCAGTGACTCCAGGCGCCGCCGCACCAGAGGGCGAAGGTACAGCTGGTGCCACAGAGCCAGCATCACCTGGCGGAAGATGCCCATCGCCTCCTGCGGGCAAGGAGATCACCTCGGTTTAGTTCCTGGCCCTAGCGAAAACCAGTGCTGCTTCAGCGTTGTTCGACGAGGTCTCGGATGCACTCGCGCGCTTCGTTTCCGAGAAATGCACTGTTAGCAAAAATAACACGCCCAGACGTGTAAACCGTTGTCCCATAGCGGACACGTCGAAACGTGTTCGTTTTACACGGAGCCATCTGTGTTTTTCGTCTACACATGAGGTGCTGTGTAAAGTTAACACGCTACACCGTGTTTGCCTTCCGAGAAGCACGGTTCAACGTGTTCCTTATGAAACATGGCGGCCAGCAGCCGAGAACAGGCGAGGGACGAGCCCAGCCAGCCGCGCCTTTCAGCCGAACTGAAAGCATACAGGACGCGTTCGTTCTCGTTCGATGTCTTTTATGCACAGTAAACAGTCTCCGAGCGGCGGACGTAGCTACGTGCAAAGGTACCTACGTGCATCGTCGGCGGTCGGTGGCGTCGGCAGCTACGACAAAACCGCTAGACAAAAACAAAACAAACAAAAAAAATATTGAACTTGCATGGATAAATAGCTCAAGCAAACTCTTGTAATCGAGCGGTAACTTGCGCCACCTAGTGTGATTTCTAGCAACCAATAAAAAAAAAAGCAGGAGTCGGTTAATACGCTGGGAACTATCACGAGTAGACTGCTACTCTCATACATCACAGACAACACGAGCACCACGTAAGACACAGCAGCGACACATACACAAACACAACACCGACACTACGCCCGACACTTCCTTTTTTTTTTTTTTTTTCTTTATTGCCGTTTTTACAAGTCACTCACTGCGTACATGTCTGAGGTAGTAAAACAGCAGAAATGACAGTGTTACTTTCTACCAGCCGGCCTTTGGGCTAGTAGAATAAATTAAAATGATTTCAAATGCCTAACGGTTTCCGCACATTGAATCCAATCTGGCACGCAGCTCTGTGCCTTGTGTACTTCTACAATCAAGGCAAGACTCTCGCCGAAATATTCCCGAGCCTCACGCGCGTCGATATCGGCATGGCGCGTAGCCATCCGAGACCGCCAAATACTATGCAGGCCCAGTAACATAATCATATCAAAGGGCACGCCGTCCTCGTTTTCAATTCCCTGCATGTCTAACGGAAAATCCTTCTTCAGGGTGCGTTGGAGGACATCCCAGAAGAAGACGCCATCCCAGCACTCCAGGAATACATGCTCGATTGTCTCGGGCTTTTTACACAAAAAACAGTGGTCGCCCCACGGGACGAATAGTCCCTTTTCTTTCATCCATGTCTTTACAGTTAAGGTGCCGGTGTGTAATTTGAAAAAGAATGACTTAACACCAGGCGGGACGAGCATTCTCTTAACGCGCTTTAAGACATCCTGTCCCGGGCCCGCACAATACAAGCTTCTATACAAAGGTACGGGAAAGCAAACGCCACATAGATCTCTATACAACTTTTTTCTGGATACTTGGCTCAAATACTCAAAAGAAAACCTGGCTGCCAAAAATTTACTTGAAAAGACAACTTCCTTGAGATATCCGTGGATGCCGCCTGGCACCCATGCCGAGGAAACGATAAACTCAGGCATATGTCTGCACAGTCTCACCTGGTAGACTGTTCGTAGAAACGGGTCACTGACATCCCGAAAGTAAATAAAACGATTCACAACTTGGCGCAAAAATAAATGTGACAATCCTAGTCCACCATCGCGGACGCGCCGAAAGAGGTTCATACGACTCGTCCGTTCAAATGACGAGCCCCAAATAAAAACAGCAAAGACGCGGTGAATTTTTCGAACATTAACTCGGGAGCAATGCAATACCTGTAGCACGTACCACAGTTTGCTAACAAGAAACAAATTGCACACTGTGGCACGGGCAAAAATAGACAATTCCCAACCTCTCCAGCCCTCCACTCTCTCGCGCAGTTCTAGCGCCCGCCTGCGCCAATAAGGCTCACTGTCGCTGTAATTCTCCAGAGGTACGCCCAAATAGTTCACAGGAGTTGTTGACCACCTTATATTTTGAAACACACTGGGAGTGGAAAACCAGCGACCATGCCAAAAACCCAAACACTTATCCCAGTTCACAGCACTTCCACCAACAGCACAAAAACGTTTAACTATGTTCACAACTTCAACTATGCTTTCTTGATTCGTGCAAAACACAGCGATATCGTCAGCGTAAGCTAAAATACGTACTTCAGATGCAAAAAGATTAAACCCGCGGATACTGTTGCTTCTAATGATGCTCAAGCAAAACGATTCTATGTAAATGCAAAAAAGGAGAGGTGAAAGAGGACATCCTTGGCGTACGGAACGCTCTACTTTGATGCGCTTTCCAACCGACCGATTTACTATAAGACTGGTGGTACAACCGCTGTACGCCATTCGCACACCTTCTCGTAAAACTGAACCGACATTTACATGGTCTAAAACAGTTAACATAAGATCATGCGGTACCCGATCGAAAGCTTTTTCGAGGTCAATTTGTAGCATGGCTACACCCCTATTCATGACATCACTACACTCCAGCACGTTCCGAGCCTTTTGAATATTTGTAAAAATAGTTCTTCCCTTTATCCCGCACGTTTGGTGGGGACCAACTAGTTCTGTTATTACCGATTGCAGTCGTCTGGCCAGAATTTTCATTAGTACTTTATAGTCGATATTAGTTAAACTTATGGGGCGATAAGCTGTGACCTGTCTTAGTTTGATTTCGTCTTCTGTTTTGGGAATCAACACAGTGTGCGACGACAAAAACGTAGGTGGTAGGACATTTAGTTCAAATGATTCGTTGAAAACGTTAGTTAAGATAGGCGAAATCTCATGTTTAAACGCCTTATAAAATGCGGCGCTTAGCCCGTCAGGACCCGGGGACTTTCCCGGGTTCAGTGCCTCGATTGCTATTTTAACCTCCTCGTCTGTGAAGGGTTCCTCCAATACTTCCCTTGTTCCGTCGTCAAGATACATGACAAAAATTCATTTTTAAAACACTCTGTCTGAACAGAGGTATGAGCAAACAGCGTACTGTAATAGTCATAAAAGGCACGCTCTATCTCTGACCCTTCCCTGCTAACTACCCCACCATATTCTATTTCAACTATCTCGTTTCGGCGCGCGTTCCTTTTTTCAAGGCCTAGGGCACGCTTAGTGGGCGTCTCCCCAGCCATCAGCCTACCAGCCCGCGCTCGAACCAAAGCTCCGCGATAACGCTCTCTGTCTATAAGTTCAAGCTTTGCCTTCAAAGCACAGATGTCATCTCTGAATGTACCCGGCATTTTGCCATCTTCCCTAATCAGCGTTTGCAAGCTGCATCGCAGCAACGTTTCGTTTCTTTTCTCTTCATTTTGAATTGCGCTCGCTCTTTCTAGTGCTTTTATCTTTATTTCCTGCTTAAAAAGTTCCCATTTCGTCCCATATTCCGATTTTTGCCCATTCTCTACTTTATCCAAAGAAGCCTGCACTTGGGCTCTAAAAACTTCGTCCTCCAAAAGCTTGGAGTTGAATTTCCATAACTCCCAGCTAAACGAATTTTTCTTTTCCTTGTGACCATTAATGCAAGCAGAAACCAGACAATGATCGCTGAAAGACACCGCGCGTACACTGTACTCGCAACACAAAGGAAGCAGCTCCAACGAAACATACAGTCTATCCAAGCGGGCATGACTCGACCCTTGAAAATGGGTAAACTTCACCTCCCGCCCGCTTCTGAGGCATTCACCGACGTCGTCGAGGCCACACTCATTAACTATGGCACTCAGACTCGCGGTGCTCGAATCACTATAGGCAGTGGAACTGGTCTTGTCGCCCGAAGAACACACAGAATTAAAATCCCCCAGAAAAATAAGAAGCCGATCGCAGTTGCAGTAATGGCGAATGCCGTCAAAAAAGATGCGCCTTTCTTAAACTCTAGTTGGGGCATACACACAGATAACACGCCATTCGAAGGAAGAAAAACTTAAATCACACACTACAAAACGGCCCGACGCGCACGAAGTCACGGACTGAACTGTAGCTCCTAAGCAATGACGTATAAGCAAAAAACACCCTGCCGACGTACCCACCGCATGGCTGACACAGACGTCGTATCGCGCCGTAAAGAGCCTTACCATAATGTCAGTCTGCTCCACGCTCTCTATTTTAGTCTCCTGCACGGCGACAATGTCCAGGTCATGCTCCGTCACGTGGCGGTAAAGTTGGTTCTGTCTCCGCCTCGCTGAGAGCCCACGTACGTTTAAGGTCGCAAATCGCAATGGCCTTTCTAACGTCACCATCGACTAGTAGAGGGTGGACATACGACGCTTACCCATATCAGCCAGCGTCGTGCCGAGCGTTCCAATTCAGCTGTCGGTTACGTAGCCTGCCCGTCACCGCGTGTAAGCGACGACGAACGGGCTTTGCTAGCGACACGTTTCCCCCTCCCACCGACAGTCTTCCACTGCTTGTCCAGCTGGCTGAGCTGCTGGTCCTGCGATGCGCCGCTGACCTCGTCATGTCGACGCTTTGCCGCCGCCACGTCAAAGTCCATCTGGTCCTTCTCCGAGGGAGGGCCGTCCTCTCCTCGTGCGGGAACGGGGTCCCCGACCTTGACGATGGCCTTGGTCACCGGCTCCTGTTGGGCAGCCGAAACGGAGGACGCCCGTTTCGGGAGCTCCTCGGGCTCGCGACTTTCCACAGCAACAGCAACGGCTTTTCTCGGAACTTCGGCCTTGACCTCTGTGGCCTCCGAGGCCGCGGCACGTTCCGCTTCTTCCTCGTCCATGAGGAGCTCGTTGTTGTCTCCTCCGTCGGTGCCTTTTCCAACTGCCCGAGCGTACGACCGGGTGCAATCGGCCTGCACGTGCCCGAAGGCACGGCATTCGCTGCACCTGGGGACTCGGCAGTCCTTCCGGATATGCCCCGTGGTGTAGCATCTGAGACAGATCGGCGGGCGGCCGGGGACTACCACGAGAACATTGCCGCCGCCGAGGCGTAGCTGGTGCGGGATGCGGTCTAGCGTGACACCATCGCGCAGCACCAAGCGGACGAGACGGGTCGTCGACTCGGCGTGCTCGAAGCCCGGGACCCTCCACTTTTCGCTGGTCACCTCCTTCACGACGCCAAACTCCGCAAAAGCTCGGCGTATGGCGTCACTGGTAACGTCGAAAGACACCCAGTGCAGTTTCACGCGAAGCTCGTGCCTTACGGGGTCGATGACAAGGCACGTCTTCTCCTTAATGATGAGCTGCCCGGCTTCGAGAAGCTTCTTTTTCGCCTCGTCCGACCGCATGTTGAGGAGCCACACGTGCGACATTTGGTACGCACCTATGGTTCCCACGTCCTGGATGACTCCGGCGTTGTTCAGCGGCTGCCGAAAGTCCTCGATCTTGTAGGGTCGACCGGCGATGTCGCAGTGCAGAATCACTGCACGCTTCATCGCCTCTCCGGAAGGCAGCGAAGGCAAAACAATACGATAGTCCGAAATGGCAGCCATATTGCCGATAACCGAGTCACCGCGGCCCGAGGGGGCCGTTGTCGCAGCTCCGTGGGAGCCAGCCATTCCTACGTCCGTACTCGACGAGCGCCGGAGAAAGGAATGAGCCCGCCCGACACTTCCTACTAACAACGGCCTCCCCCCGCGGCGTATATATGCTTGACATGTACGGGTGAGCTCTTTGGTCGCTGATCGTTACCGATTTATAGAAGAAGACACAAAACACGGCACAATGGACAGCCGTATGTAAGAACTGTTTGCATTTAAAAAGTATGGAGGCAAAATCTGTAAAATTAGTCCTTTGCGAAAAACAACGATGTACTAACAATAAATCTTAAACCAGCCATGAAAAAGTTCAAATTTTTGTTATTTTCATGCTCGACCAGTGTTATGAGCAGTCCGACTCGCTTGAATCAGATAGAAAAACAAATGATTGGGATTTTATCAGTACGTATTCAATAATCAATGGAAATTATACTTGCGCAAGGCACTTTTAATATATATTATTGTGAAGGACATCCGCCCAACACTTCACTTCCGCTAGTTGTAGTACGCGTACGGGAGCAGACGCCTTCACTTTTGGGGCGTTTTGATGCAGATTGTTGTCGTATGTCGTGTTGGTGTCGAGCGAAGCGGTGAGGCTTGGGAGTTTGTGACCGGTGTTATTCGTGATCATTAATGTGGCGCTAATGCGTTTTTTTTTTTTTTTGTTTTTTTTTTTAATATTTCTTTATAGCCACATTGAAAATTCACGAGCCCGTGGCACTGCATTATGCTAAAATCGCGAGCTCCTTCTCTGTTGACGTCGTTTTTCCGGTAGCACTCGTGGATACTGCAAGCGTTTAAACAGTGCACAGTCTCGCCTACATCCGCGGTGACGTAATCGACCTGTTGAAACTTATTGCTTGCGTCATTTTGGAGTACGCAAGGCAATTATCTCGCTGCTCTGGTTTCGGTTATAAAAGCAAGGCAAAACGCTCGTAGTTCCCGCCTTCAGTACACGTTGGACATCTTCCACACTTTGACACTGGATAACTGGATGAACGAGGATTTACATTTACTTCAGAGGTCACACTCGCCGCTTCCTCACCGTCGAGCAGCAGGATCAGCTGGCGACAAGCCGCGTATGAAAGGCTCGAGCATCAACAGCCCAAGTGCACTCGGTGCCGATGCGGGCGATGCGGGTTTCTGTCAACCGCTAGCCCAGCACAGACCGTGACCGTTCCAGCTCTTCGTCATGACGCGGTGTTGCAGAAAGCAGCGTATAATACCACTACACGGACCACCGAAGCGAACGCACTGTTATCGTAAATCTTGGCTTGTGATTGCGCCTAAATTTGTAAATAATCTTTTTCTTTTTTCTGGAGACGCAAACGAAGGGCATAACAAAATCGTTTGCATATTCCGCATACCTCGCAAAAGCATCCGTCACCTTGCGAGAAGCGCAAAACACGGTGTCCGCACAGTCCTGACTTCCCAGTCTTTTACCTGCTTTAGAGCAGTTTGTACCTGTTAGTAGGTATGTCTACTGAAACTGCAACTTGAAACTTGGGGCAGTGCCAGAGGGAAAAGAGACAAATTCGGGCCTCTTCCCAATGTAAAGAAAAACCACTATGTTCTCTACGTAAAAAATTGGTCTCAGTTCATGCATCTGTGGGCAGGTAGAAAATCTTGCCCTAGTTTATTCACACCGCATGATGAGCGCAACAAACTCACACGAGTCACACGAGATTTACAGGAAAACATCGGTGGTGACTTAAGTTTCCCTGAAATTCTGTATAACCGGTCGTTTGCGGGACCGAATCATCTACTCGAGCGGTGTGCGTCGCTGTGCGAACACGTCGCTGTGCAAATGCAGTCTAACGACACGAAGCATAGAAACGGCAGATTTAGGGAAACTATCCGAAGTCCCTTGTTCAATTAAAACGACGTAATTTTGTTGAAAACGTCCGCAGCATTTTACTCACGGTATGCGTCGGGAATCTTCCACATTTTGAAACGGAACGAAGGAAGATTTACTTTTAAGAACGCTCGCTGCGTCCTCCCCGACCAGCTGGACCGGATCAGCTGACGACGACGGGGCTAAACCCGTCAAACGCAACCCCACAACAACCAATATGAGCTCCGCGTTAGTGCGGGTTTCTACCTACAAGCACCGCACCACACACCACGAACGTTTCGGCCCTTTCTCGCATCGCCGTGTTGCCCCAAACAGAACGAGATCGCCGAAGAACGCAGCGCTGTCGTGAACCTTGGCTTGTGGTTGCGCACTCGTGGACCCTGTGACTCCCCTCGCTTTCAAAGCAGACACGACGAATGGTACTTTCCGTCTTCCGGGAACATCGCAGGGGCACTTCTCCGGTCACGTCTTCACTATGTGCTCGCAAACTGCGAAGCTCTATGCGAAGCTTCTCGTGTCCCGTCAAACCAAAACAATAGCGGCTGCCAGAAATTTCTCCGGTCAAACAAAAAGAACGAAAGCCAACCGGCTCTTGCTTCCACCGTACATCGACGTTGCGCTTGCGCCATGGCCAGATCGGCCAGATCGCTTGCAGTTGAAGCAGTTGAAGGTTCAAGCAAAAACGAAACCAACTGCAATGTCACGTGTTCACATCGAAGACACGCTTTTTATATCCATTTTAACTGTTTTGAACGAATAATTGGACCCATGACTTTATTTGTGGTGTGTAAGAAACTATTATCAAGAGCCCTAAACTAAATGCAAACATGGGCGACATGAGGGAAGCCGCATTGCCATCGACCAGAAAATGGCGGCGAGCCACGGTAAGCGCGGGTTTCGCCAACGTCCCGCGACATGGCGTAATTGCTTTTGGTACTTATCTGTTTCCGAGACATGTTTCTTTCCGCGGCATTTGTCTCGACGGTCCTTTCTAAGTGTGTCCCCAAGCATTCCGGTGCTTCGATAGCCGGCAATGCCGCGGTCGTCGCCGGAGGCGATGCGTGTTATCGAGGTAGGCTACACGGTTATGCGTGTATGACCGAACCAAAACACGTTTTTTACAACCTCGCATGATATCTGAACGTATTATCCGTTACTCATCGTGTAAATTTATGGTAATTTGTGTAAATAGCGTGTTTTTCACCCCAAATATTCACCAAATACACGGCACTTGCTAACAGTGTGGACACCGTCAATGCAGCCCGATGCCGAACGTCTTTCGACGCTTTCGTTGGACATGAGGCCCAGCTGAACGCTAGCGCGGCACTCCCGTTTAATCTGTGTCTTCGCAGGACTCATTGTGATGACGTTACAATTCCAGTTCAAGGGCTTTGATTTTGCTACAGGGTGTTAGGTCCGTTTGCGCGTTTCTGCGAAGCGTACGATTGCAACGAGGGCTATCAGAAGGAGCACCTTGTAAGCCTTACACATTCACGCCTGCAGTTCATGGCGATATTATACGGCGAACATCCAGCGAAATTCGCCCAGTGGCACGTCCGCTTGGTGTGCGTGCCACCAGTCTGGCTTTTTTTTTTCATGTTTTTATTTTTTATTTTGTTACTGCTAATTTACAGGTTTTAGTGAAAATGTTTCGCTTTTCCTTGTGGAACTGGAGGTTGCGCCTGGGCAATTTCGTTTGGAGCGGTACCTTTGCACGGTTGACGACTTCAATATTGATACTCTAAAACCGAACAAGTACGTCGTTTCTGCCTATTTAGCTCTAATATCGGAGCATGTAATGAAAAATAATGTAAGCCTCCCCACTAGGAAGAATATGTTGTCGGGAAATACAGTATTTTCCTTAACTAGCGACTCCAGCGAAACCGGCAGTAGCCAGCTGGAAAACGCCGAACTGAACTGGACAGATCGAGAGTTAGACTAGCGGGTTAACATATATATTAATATGATGAAAGCTGAGCGGAAATGAGGGACTAGGAAAGACATGTACAGGCTTTTAGTTCACAACATTTATTTCATGGCAGTGGAACCAAGCAAAAACCTCGTTTGGGAAGGCGATGCGAAGAGAGCGGGTGGAGAGAGAAAGGGAACCAGTGAGGAAGGGGGAATGTTAAGAGGACGAGAGGGGCCGGGGGGAAAGGGGGGGGGGGAGAACGCGGAAGAGCATACACCAAGGAGGTTAGAAGTACTAGGAGGGGGCACGTTGCAATATTGGTGAAGCCTAGTCATAAAAAGTTTAAACGACTTTGTGCCCAGCGTGACCGCAGATCTGTCTGGCGATTGGTGCGCGTGACATGTCACGTGTGAGATGGATGGTTGATTGTAGAAGGACTCCTTGCAGGCTTGCGCGCGCTCTGTCCGGTAGGTTTTATCAGATCGAAGGCTAGACTGTGGTGTATTCTAGTAGCCTATAGCAAGACGAAGGCTAGCTACGGTCACGTGATTTGGTCACGTTGGCAAGGTAAGTGAGGAGAGTAAGGAGGAAAATGAGAAAGAGGCGAGGCGTCAAGGGAGCATGGCTTGTGGAGGCTACGCGGCCGACGTCATGCCCTCTCCTACCCTTCTATTCTCCATGGCATACACACGCGGGGAATGGACTTCTTCCAAAACCGACGCGCCCCATCGCGGCGAAATATCACGCAGTGCACTCTGGGAACTAGTTGGCCGCTCAGTTTCGGTTTCGATTGAGCAGCTTCATCTCATGCTATCACGCCGCGACCGAACGCGCTGCTTGCGCTTTCGATTATCTGACTTTTCACGAACGTACAATACGCTCATTCTCGAGCGATACAAAACGAAGACCGGGGCACTTTTCTTGGTTCCCGAAACACCGGATATTATGAGTGCGTATGCAAACGTAGTAAGGCGTGGCTTAGTCACCTCACCCAACGAGTGCATCTTTGATTTCAATTTCAATAATCCCGTTTAATACCTGTGAACTAGAACTGAAATTTGTTCACCTGGAGCCTTTCACCTATTTTGTTTGCCAAACGTCCGCTTCTTGTTACTTCATTGGGCAAAAAGCAAGCCGCATTCTCACAGGAGTATCAAAGTTGAGCCCAGCGTTGACGCATGAACTTTTAAGGAAACGCAATAAATTCGACCTCGCTACTGCACAAAAGTTACTATGATGTCTTCCTCGTGTCATCATATATCTCCCACTCAAATTTTATGCTGATAGAAAATTAAGTTTTTGCAAACGCTGAGATCGGCTAGCTACGACGGAGGCCCTAACAAGCGTCCCCTACTCCTCGCTAAGCCTTTTTGGACGAGCTTTTACTGACGCCCAAGATCTGTGCCTGAACGGTGTGTCTGAAATTATCTCGACATACTCAGGCAGGAAGAAAGCAAACACATAACAAATATTATGGCCATTAGCAACTGTCAAACGCGCTTTGAATAATTCCGTTCGTTTGGCGCACCGCATAGGGGTTCTTGCCCGTCCGGCGCACTCCCGGCGAACGGTGCGACATTCTTCACACAAGTGCTCGACCTTTGCTTTCTAAAAATGGTCTGTATGTGCGAATGTGCCTATATGATTGCAGGATAACTTTATGCGCATACGCCATGTTGAACATTAGTGGAATGCAAGCGGGTGGGGACCTCACTTCGTGCAGTGCTGCGGGTCAGTACAGATAAGAGATTACAAGTGTGTTAAAATTGAGCTTTTCAATGGCGCCTCCGAGTTTTACCTCGCGTACTCAGGCGTATTAAGAAAAACAGTAATTGTAAAAAGTGATTTTTCGTCTATGGACGCACGAAACAAACAAACTTCCTGGTCAACAACACTAATGTAAAGGCGCGAGCTCGATGTATGCATACTTATTGGTTGCTGCAGCTTGTTGGTTCGTACATAGGCAAGATCCCCGAGCTTCGCAGCGTCGAGATTCCCAGCACTAGCTCGTCCACATACCTCGATTGGAACGCTAACAGAAAGGCTCAAGTACAAAAATACAACAAGCATGAGTTAAGACAAACTATACGTCGCGGGCTTGTCTAAAGCTTCAAGGTCTGGCCATTTAGGTTAGTTTAGAGACCACAAATGACGCCACGCTCTGTGTATAATCTTTTGTCGACGAGTCAATCGAAACCGAAACCATGCCACCCTCCTCCCTGGCTGGCCAACTAGTTCCCAGAGTGCAACGCGCGCCGTGTTGCATGTAGGGCTTTATGGAAGTAGTCTATTTGACAGGGCCAGCGTCAGGGTATTGAGGTCCAGGACTAAAGCGCGAAACAAATGTACGACGAAACCGTCCGATCCGACGTCCGATTACGCGATACGACGGTCGGAGGCGAGGGTTTTCAAGGCTCTCCGATGCTACGAAAACCCTCCCCCCCCCCCCCCCCCCCCCCCCAAGGTCATTCCGGCATTCCGCACGTCGGATCGGAAGGTTTCGTCGTACATGTGTTTCGCGCTTAATGCGGACTAGGGTGCCTTCATGTGCGCACATGAATGCTCCCTAATGCGGACCAGGTGGCACACCGGTCCAGTTCGTCTTCAGACTAAAGGCTGGTCTACACCATCCAGCAAAAACGTCGCCCGGAAAAATGTGAAGTACGAAACACGGTTCTTTTTTTTAATAACTTCTGCAGGTACATGTACAGTAATTCATATTGTAACGAAATTGTAAGTAGTCTTGAGAGTGGATTGGACACGTATATGGCAAAATCTTTGTCTAGAGATGCTGATTACTTGTCGATTAGATTTAGAAACATGTAATCAACACTCGTTGAAAATATTTCCTTTAAACGTCGTAAAGACAAGCCAAAGCCTGATAAACCTTGAATATACAATAAAACTAAAAATAGTAAAACAGCGCTCCCGTATGTATACAAAATATTAGAGAAAAAAAAAACAGGCACCAATCTTGAGCGTCGTTTAAGAGAACTGAAAATAGTCTACAAAAATGCCATAAATACCGCCAAGAATTTTTTTTTTTATCAGCAAGGGCTGTTAAAACAAATGCTGAAGCATTCTGGAGTTCACTACGAGAAACGCGTAGAGGCAACTGGCATTCTAAGCATTCTGATTCTTGTAGAGTAATAACTGAAATCTGTCGCTGTTTACGGATAAACTGCAGAACCTCATGCCTTTTGTCGCAATAACGGGGAGGGGGGATAAAAAGTGTTTAGACTCTCTACAGGTGGGAAAGGCATCTGGTCCGGATGAGAAATCTCCCAAGGTATTAAATGGGCACGGAAACAAAAATTGAAATATACAAATTTCATTCGGAAATGAGTCAAGCATGACAGATAATAACTGTAAATGATAATCACATGTTTGTATTTTTAACAACTGGCTTTATTTTTCGTTCCAAACGGTGCACTCGAGCAAGCGTTTGAAGCGAAGCGAACGGAGAGCGCGATACGTCATGGGATATGTAACGCAAACAAAAACATAAAAAAAAAAAAAAAATCTTCGCATTTGTGACGTAGCAAGGCTGGCGCGGTTATGAGCTTTGTCGTTATTGGCATTGTCGGCATTGTGGTGATGTCAATAGCGTCAACGCGTTACAACCAAACCGTTCAAAGTACCCATGGGGTAACGAGCGTGTGGATGGCCCAAGGAGCAGATAGCTTCCACAGCACTGCCAGCTTACGGTTGAACGGTGTGAAAACGAAACTTTTGTCCGAGTTTTGAGCGACGGGCTAATCTTCTAGTGGGAGGATGGCGCTGTCTTGGTACACGAACGAGGGTCCGAGAAAGAAGGGAGTCTGTCCCTTGCGTCTTCTTGGACTGTTTGATACAATTCGCGATTTACGAGTTGAGGAGGAAAGCAAAGAAGGAAAAAGTTGAAAAATCGTTTAATGACCGCTTTCAAGAGTTGAGCGTACTTCCAAAGAGCGGCGCTGCTCCGATGTTTAGTGCGGCTACGTAACGGTTCTTGCTACTTCATGACCTACTTCCCCAACGTTGCTCAGTTACCTCCCAGCTAAGCTTCACATGCATCCACCAGGTGCACATTAAAAGATCGTTTAATTAGCTTTAAAGTTAGTTTTCTTGTGCCTTTCAACGAACAACTGGTGTTTTTGAGGTTATGCTGCAATGCCTAACACATTAAAATTAAAACATGAGCG
Source organism: Ixodes scapularis (assembly GCF_016920785.2). Taxonomy (NCBI): domain Eukaryota; kingdom Metazoa; phylum Arthropoda; class Arachnida; order Ixodida; family Ixodidae; genus Ixodes; species Ixodes scapularis. The sequence goes on along the minus strand of NW_024609880.1, from coordinate 15,058,280 downwards.
CTGGAATTTCGTTTCCGTATCCCTTTAAAAACTTGCTCGTGTATAGTGTTTGAATATTTGTATATATATTTTTTCCAAGTATCTTGAAACTGGGAAAATGTCTAAATAATGAGAAAAAAATGTACGCCGTACAAGTTCACAAAAAGTGGATCGAATTCAAATGTAGAAAGCTATAATAATGTGATGAAACTCATGGAAGAAAATTTTTTCTGTCAGAATCAACATGGTTTTCGTAAAGGCGTTTCTTGCTGCACCTAATTTGTTTAACTCTTTCACGATTTGGTTAGTGAAGCTGAAAACAAACCTCAAAGCGAAACAACTTTTATTCATTTTCGCAAATCGTTTAATTCTGTTTCTCACCTTTTGTTGTTTCGTAAAATGAGTGCTCTAAATTTTGATTATACTATACTCAAATGGATAACAGACTACCTGAGTGAAATAAGCCAATATGTGGTTTTGGGAGGTAGGAAATCTAAATATGTGGTATGTAACGTCGGGTGTCCCTCAGGGGTCTGTTTTGGGGCCACTATTATTTGTAGTCTTCAGCAATGATAAAACATCATTTGCCTCTTCTAATATCAGGTTATCCGCAGATAACTGTAATTTACAAAAAAAAAGAAGTAATACCGCTCATGTGTGACTGTTGCAACATGATTTTGATCGTATCAATCTATGATACCAGAATCGGCAGCTAAGTTTAAACACAAAACACAGGTCAAACATAAAAAAAGCAAAAAGCAAAACATCTTGGGTACTTTTTCATATCCTCTCGTAACTTCCTTAGATTTCTACTTTTCTACTTGTCATTTTAGGTCAACATCTTTGGTCAAGGCTTGTTTCCTGTTCAGTGTTCGGTAGTTTCCTCTTCAATTTTGCAATCGGTTCAACTGGGCCCCGGAGTGTGCCGATTACTATTCCCGTTAAAAATTTCCGCGCGACAAATTTTTTTTAAAGATTGAAAAATGTATACGAGATAATAAATACAAGATACTGAGAAATGTAATTAAGATAGGGTACCAATTACTCTTGATAAAATGTATTTGCAAGATAGCAAATTACTACCAGAAAAATTGAAATGCGGTATAGTATTGTCACGAATGACGATTGATGAAGCGATGATAACTGAAGAAACTAAACGTTTAATAAGGCGAACTTGTGCCCAAAACAAAAAAGAACAGAAGAAAACAGCAGAGCGTCGCAGGCGTTGATGGTGGCGTAACAGCTGGATCGAACGCTGGGGCGAGACTGGCTCCGGCTTGCCACGCGGAGCCCCTTTTGTACACGGGTGGGCTTCTGGAGCAATCAGCGTTGAAGCTTCGGCGTGTAGAACATTCTAACCGCGAATCAGCAACACGGTTCTCGAATTTGCCAAAATATCACATTAGAGTCAACAAAAATCCGTACCCGCGGACAGGAATCGAACCCTGGCTTTCTGCGTGAAGGGATAGCGCGAAAACCGTTAGGCCACGGCCGCGCTACCTACTTGGCCAGCTGCGCGCGTGGCATTATTGAGTAGAGTATTTGAGATGAGCACAAGTCTCCTTTAACCCTTCCGTGGGCGACAGGAAATGTACCTTCCACCCGCGCTCGATTTCTGCTGAGCGCGAGGGAAGCCGAGCTCCTACCAGTGGCCCGTGCCTTCAACTAGTGAAAACCATGTCTCGCAAACAAAAAAAGAACACGCCGTAGACATTTAAGACTGCTTACTTATAGGAATGCGCAAGCATTCCTACACGCAGCGCATTCTTACAAGCAGCGTTCCACGTCTTCCTTTTTCACACGACGCCCTAGCGGTGGCATCACGCTCCTCCACTGCGCAGATTCGGCGCCCCCGCTGGCTCCACGGCTTCCGTGACAAAGCATCTGCGTTGCTGTGCTTCTCTTTGTTTGTTTGTGTGTGTGTGTGTGTGTGTGTTTGCTGTTTTTTTTCTGAGGCGCGTCCGCTTCGACATTGAGCGGCGCATGCTTGATGACGTATTTTTATGGCCTTCTTTCGGGGACATCGCCGCTGCATTTTGGCGTAATGGGACGAGTAAAGGTCCTTTCACACTCTTGCGACCTCTTACAGCGAGAGGATACACTGGCGCCATCTATTCGGCAGCAGTGTAAACTTGGTGGTCCGGCATATTTTCTATTTCTGTCGAGCATTCTCCTTTCTTGGCCCGAAAAACTTTTTTCAACGTTATAAACGAGCCTTTCTTATAGGTATTACGCACATTTGACCTCGGAAATACCGCAAAACATTTGCACTTGTGAAATGCAGTTCCAGAGTCACCACATAGATGGCGCCAGCGTGCCAGTGTGTTCTCTCGTCCTAAGAAATTTTAAGAGGTTTTAACGAGTCTCGTCTCTCTCGGTCGTACTTGGTTGCAAGAGTGTGAATGGGCCTTACACCGCTCTTCACACTCTTGCGACCGAGTAAGATCGAGAGAGACGAGACCGGTATTTAAGCCTTAGGACTTAGGACCGGATGTGCTGCAGCGGAGCTGGTTCTAAGAGATCGCAAGAGGCTTAAAAATCAGTCTGGTCTCTCTCGGTCTTACTCGGTCACAAGAGTGTGAACGGGCCTTAAAGCTTTCGCCTTAAAGAGGCCCTGCAAGAAATTTTTCTGGTTTTTAATTTGCATCGAACCTGAGAGCACTGAACGTAGTAACTTATTATAGCTTTCCTCGAATTTCGCTTTATTTTAAAAGTCATAGGCAAATTAAAATTACAAAAACAAGCAAAAAATAACCTCCTTCATGACGTCCGTGGGCGCTTAAGTGGCCGTGAACTTGAGGAGTGGTAGTGAGCTCAGCGAGCGCTCACGGCTGCCGCACTTCGTGTCGACGGCTCAAGAGGGCGCCACTAAAGCATGTTCTGTATAGGCTTTATGAAGCGGGCAGCCAGGGCGGCTCGCGCTGCATTTGCTGCGCGATTAAACACTAATTCGGCATGACACTTCATTGGCCACAACCGATAGCAAACACGAGGTGAAGATCAGTTCAGAGCGGGAGCCACTTCGCGCTGCCATACCGTCAAAGGGCCAAACCACAAGCCGAAGCTGCTCGCCGAAGGCCTTCGGAACGCTCGGAAACGGTCGAATCCTCCAGTCCATACGACCGCAGCGCCGCCGCGTACATCCGGGACCTTTCTACGCTCGCCGCTCGTCGGTGCCTGACCCCACTACACCTTTCTAGTATGCGCCGCTTTTTCTACCGCTTGGTGGCGGGTACGTCGACGGGTCAGTTCTTGTTTCCGTACTTTTTAAACTACATTTGTTTCTGTTCTGGTCTGAAAACTGAACAAAAACTACTTTTGTAAATAATTAAAACGGTTGGCGCCACTTATATATTGTATTTCGACTAAAGAAGAGCTTGTAGCGGCTCTGACTACTAGTAAGCCCAGGACCAAAGACGTCACATATCGCGCTTTTGGCACCGCGGGTTGCCCTCGTAGGTGGAAGAGGTTTCCGCGTCGTCCGGTTAAAATATGCCGCACTGATATTTAGTTGCTCTTTCCGTGCCCGCTGGCTTGCCCGAACCCCAAAAGACGTCGAAACCGCAAAAAAAATGTAGACTCTTAAATATATGATTGCAGGGCCCCTTTAGAAAAACCCGCGAAAAGAAAAAAAAGAAAAAATTTAACAGTCTAGTTGGGACAGGCGTGTCAAAATATTGATTTTAAGCGAGAAAAAAAAACATTTCACAACAATATTGCCGGCATGAGGCGCGATTATGTCGGTAGTCACCTCCTTTCCACTTGTTTTCTATCTCGTCGTTTCGGAAGCGTGGAGGAGAGGTGGATCGGCTTCGCCTTCACGTTGAGGGGGAAAGAGCGAACGACCGAGATGGTCATTCCGGAATGACGCGTGACGTCATGGACTTTGCGCAAAAAATTTCAAATAAATCTCTCGACGTCAATATTGCCCTGAAAAAAAAAATCGCGTAAAATTTATTTTTTCACACGCGTGTCCCAACCAGACAGTTAAAAAAACATTTTTTTTTTTTTTTTTTTTTTTGAGGGGCCTTTTAGAAGAAACGGTATTGATTCACCTTACGCCATTGAAAGGGACCAGCTACAAAAAGTGTTTGACATTAAATATCAAGGTGTTATTCGTTTTGAGGACCTGTCTTTTAAACGCACATAAATATGATTCTGAATAAAGCTGGTACGATCCTCAGTTTAGTCGTCCGTAACTTATGCACAGCTCCCCGAATTCTAAGAGACGCGGCATATTGTGCACTGGTGAGACCTCATTTAGAGTATGCAAGCGCCATCTGGGACCCGCACCAGAAATACTTAATAGATAGCATCGAGGCCATATAAAATAGAGCAGCTAGGTTTATTCTAAAAAAAAAAAAAAAAAAACTTAAGAGACGAAAGTGTCACAGAAATTAAAGCTTCTATCGAAATAGAATCTCTTGATAGCTGACGTAGAAAAAGCAGGCTGAAACGTAATTATTTTCTTTATAACAATCTAACCGGAATTTACAACTCGGTATATCTGAAAACTCCCCATTACATCTCAAGATGGTTCCACCTGATGTGAATATTTGATATCTGAAGTTTGTAGTGCTGACGTGTTTCAACTTGTGCTGACGCTTGCTGACGTGTGGAAGATTTTCGTTGATGTTACTGAAGCATACTGTGCTAAAGTGTATTTACCTATGTCGATGTACTGATATGTGACTGATGGTATTGATCAATTGTAAAACTCACTCCCCTGATCCAATGTTTCGGCGCTGCGGGGTATTTTGTAAATAAATTAATAATTAAAGGTCGGATTTAGGAGAATGTGTGCGCAACCGTCCGGCGCAGCTAGACAGACAGTCAGCGCGCCGGCGACGGGCAGGTTGATCGGGAGGGGGAAAAAGGCACCCTTTGTCAGATTTTTGTGTGTCTTCGAGTTGAAGAATAAAGGCCCGTTCACACTCTTGCGACCGAGTACGACTGAGAGGGACGAGATTTCTTAAAACTTCTTAAATGTTTTCAGAATGAGGGAACAGACTGGCACTGTGGCGCCATCTATGCGGTGACCCTGGAACTGCATTTCACAAGAGCGAAGGTTTTGCGGGATTTCCGAGGTCAAATGTGCGTAATACCCATAGGAAGGCTCGTTTATAACATTGACAAAAGTGTTTCGAGCCAAGAAAAAAAAGATAATGCGCGAGAAATAAAAAAAAAATATATGTCGGACCGCCGAGTTTACACTGCTTCCCAATAGATGGCGCCAGTGTGTTCTCTGGTTTAAGAAGTTTTAAGGAACCAGGTTTAAGAGGTCGCAAGAGTGTGAACGGGCCTTAAAACAATTCGCGAAAAGCGACAAGCACATGTCCCTCTCCCACACCACCCCCTCCTACTCAAGCGCAAGGTTTGCGAGGGAGAGGAGGGTGGACCGCCTTCCACGTATTGGCTGTTGCGAAAATCCGCCGTTCTCCGGCCTCGTCAAGGTGCGGCTGAAATTAATATATTGAACTTTCAGCCGAAATACAGGACCCGGAAAACGTCACTGCTGACGTCACTCCTCTTTCCCAGATTTTTTCCGGGAGACGTCTCGCGGGTTCGTTTGGACCGTCCTTGAAAAGTGGTTCAAACCAAGCCGCGAAACGGACGAAAACGGGTCCCAGAAAAATCTGGGAGAGAGGAGTGAATTTACCTCGTAAAGCGGGAGACACATGCACGACGAAACCTTCCGATCCGACGTGCGGACTGCCGGAATGACCTTGGGGGGAGGGGGTTTTCGTAGCATCGGAGAGCGTTGAAAACCCTCGCCTCCGACCGTCGTATTGCGCGGTCGGACGTCGGATCGGACGGTTTCGTCGTACATGTGTTTCGCGCTTAAATCCATCTGAGTGCTTCCGTCAAAGTGTGGGCTTGTATTTAGAAACGGGTAAAACCTAGTGAATGGGATGCGGATATGCTGCATGCTCGCCGATTGCGGTTCTACTCTGCAATAATCATATGAGGATTGCCGGGGGGGGGGGGGGGGGGGGGCCGGCACACCAAATTCACCGCAATCGTGTGCGGCACGGAAAAACCCAAATTGAAACCGAAACCATGAAACTCAGAAACTACTGAGCGCAATATAATAGAGCCCTTAGCTCCCCCCCCCCCCCCTCCCCTAGCTTTCTCTTCGCTGCCACAGAAAGTTGTCCCCGAGTATAGCAGACGTCACCATGCTAGCTTATCGCTTTGGGCAGAGATTTGTGCAAGCTGAAAAGGAACGGTGTGTTTGGATGGATGGATGGATGGATGAATACGGCTGAGCCCTTTGGATCGGGCGGTAGCTTACGCCATCTAGCCATTTTGTTTTACCATTTAAGCTTAGACTATTTAAATGTGAAATCTATATTCACTCCGCAGTGCAAAGAAAGTGAGGCTATGAAACCCCCTTGCCATCAGTGGATAAGAAAATACCTAGTTTTCTCTCGATTTCTGCCACCATTCACTTATTCTTTGCTTGGTAATCTCTACAGTCTTGAAATCCACTCTCCCTTCGCTGTCTCTAAAACCCAATGACTTTATTAAATCTATGTTGTCTTCGGTAGGCATAGGGTGAAGCCCTTTACAGTAGAGTATCAAGTGCTCAGCCGTCTCGTCCTCCTCTCCACAAGCAGTGCACACTGTATCAATTTCCTGGTACTTCACTCTGTACGTTCTGGTTCGCAGAACACCCGTTCTTGCCTCAAACAGCAATGAGCTTCCCCTAGAATTGTCATAAATGCTTTCTTTGGCAATAACTCTTTTGTTTAATCTATAGCTTTCCAGAGCCGTCTTTGTCTGCATTCCCTCTAGCCACCAATCTCTTTCTGTGGCCTTAACTTTCTTCTTAACTGAGACTTGCTCTTCCGTATCTTCGCTATAGCCCAAGAACTTTCCTCTTAATTTCCTAGTGCGCTGTCTCAGTCTGTTTACAAACAAACCGGAGCGCCCCTAGCGGACGCCACCGGCGCCGCGCATGCGCGGTGGATAGTGGGCAAGAAGCCCGCCGTCGCCCATAAACAAACCATTGAATTGCGTTGTTGTCGGCGTCAGTGGGAGTCCCCGTGCTCTTTTTCGCGTTGGAATTGTTGATTCTACGTCCTCCTAACAATGCCTGACTACTTGAGCGGCTTGAGCAAAGTTAACGAGGCAAAACTTTGCGTGAATAATGTGACGTGCGGCGATTCATTTCACGTGGACGCCGCAGAATGGGCGCTAAAGCTTGACTCCCACGATGAGATTCTGCTCGCTATATTCAGTCGCGACGTCGCTCGGGCTGAAAAAGCGTGTACCGTAGCTGAGATGGTGGACGTCGATACTGAAAACCGCAAGTAGAATCGGGCATTACAAGTCGGTGATGGCCACTGGTAACAATGATCAACATCTTCTTGTATCTGTTTGCACTTAGCTACTTACCCCAACCAACCTTCAAAAGTGTTTTGAGGCCTGCACTTACTTCTTATTGCCATTACCGGGTCGGCGTTTGGTTTACGGGGCGCTGTCGTTTGAACGAGCTGACGACAAAAAGCAGAGAAGTTTGAAAGAGCAGACGACAGTTCGAACGCATGCGCAATGGAGTACGGGCAAGAAGCACCGCGTCCCGCGTCAACAAACCATTACAATGCCACGTTGTCGGCGTCTGTGTGAGTCTGCATGCTCTTTTTCGGGTTGGAGTTGTCGATTCTACGTCCTCATCGCAATGTCTTACCGCTTTAATCGCCTAAGCGAAATTATCAAGGTTCGTTACACCGCTAAACTTTGCGTAAATAATTTGACGTGCGGCGATTCAATCGCATGAACGCCGCAGAACGGACGCCAAAACCATGATGAGATTCTTCTAGCTATTTTCGGTCGCAACGTCGTTCGTGCTGCAAAAGTGTAGAAGGCAGCGGCGATGATCGGCGTCGATACTGAAAATCGGAAGCTGGAACACACCAAGCGTAACAAGTCGGTGATGGCCACTGGTACCAATGATCAACATCTTGTATCTACTTTTTTCACCGAGCCAACTTAAGTCTTCTGAGCCCTGCAATTACTTCTTATTGCAATCACCGGATCAAAGCTTGGTCTACGGGACGCTTTAGTTTGAACGAGCAGACGACGAAAAGCAGACAAGTTTGAAAGAGCAGAGGAAAGTTCGAACGATCAGGCGGCCGTGTGAATTTAAAGACGCACTGAACCTGTGGGTGGTCCGGACAACTTGACGGTTTTCTCTCGTTCATGTTGGAACAAAGCCGATACATTTGGCGACCACAAAGTGTTGCCCGCACAAGCAATCGTAGTTCGACTGCGTCTGGTTTGCCCTTTTCACGGCTACTATCAACGTTCTCGGACGAACGGAGGGGGCAGAAACACATGAAAGCTGATCTTCAAACCTTTCCAGGATCTTTGTACAACCCCCGTCGTAGCATTTTGACGAGAAGGCAGGTTTTTTTGTCTGGTTTCTTCAAAAGGAACACAGGAATGCATGTCTCGCACGGCGACTTCTGCCCACCGCCCCAGACCGGAAGTGCGCCCGACGCGCCACCACCGCGGCGTGACGTCACAGAGTTGAGTTGGTGTATAGACGCTTTGCAGTCGCGCAAAATTACAACCGCCATTGCTGACCTTCTCTTGTCTTTTCCATATGCCGAGCCACTGAAGCGAGCGTTGACAAGCCTCCACAGAGGCCAAGGCTGTGGAGAAGGACGCAGTACAACCTAAAATATCAATAACCTGCCCTGCTGTGGTTATGATGAAGTGAAGTAAATGTAATAAGACGAAACAAAAACTGAAGGTCAGTTATGGCGGCGCCCATGCACAGCTGCTGCAAAGCGTCTATAGCATCCCACACCTCGGAGCACGAGGAGCGAAAGCCCTCGCTACTGAACCCAAAGATCCCTTGCCCATTTCGGTTTAGAGGGAGCATCATTCCGGCGTGTGGTTGCGTGCATGTGTACCATAGTGATGCACGTTCAAGACAACACATGCTTACGGCACTGGCTAAATTTCTCGTCTATAGTGGAGGAAACAGACGCCCCTTGGGGCGGGCTAACTTGACGCTTGTCTAAACATACACATCATAATCGAACACTTTTCACTCTATGACTTTAAAAGGATTTCACTCCGGAGCCACGTACATATTGGTGATGGAGCTATACAGGACTTGAGAGCGAATAAAGCAAGCGCAAGAGTTACCCCTTAGAAACAAAAATATCAGAATAGAGACGACTTACAGTTCAATCTGTTCCTGCTGTACTCGCGCGCCAAGCGTTCTGGATCTCCACTGTTCCTCGTCTTTTTTTCTCTCGTGAAGCCACGAATTACCCATGACTACCGGAGAAGCACTTACCGGGGAAAGGCTCAGTGACTTCTTGGCGGGTCCGGAAGAAATCTCACCGTACTTTCGACATATTCGGAGAAAAATTCCCCAGAAATTTAATTTCTATTAAACTTACCGGTCACCCGGGTCACTAAAAAAAAGAAAAAATTGAGACACTTTTTTTTTTTTCACAAAATATATTTTAATCTACGTTATAAGCGGTCAGTATAGACCCTTTCCAAAATTCAGTGCCATATCAAATACTTTACTAGGAGGAATACATTCCACTCTGCTCATTAGCATAAAGGCCGGTTCAGACACTTGCGTTTGAGTGCGTTTGACTGCGTTGTGTCGAGAACCGAAAGCGAGTCACCGGCACATCTGTGCTTCGTGTGAAGCGTGCAACCCAATTCAAAGAATCATCTTAGCACGCGATATAAGTAGCAGGGATGTCCTGGTTTCTCGCTGCCGCAACGCAGTCAAACGCAGTCAAACGCAACTGTCTGAACCAGGCTTTAGACAGAACGACTGCAGCGCCGAATGACGGAGGGGAGGTTCGCGTCAGTCCACGCGCAAGTGCACGTGGATGTTCGCGGCGGCCGCGGCGGTGTCGTCTCCGATTACACCTAAAGTCCCTTCATGTTTCAAAAGTAGCGCAAGGTACGTCGATCCACGAGGCACGTGCAACGTGCAACCCTTGGGAAGATCATGGCGGCACAGCGCAGCAAAGTATTTAGCGCGCCACTGAACTAGAGTTTAGACGTCATGTTGTTCTTAGAAGTGACGCGCGACACGTGTCTCTAGCATTTCCACAACAATGGATTTGGTATGTAGAACAACCATCATCAATATCATCATTTACCGCCCGATAGCCGAGACCTCCCTGACGATAGATGGCTCTCGCCAAGCCCAGAAAACCTAGGGTACTACAAAGGGTGGCATCACTCTAAACAAAAGGTCATTGAGGTACACTAAGAAAACCTGTCCGCGCCGAGGCTATTGAATTCGAGAGGAGTGGAATGTATACCCCCTAGTAAAGTATTTGGCCATATAGTGGCTCAAATGGCAGTTTAACTTCTGCCGTACTATAGCAAAACCGCCTAATGGTTTGGTTTGTAGATCCCCGACCCACCCCAAGCCCGAAGCTTGACGAGAGGAGGGGACACGCCACAACTACGCCGCATTCACTGGCAGCCGTAGCTGCGTGCGCGACTGCTGAGCGCGAGCTAATAGCAAGGAAAAGGAAGAAGTTGTGCCTGAGATATAGGACGTAAAATTTTCGTTCCGTCAATTCGACAGCCTTTTCAATAGCCTATAGCCAGCTGTGACCTTCAAAGACCGACCATAAGAAGCTTCAGAACTACCGGTGACGTCTGAGCAGTCGAACTTCCACAGCAGAGCATTGAAAGCGCCGCCACCAACGTCACAAACCCAGTATCGACAGACCACATCACCCCTGGACAACACTGCATGCCGAACGACTCAACTCACGATGCTCATGACACAGCGTCAATATTCTGGACGTCCGAGTCGGTAGCGAACTCGTCTGAGACCGGGGTCAAAATTATGGATGAAAGCAACACCAACAACGAAGAGTGGAAAAAGGCACGATCACGTAAGCGCTCACACAAAACACTGTCCGACTCTGCTTCGAGTTCGGGAACAGTTCGCAAACAGCCGAAAATCAGTGAAGGACTCACAGTTATCTTTGCCGCTACGAAGCCTGACCAAAAGCTAGCAACTTTAAGCAGCTGGAGGCTTTCCAACGCCTTAGAGAAGCTCTGTCCAGACTGCATCCTTCAGAACCGCCCCAACGAGCGCCTCAACGTCGTCGCCGTTGATGTGCGCAACGGACAAACAACAAGGACGCTGCTGAAATGTCCTGAACTTTGTGGTGTCTCTGTCAGGGCCTACCAATCCCTCGAGTGCCCCACATCGATTGGTGTCATAAAAAATGTCGATGCTGAACTGTCAGATCCTGAAATTCTAGAAAACCTGCGATCGGATGGCCACATAGCCAGAGCACGTCGTTTTGGGGTGACAGGTGTCGTAAAGCTGACATTCAACAGTTCACCATTGCCAAGTTTCGTGCTGCTAAGACGAGTACGACACCAAGTGACGGAGTTCAAGCCCCGTCCAATCCAGTGTCGCAACTGTGGTGGTTTTGGACACTTTGCAGTCTCATGCACACGTTCTTCCGCATGCTCTCGTTGTGCAGAGCCGCATCCTATAACACCACGAGCAACACCAAATGTAAATCCACAGTGATCAAGTGCGTCAACTGTGGAGAAGCACATGAAGCTACATCTCCAGCGAGTTCAAAATGGAGAGAAGAGCAAAATGTCGTCACGTACGCCAAGAGAAACGCCGTTGACTACCGCTCTGCCAGAATTATTGTAAAGCAGACATCGGGAGTCATACCAAAACAAATTCTCAATGTGGTGGCCAACAGCACCTCCAAGAAAAGTGAAGAAGCCCCAGTGCAGGACAGGCAACCCCCAGCCCTTGACGATAAGGGGTTAAGCTATGCCGCAGCACTCAAGACCGATCCTCAAAAAAATATCGAAAGACCATCTAATAACAACTCTGCAACAACGTCTAATAAGCCAAAACCCGGTGTCACCATTCCGACGGGCACTGAAAAGTCGACATGCAACGGAGCATCTATCAAAAAATCTGAACACTCAATGGGAGTCAACAATATTGAACCAACATCAACGGCTGACTCTTCAAAAAGATTACCCCGAGATGCTCCGGAAAAACCTACAGCAAATTGGATAAAATTATTCAGAATAGCAGAAGAAAGGGCGTGCGCTTATCTCGATGGCATTGATGCCTCGTGGGCACACATCCTATGCGGTTTCATTCAGACAGCGTTCCCACTGCTGAATGTAGCATAATGCTACATCCCAACATCCACCCAAAGAGACGCACCCGAAATATTGCATGTCCAACAGTGCTTCAATGGAATACTAACGGCATACAACAACGCCTCTCAGATCTACGCCTACATTTAAAGACCAACCGATACGACGTCCTAGCCTTTCAAGAAACTCGTATAAAATACGGCAAATTTAGACTTTCTCCATACGTCGTTTATCAGGGCCTACTGCCAGTTACTGAAAACACGAAGAACGAAGTGCCGAAAGCCACGACACTTGTCCGAAGAGAACTGGATCAGCTTCAAATAGATTTGACAGACTTATGTGACGATGCTGCTGAGTTCACGGCTGTAACGATACGTAACGGGGACTGCGACACCACTATAGTTTCTGCGTACGCCCGCCCGGGAACCAAATGGGACCCTACGAGTATGATGAAGATTATGCCGCGCTGCTCAAAAAACGTACTATTTTAGGGGGACTTTAACGCCCATAATCATACCTGGGGTGATAAGCACACAACGACGCGCGGATCTGCTCTTGAGGCCACAGTGGACACGCTAGGGCTTGTTCCACTGAATGATGGAACCGCAACATTTGTCAGACCGGGGGTCTCCATCAGTGTCCTTGACCTCAGCTTCGCTACACCACAACTCAGCGCACGATGGCAACCTCAACATGACAGCTGGGGTAGTAATCCTATCCCGATCATTATCTCCTCCCCAAGAAGCGCTACACATAGGACCCGCAGATTCGTCAATTGGGACCAATATCGCTTGCACCTCCAAGATCTTCTCTCAGAAGGAAACGTCGATTTCACAACGGCTATTTTACAAGCCCTATACGACGCCACGAGGCTGGTCCAGGTTTCGGTCTCCCGCCCAAATCCTGACCTCCTCTACCTCAAGCTGAGGGCCCGCCGACGGCAAGCCCAAAATCGTTCGCTGCGTACAAGAAGAATGGAGGATATTCAGCGCTATAAGAGAATCGACGCGGCGTTCCGCCGAAATACTAACCGACTTCAGCGAAAACAGTGGCGACAAAAATGTGAATCTCTTGGTGCTCCTGGTGGCGCAAGACAGGCTTGGAGGATGGCACGTGCTCTCGCATCAGAGGTAGTTCCTCGGCTTCAGATCTCAGCGTTTGCTATATCGCGAAATATTACATTAGCACGAACTGCCGAGCTTTTGGCCGATCAATTCTCCCGTCCAATCTCTCCCCAATCAGACTTTCAAATTAGCTCATCAGTGACCCCCCTGTATCAACTGCCCAACATAGACTCCGACTTCACGCTTAAAGAACTGCAGCACGCACTTAGAAGATCTACCCGTCCTAGAAGCACTCCAGGGCCGGACGGGATAACGTACCAGGCTTTAAACAACATAGACCCCATCATGCTGCCTAAACTACTGGAGGAGCTAAACTCAGTCTGGAGCACGGCGGCACTGCCGGATGCTTGGCTCAACTCCGAAGTCATACCAATCCACAGACCAGGCAAACCGGTAGAAGATTTGTCATCATACCGACCAATTTCACTCACCTCGTGCCTTGGAAAAGTTCTCGAACGCATGATACTTAGAAGACTAGACTGGGCACTAGAAACAGTTGGCGCGATCCCTGAACAACTCTCTGGTTTTCGCCGTCGACGTTGCACGGCAGATGCTATTGGGGATCTCGTCCCAGCGTTGGAGGAAGCCAAACAAGCTAATCACGGTTACGCCGTCATTTTCCTTGATATTACCAAAGCATTTGATGCGATTCCTCACGCTACTGCCATTAACCAGCTTCAAGTCCTTGGCGTCACGGAACGTACTTTGGCATTTATCAAGGCCTTCCTCACTGGCCGGACTATGAAAATTCGCATCGGAAACGATCGCAGCACGATTAGGCACATAACTCAAGGAGTTCCTCAAGGAAGCGTACTAAGCCCGCTTCTCTTTGACGTTTCAATGGCCGCTCTTCCCTGAGCTCTCGCCCGTGATGACCGATTTCCAAGAATTCAAATATACGCGGACGATGTGACCAACAGCCATGCATGCTAAAATGCAACGTCGTTTACAGCTGACTCTTGACGGTATTTCAAAGGAAATTACTCGACTGGGTTTAACTATCTCGCCATCTAAAACCACGGTACTTGCTCACCATCCACGTGGCTTTAAGGCCAGCTCTTTCACGTACTCTGTAAACGGTACTCCCATAACACGGATGCGCAACCACATGTACCTAGGACTGGTTATTGATGACTGCCTTTCCTGGCCGTCCAGCCGTGAAACAAACAATATCTCGGTGCGCCCTGCAGCTCAACGTACTTCGCAGGATCCGAGGACAAACCTGCGGAACCTCGCAATCTATGACTCTGCAAATGTATAGGGGACTGATACAATCCAGGTTGCTCTATGCACTCCCACTTGTACTCGAACGGGACGCTCAGCTCACGAAGATGGAGATCATTCAAAGGAAAGCCCTCAGAATCTGCCTCGGTCTTCCCCCGGCCGCGCCGAACGTCCCTACTTTGGTCGAAGCTAGACAAAACACAATAGTCAATCTAGCGTTCCGTCAGGCACAACGGCATCTCGCCCGGCAGACCCTCACCAGGTCTACTTCCAACCTATTACAGCGCTTCGATAGACGTCCCAATTCCCGCATAGGAAAAGTCTACGCAGAGTTTAAGGAGTCGGTCGGTACATTGGATGACGACCCTCCTCCACCACCCCCTCATACAACTGTGTTTCTGAATATATCAGAATTCCCCAACTACGCAGCAAAAGTTGGCCCGGATGTGTTTTCCCGTAATCTTGCGGAAGAACACGTCGACAGCTTTTTCGACGGTTGGATAAAAGTTTTCACCGATGGCTCAGTCTGTCATCAAAAGAAATCCTCAACTGCTCTGTAGCTATCCCTGAACTCGCCATTATCAAGTCCGGTCGCCTCAACTTCCACACATCATCCACCATCACAGAATTAAAAGCACTACAACTTGCTCTCGATACCCTCCACGACTTTCAGAGCCCAGAAAAGGCGGCTTTGCTCACAGATTCCAGAGCGGCACTACAAATCCTCACCAATCTGGAAGACGCACCTCCGATTGCCCGCATCATCGCTTTCAAAGTCGAATCTTTAGAAAAGAAAGGCTGGACTATAGCATTCCAGTGGTTGCCATCTCACTGTGGAATCGACGGCAAAGAAAGGGCCTGGCGAATCGCAGCTGAGGCACATGAACTCACCAACGGCACTCTCCACGTGCCGAGGATCAACGAGGCCAGGCTTCTCATTGCACGTGAGACGCAAAAAAGACACCCGGACGTAGGCGTAGCTGGAGGAACCCCACCATCACCGGTCCCCACCAAACTCGGCCGCCCAGAAGCAGCCCTTCTTCACCGACTCAGAACCCGTTCAGCTTTCACGGCTTCTTGGCTTTACCGCATCAGACGCGTGGACAGCCCACATTGTCAGACATGCCAAGTTCCCGAGGATATAGAACATCTCCTTTGTGACTGCCCAATCTTCGACGCTCAGCGTTCTAGACTCCACCTTGAACTTCGTCAAATAGGCGCAGCAAGGCAGATCCTTTCGCACCTGCTTTTCTCGCCAGGTCTCAGGCGTATCGCTACGAAAACATTCACGCTGTTCCTGACACTCCTGGAAAACACCGGCTTGGCTGATCATCTTTAATGCTTGGTGTTCCTTCCAGTTTCCAGTACGGCGGGCCCGGCTTGGCGCAAGGTCTGTGACTGTGACGGGTAACATGACCTTCTGACATTGAGGTGGCAGACCTGACAGTGCTGGACTAGACACCACTTAATATCTTTTGATCAGTGTGTGTCTTGTTTGAACCTTCCTTCTCTTTCTTCCTTCTCTCTCTCTCTTTCCCTTTTCTTTTGCTGCTCAGACCGGGACTGGCAGGTCCGGTCTGAGCATCATCTAACACCAGACACCCTGGGGGACAGGGTTGAGACTTAGAGCCGGAGCCACACCGGAAGTAGTGTCAATTGTTCTCTCTCCCTTTCCTCCCCCAACTTCGTTAGTTAGTTGTTCCTTCTATTTTACTTAGATGATTTTCTCCAGAACTCGAACCTCCTTTTCGTTGCCTGCACACTTCTATAATCTACCCTTCCATCTTCTCCAGAGATACCGGTGGCCACTGGTACGTTTGTCGCCCGATCGGGAAGGGCAGGACTAGGCTCCTTACATTTTAGAATCACATGCTCAATTGTTTCTGTTTCATCCTTACATAATGCGCACCTTGTATCTGTGTCTTCAAATTTGGCACTATACGTTTTGTTCTTTAGACACCAGTCCTCGCCTCAAACGGTAGAGCACTCCTGCTTGAATTATCGAATAAACATTCCGTCTTTATTTCTTGCTTTCGTGACCAATACATCCTTAAAGCTGACTCCGCCTGCATTTTCTCGTCGCACATCCATATCTCTGCCTCATTAACTGCCTTTTCCACTGAACGCGGTTGCTCCACCCCATTGCCCGCCTGCATGAATTTCAACCTAAGCTTTATTTATTTATTTTATTTACAGAATACCTACATCGCCTCGTGGGCATTATCGTAGGGGGGGGGGGGGGGATCACGAAATAACAAATAACAGTGATTTTCACAAACAAGAAAAAATACATCATTGTCTGAGATACTGACCAGCTCCTGTTGCAGCAGGTTCCAGTCTTTGATTGTTTGAACAAAAAAAGAACTACCAAAATTGTTTGTTTTATAACAGTACTCAAAAACCTTTTCAGTGTTATCGAACCGCGCTGACATGTAACTTGGTTTATACAAATACTCATTTCTATCAATGCCAGTTTCGTTATAATAAATCCGATGAAAAAACTTCAACCTTAACTTATACCTTCTAGTGTTTAATGATTCCCATCCCAGCATGGCTTTTATTTCAGAGATACTTGCATAAGGGTTATAGTTATTGCTGACAAATCGTGCCGCTTGATTCTGTACCTTTTCTAATTTTTCGATAAGATAATCTTGGTATGGGTCCCAAATGATGCATGCATAGTCGAGTATCGACCTAACATGCAAAATATAAAGAGTTTCTTTCACCTCTGTTGAAGCGCCCTTAAAATTCCTCCGGATAAAATATAACATTTTGCTTGCCTTTGCTATTGTATAGTCAATATGATTGTGCCATTTAAGTGATTGGGTGAAATTAACTCCTAAGTATTTACAGTCGCTTACTCTGCGGATTATTGCATTTTTAATGGTATAGCTGGCGGGAGACCTTGATACATTTTTTGTGAAGCTGAGATAATTACATTTTCCAATATTTAAACTCATTCTCCACTTATCACACCAGTGTTCTATTTTATCTAGGTCGCTTTGCAATATTTCTATGTCCATTGTTGAATATATTTGTCTATAAACAACGCAATCGTCCGCAAACAACTTAATCGGCGATTGAATGTCAGTTACAATATCATTAATATAAATTAAGAACAATAATGGTCCCAAGACACTGCCTTGGGGTACTCCTGAACTCACAGTTATAGGTAATGACTTGCTACCATTTAAAACCACGCACTGCTCTCGGCCACTTAAGTAATTTTTTATCCACTTTTGAATATTGTTAGTTATATTTAAAGATGCTAATTTCTTCAGTAGTAGGTGGTGTGGTACAATATCAAAGGCTTTACGAAAATCAAGGATAATTGCATCTACAGCATGGCTTTCGCATTGTATTGCTGTCAAGTGATTTTGAAATGTAATGTTGAAATTCTGCCAGTTGTGTGTTACATGAACACCCTCTGCGAAAGCCATGCTGGGAAGGGGCAAGAAATTTACAGGATTCCAGGTAATCAAAAACCACACTATATATAATATGTTCCAACAATTCGCAACTAATTGACGTCAAAGATATAGGCCTATAATTTTCTACAAGTTTTTTATCCCCTGACTTGAAAACAGGAATAACATTTGCTACCTTCCAATCGTGTGGAACTGCCCCAGTTTCAAGGGAAATTTTAAACATGAGACATAAATACTGGGCTATAATATCTCGACACTTACAAAGAACAATCGATGGTAATCCATCAGGTCCGGTTGCCTTCGAGGTATTCATTTCACGCAAGAGGCAAGTAATACCGTTAACATCAATTTCAATATCTGCCATTGTGTTACCAGAAATAACAGATACTGGTGATTCATCGCTGGTTGTTTCTTGAGAAAATACTGATTTGAAGTAAGAATTAAAACATTCTGCCTTCTCAGCATCACTCTTGATTATTGTATTGTTAACATTTAAGTATGGGATAGAAATATCTTTTCTACTTGTTTTAACGTAATTCCAGAACACTTTGGGATTTCGCTTAACATCATCGTTTAGCCGGGAGAAAAATAACTTCTTTGCTTTTCTTATAGATAACTTTAATGTGTAATTAATTTCCTTTAGCCTTTGCAGGTTTATTGGACAGCCATCTCTGGAAACCCTTCTATATGCACACCGCGCTCTTCTTACGAGTTTACGAATTTCAATATTAAACCATGGTTTTTGTTTTCGTTTTTGTCGAATAATCCTCGATGGTACAAAAGTGTCGATTAAGTTTGTTATTTTATTACCAAAGATGCTCCACAGATCTTCTAGACAGTGCGATTCTGCTAAGCATAAAAAGGTTGAAAAATAGCTGTACAATTCAGTGCCGATGGCGTCAAAGTTTCCTCTCTCATACATGAATACCTTGCGTGGAAGTTGTGCCCTCTCGGGTGCTCCAGATACATTTAGCGTTGCAACAACCACACTATGGTCACTTATTCCAGGATACACCCCGACCTGAGCTACAATATTAGGGTCATTACATAAGACCAAGTCTAGAATGGCGTTCAACCTCGTCGGCTGCTGCACATATTGATTGAAGCTGAAAGTGCCCAATACCTCTGTAAACACAGTGTTAACGCGTGATTTAACAATACATTCTGTTGTTCCAGTAGACCAGTTAAAATCTGGCAGATTAAAATCAACACCTAGAAAAACACCGTCAGGAATCATTGATAACATGTCACAGAGCAAACAAATTGAAGTTTCACTGTTATCAGGGGTTCGGTAGAAGGTCCCGAACACGAGAGCAGTTCCCCTCGGGAAAAAGACCCGACACCAGACAGACTCGGTAGCGTTTTCGAAAACCAGTTCATGACTAGTCCATCTATTAGAAATTAGTAGAAAAACTCCCCCACCGTGCCGATGTCTGTCTTTGCGATAAACTGTAAAACCCGCCGGAAATACCTCAGCGTCACTAACAGTATCATCTAACCAAGACTCCGTCCCCATAACAACTTCAGGTTTAAGGGTCTCCAACAAAAGTGCAAACTCGTCTACTTTATTTTTGATGCTACGGCAATTTACCAATAGTACTGAAAGCGCCTGTTTTGTAGCTGTAGCCTCATGATTGCTTGGGCCATCTTTAGGCTTTCCGACCCGTCATTCGTGTTCTCTTGGTTGGCCAGGCGCCCGATATAAAACAGGTTGTCTCGTTTCGCTGTCCCAGATAAACGTCTGTTCATTGATAACCAGTTTATCGTGGTTTAAATGAACCTTGTTCTCTCTGTTCTGCCTTTTCTCCTTCGCATAATTCCAAAGTTGACGCCTCTTTTCTTGGACTGCAAGACTAAAATCCTCGGAGACACTGAATGAAGTATTCTTGAATTTAAAAGCACTTCGCAAAACAGACTCTTTGACCTCCCAACCCGGGAAGTTGACTACAATTGGTCTGTTTTTCCCATCTTTGTGTTTCCCCAATCGGTGGGCTCTTTCAATTAAAACATCGAGCGATAACACGTCTTTGCAGATTTTTGTGATCAGCCTTTCCGATTCTTCCCACGTTTCACTGCGAGAGTTGTCGGGAACTCCGAAAAATACCAAATTTGTCCTCCTGCTTCTGTTTTCAAGATCATCTAATTTTGCTTCTAATTTCCTGCCACTTCCTTCAATCTGCAAAACACGTTTTTCAATATCATTAGTTTTCAAGCTTATGGTATCAAACTTCCTCTCAAGATCAGCTTGTTTTGCCTCAATACCAGCTAACTTTCCCAAAACAGTCATTTGACCAGATTGCAATTCCAACAAAATGGTCTCAATTTTCCCAAGCTGTTCAATCTGTGCCTTAGTCATGGGACCGGGGTTTAGCTCCACGTCACCCGACAAAAGCAACAAGGTCTCAAAAAACGAAAGTGTCCGTTTCGTCTATTTCGTGTTCAGACTACTCATATAAAGGTATTTATATGTTTTATGTGCCCACCTCGTGCCCTCTATGTGTGTTAGTCTTTTGTCAGAGTGCATTGTACTCACTGCCTTTCTGTTTTCAAACGATGACCAGCTCATATCACCCTGCACTCCCTCGTTTGGAGTGTTCCCATGTTACCCTAGAACTGTTCTGCCAACGCTCCTTTGTCCTATCTCCAATCTCGCCTGAACTTGACAACTCATGCAAACGACCGCGTTACCAAAGGTCAATCCTGGTACCATTACTCCTTTCCATCCTCCCCGCACCACTTCGTATCTATTGAAGTTTCATAGCGTCCTGTGTTTCATGATGGCCGAATTCATTTTACCCTTACCAATTATATGTCTCTCATATTCCTCGAGGTATTTCTTTCCTTCGTTGATCCTTACTCCCATATATTGGTGCTTGTCCACCATACCTTTTTCTATGCTCTGTAGCTTTAAACGATCTGCCTTGATGTCGTTCAAAAAAAAAAAACAACATAATTCCAGATTTTGTTGCGTTGAATTTAAACCCGAGAGCGTCCCCTTTGACGCCGCAGACTCCAATCATAGAACATATCTTTATTTTCATGAGTAACGATGTCCAAAATACAACTAACGAGCCGGTATAAGCCTCAGGGACTTGTGCACCTAGCTCGGCTGGTAGCAAAGTCACGGCATAATTTAAAATTGGGTATATTTATTTACCCTCGAAAACATGCTTCAGATGTACTAAAAGATTTTGACAAAGGAAAAAAAAAACAGCAATAAATGTGATACATGGTAACACAATGAAACGAAAAATACCAAATCACTGTTCTAAGTTTCGCAGTGCTTTTTTCTAATTTTCTTTTTAGATGTTATCGAAAGCAATGATTCTGTTAGGTTGTTGAAAACACGTGGTACAAAGAACATTCGCGTACGCTCACCATACCTTGTTCTGGTGCGCGTCACATCGGAACGAAGTGAGGGTCTTATTGATCGCTGCTGTAGACATGGCGTTCTAAAAACCGACCGCCAGAAGTGCCGTAGGACGGCTGTTCCTTCAAAAAGTCCCTCGAAAGACGAGAGTTGAAGTTCGCCAAATATACATGTATATATTAAAACATCCTGCCTAACAAACGCAACACTTTTCAAAATACCTTCTAACAAAGAATTTGCTCTGGCGCGCCGATGAACGGAGCAGGCTGAAAAAGTGGTTATACTGGACCGTAAGTAACTATACGTCACTATATGCCAAGGCTCGTGTCATAATTCTTCTAACAGATAGGGGAAGACCATTTTGACATTGTTACGACAGCATGACAGGCTTCTTAGTCTTTTACATAAATACGTCATATAAGTACATCATGACAAGTCACTGTCGAAGGAAATTCCATGTATTTTACCGATTTCACGTTCTGAAGAAGATCGTAACCACAAGAGCTAGAGGTGGAAGTATACAACGCTACGGTATCTGACAGATCCTCCTGCTTGAGCGGGTGCCTAAAACAAACTAGAATTGTCTTCGAAGCATTCATTTTATATAAGTTAGCATAAAACCATTCTTTTGTGGAAATAAGATATTTTTGAAGTTTTTGAACGATAACGTGATAATCCGCGTTACATGACATCAAAACCTTGTTGTCTGCGGATTAGTATAATATTTCTCTAATTTTTTTTTTTGCGCACAATTAACTTTTTGGTCACGCGTGCCCCAACCTGTTAATTTTTTTTAAATTTTATTTTCAGGGGCACTTTAATAACTTCATAGTGGGTTTGCACGCAATTATTTGTTTCTATTTACCCCTTTGTCGTTGTTACAAACAATATCCCCTCTCCCCCGCCCTCCTTTGTACAAAGTGTCACAAAACAAATTTACAGGTTTTTTTTTTTTTTTTTTTTTTTGTCGGAAAAATAAACTAGGCATCGCCGAACGCTCATTTTCCGCCCAAAGGTCACAACCAGATGCCAAAGTTTCAGCCTGATCCGATACCTTATTCAAAAGTTAGTGTGTGATTTTCTGAAAATTTCAATGGGAAAAGGGAGCCCATTTTTGCAGGCTTTCGGTTTCTGGTGCCAAGAGCCCCTTGTGTTTGAAAACTCCGTCGGCCGCCATCTTCCCATTGTAATTTTCAGAAAATCAGTTATAACTTTTGAATAAAGTATTGGATCGGTGTGGAACTTTGGCATCTCGTTGTAACCTCTAGCGCTACCTTTGGGACGAGAATGAGCGTTCGGCAATGCCTAGTTTATTTTTGCGGTAAAAAAAAAAAAGAAAGAAAGCCGTAAATTTTTTTTTACACCCTGTAGATGTGGTCCCCACCTGTAGAGGTGATGGGGTCCCCCATCAACTCTGTCAAATCAGAAGTTGTCCCGAAATATCAGTGGTTGAGAACAACTGCTTTGGATCATCGAGTGTTTGAGCGGGCAAGTTCCCCGCGGAGACATCTGCAGCGACACGCTGCATACCCGTGTACTTTAACCGGCTGCAAAAATTTCACATTTTATCATGCACCGTAGCCCTTGACTGCAAAGTGCTTCTTGCTTAGCGAGGTTTTTTTCGTGGAACACAGATTTTTTAAGACTCGGCTCGCCCTACGACTGCAGCAAAAAGCTCTTCATCGAGAAACGAAAAAGACAACGGAAGTGTTGCGTTCATATCGGCATTGTTTATTTAGCCGACCGCGCGGCACAAACTGTTGCCTGTTTGAATAGAATGTTGAAAAGCAGCTGTAGAGTACGACTATCTTACCTGTTGCTTCTAGTGGACCGGAGACCCCTGAAATGTATTTTGTGATGGGGCTTATGCAATGACCGAGGGGGAAGGGGAGAAAGGGGGGTGGGGTGGGGCGGAGGCCAAAGAGGTACTGTAATAGGTTCGAAAAATAATATAAAAAGGAAAAGCTCCATTTCTATACAAAATTTAATATATATATATATATATATGTATATATATATATATATATATATATATAACCTAACCGGGCGACAGGCACGTGGTCTGGTGGTCGGTCTCGCTGTGAGGAGCCTGGAACGACACGTCAGTTTGCTAGGGCGATACATGTTTTACTGTAAACAAAAACACTAAAAATATTAACCCGAAACATGGTCGAAAGAGCACATTACACGCAGTTTCTGTTCGTATCGCGCGGACACTTTAATACCAAAGAAAAACCATAAAAACGAGCGGCTGTTTCTATAGTACAAGGGTTTGAAAAATCAAAACACCTACAGCAAAATGTAGCGAAAAAAACAAAAGAAAAAAAATTCTCAGCCATTCTACTTTGGTGAAGAAGGAAGACCAGCGAAGCTGTACTATGCTGGGAATCAGGGATGGGCAAAATGCATGCAAATATGTATCGAAATACAAATACAAAATACTTCGTCAAAAATGTATTTAATTACAAATCTAATTACATTTCCAAAAAAGCATTTAAGTACAAGGTACAAATACAACCAAATGTATTTGGTCCCCTCCAAATACTTTTCCAAATACATTCCTCAAAATTTACGTCAGTGACTTCAGGGCACCTGCAACGGGTTTCTGGGCATCTAATTTTAATTTTGCAACGCACACTCGGGAGTTAGTGTGCGAGGCTCTAGTAACGTAACAGAAATATAATCACAAAAAAATGTAATCACCTTGGACGTAATAGGTAAAAAAATTACATGCTTCAAGCAGCTTTTTTTTGCCGATTACATTTTGGTATAGACTAACAAAGAACCGAGACGACCAAGACGTGCAGCACTAGCTAGAGATTTTTTTATTGTTGCATCGCACCATTACGAAAATCTGGACGACCCGCGCATTTAGAATGTTCCAGGCAAAAATATGGATGGAAATCAGGCTGGAAGGCATCACAAGTTGTCACAGGCACTTATAGCCAGTCTGCTTGTGAACGTCGATTTCGTCACTATTCTTGCCCTTGACTAGCACCGTAATCACAAAGCCACTAAGCGCTTGTGCTTGATTGAGAGACACCGCATTCAGTGCTGAATGTAGTTTTCTTTCTGCTCTGGATAGTGACAATAAAGTTGAGGGATGTATTTTCGCCCACAAAATTGTATTTAATTACAATTGTATTTGAAATACCCACGTTTTAGTATTTAAATACACACGTCAAATACATTACCCATCAATATAATCTGTTGGGCTATAGTCAGATGCAACCTGAGAACAATCTTTTAGCTCCACCCACAAGCGTATTGCGCCCATCTGAGGTGCCTCCGCCGTCGAGAAAGTAGTTCGCTAGCAACGTTGCTTTTTCCTCCTCCAGGAAACGTGTCTTAAACTACTACAATATTTATTTAATTCACTCAGGACATTTAAACAAGTTAGAATACGTTTTTGTCAACGAAATAGCTGTTTAGTAAAGAAAGAAAGTCATGTCCAATGTACCGTCTTCCCAATTCATTTTCTATCCAAGATACTGTCTAACATACCGTCTAACATACCTCTCAGCAGTGCTAAGCCTCGCGCCCGCTTCGAAATTTTCGTTGGTGATAGCGTCGCTGGATTCTCACGTTGTCGCGCAAAAACTGCTGCTTCCGGGCACGTAAAACACGGTGCAAAAAAGCAGAATAATTGTCACGAGAAACTAGCGTCGCGTTGCTAAGGCCAGCAGCCATGTTGAGCTTTTTTTTTTTCAAAAAGATCGCGAATGGTCCTAGGCATCGTGACGTCATGAAAACGATTGGCAGGCGTTTCTCGGCGTAGGATTACATTTTCCTCTGAGAGGCATTTCCGGTTTTTTCTTAGCTTGCAACCGACTATAGTTGGTTAAACATGATCGGGTAAAATTTGCGCAAACGACAAGAGAAGAGAAAGGTAAGACAGGACAGAGCGCTACCCACAACTCACGTTTTAATAGAAAAAGACAAGAAGGAAGTGAAGCATTTTAACAATAAAAGGAAGAGGAAAACCCAACGAAAATACGACCGCGCCCTAGGTTGTCTTGATAAAAAAAAAAGAAGAAAAACGCCAAAATCGTGACTACCTTTGGTTGCTGTACTGAAGGATGAAGAAATAAGAAAAAATCTCAGAAAATAAGCCAGAACGTTCAGATGTTGAACACTTCGTCGGACCTAATGTGAAACACAAATTAAAATTCTATCATAATGTACACTACACACTTCTTGCGACGTATGGATCATTACTGGTGGAGTTCAAGGTAGTGTATAGTTCTTTTGGTGAAAGGGTCACCGAAGGGGCGCTGATGCAGGTGTTCTCGCGCGTGATGATGGTTTGCGCCTCGAAAAGTTCTCTAGCTCATTTTTCGCCGTAACGCCTCAGCACTTTGGTGTTGTTCAACAAAGGCGAGCAGTGACAGTCTCGTAGATGCACGGCGAGGTGTCCTGCTGGTGACGACTTTAGTGCAAGAGCATGTTCTCTAAGACGTTCATTAACACATCGCCCCGTCTGCCCCACATACACTTTTCCGCATGTTAACGGCATCTCATAGATTACACCACAGCTGCAGTCCACGTATTTGTGTCGATGTTTTACTCCACATTGTGCATGTAGTATCTGCGTGTTGTTGATCTTCGGACAGAGCTTCTTCAACTTATCCGGTGAAGATAGCATGACTTTAACATGGAACTTGGAGGCCACCTTCTTTAAGTTATGCGAAATACGATGAATGTATGGCAGGACTGTTGGTCGGTGTCTTCTGTCCCTTTCTTTGTCTCGTTTACCACGTAAAGAAATCAAACACTCAGCGACTTCATAGAACAGGGAGCTCGGGTATTCAGAAGACTTGAGTCTTTGCACTTGGGCATTAAAACTATCACTTGCTGAATGTGCACAAGATTTCTTTAGTGCTGCACTCAAGCAACTGGTAACAATACCGCGTTTTATAATCTTGGCATGGGCCGAGTCAAACCGTAAAAGTCCTTTCTGGGTTCGTGGGGAGTACGCCCAGCATGTATGGTCTTGAGTAGTGCCACTAAATAAGCTACGCTTCAGAGTAACGACACTTGGCCATATTGTGGCTTAAAATCGTAATTGCCAGTTATCTGAAGCTTTATCTGAAATCGCAGGAAACGCTTTTCTGCCCTCCGCAAATGTTGAAACAGTTCGCGACGAAGCAAAGCAATATTACGTGAGCTTCCTAACTCCGAATTTAATGCTGAGGAAGTCGCACTTTTTAATCATGACGATCGGCAGTTGCGTCTGCTCTGCACAAGCCACAAAATGGCGGCGCCCACAACAATGTCGGGGAACGGAGTGCCGATACTCTAAGCGCAGCTCATTTAGTGGCTCTAGTCTTGAGTGAACGTCAGCCTGAGGTCTAAAAATTGCAGGACCGCATTCGCTGGTGTCCCAGAAGTGAAATTGAGGCCCTTTCCTCCTTCCAAGAAGTCAGAACGTATGTTGTTGGTTACTTGTGCCTCTTTGTCATCCGGACTACATGTAAGTAGAACCAAGTAGTCATCCACGTATAGAAAAATACGGGAAATTTGTTTGGTAGACGTTCTGTTGGCTATCTCTCTATCACATTGAGACAAGAAAATGTCGCATAAGATAGGAGCTACACATGACCCTATACAAATGCCCTTCTTTTGTATGTAGGTCTTGCCATCAAAAGTGACCAGAGTGGCAGAAAGGTAAAACCTCAGAAGTTCTAAAAAAGATTCAACCGGCATGCCACATTGGTTTTGAATAGGAACTGAACCGTTTGCTTCTATGCATTCCCCCACTGCTGTAAACAGCTTATTATGTGGGATCGAATAAAACAAGTTTTTCACGTCAAGAGAACACCCATAACGGGCTGTAGTGGAATCTTGCTCTAGGTAACAAATTATCTCCTCTGAGTTTTTTTACCAGAAATGAATCATCCAGATGAAGATGCGACAATTGTCGTAGGAGAAACCGAGACATAGCCCCTTGCCACGATCCTTTCTCCGTAACCACAACACGGAAAGGGCATCCTGTCTTGGGGTTTTTTGCGGTGAAAAACATGTCCAACTGGTTCTTTGTAGTATCAGAAATCATCTTCCTTAATTGAGCCAACTTAAGCCTATGGCACATTTGGAGCGCCTTCGCCTTTACTCTTTTGGTCTTGACATCAACCAACTGGTTAAAATTCTTATTAATTGCTTCATTAGCCTTATCTATGTAGTTAGAACGAGGAAGCACTACAAAACCTCCGTCTTTGTCTGATACCAGTAGGTTTAAGTTATTGGCTTTGAAATAATCGACAAGACGGGGCATTTGTAACTTCTTTTGGCCACAAAAGTAGTATTTTTTAACAGCACATCAACACAGTCATTAACACAACGGATCCTTTCATCTTCTTGCGCCTTTTTGGCTATATCATGAATAATAGACACTAGCTGAACGCCCTGTCTCTGTGGTGTTGTGCAATATTTTGGACCTTTTTTGAGCGCCTTGCCTATCTCAGATGGTAAAGATACATCACCCAATAGGGTTATAGTTCTTCTTCTTTTATCAAGACAACCTAGGGCGCGGTCGTATTTTCGTTGGGTTTTCCTCTTCTTTTTATTGTTAAAATGCTTCACTTCCTTCTTCTCTTTTTCTATTAAAACGTCAGTTGTGAGTAGCGCTCTGTCCTGTCTTACCTTTCTCTTCTCTTGTCGTTTGCACTAATTTTATCTGATTACATTACCCAGTTTGTAATTAAGCACAAATGCAAAATACACAAAGTATTTGAAATACGTATTTCAGATACTTGTATATGAAAACTGCCCATCCCTGGTGGGAATGAACTAATGACCGGCCGTAAGTCGGCAAGCCACATTGGAAAGGCTGGAAAGGTTGCCGTCGTCACTCATAGATGGCTGTAGCTGTCCAGAGTTTCGTGTCATCAATAGACCCTTTCCGGAATTCAGTGTGACAACTTTGACCACTTCATCATCTGAAAAATTGCATATGTGCTATACCAGGGATGGGCAGTACTTCAAATACAAGCATTTGAAATACGTATTGCAAATACTTTGTGTATTTTTCATTTGTATTTAATTACAAATTGGGTAGTGTATTTGACGTGTGTATTTAAATACTAAAACGTCGGTATTTCAAATACAATTGTAATTAAATACAATTTTGTGGGCGAAAATACATCCCTCAACTTTATTGTCACTATCCAGAGCAGGAAGAAAACTACGTTCTGCACCGAATGCAGTGTCTCTCAATCAAGCACAAGCGTTTAGTGACTTCGTGATTACGGTGCTAGTCCAGGGCAAGAATAGTGACGAAATCGACGTTCACAGGCAGACTGGCTAAATAAGTGCCTGTGACAACTTGTGATGCTTTCCAGCCTGATTACCGTCCATATTTTAGATGCGGAGCATCTCTTGCTCGGGTCTATGTCCCGCGGCGTCGTAGTCCGCCCTCACACTATGCATGCGCAACTCTCCTCCTTCCCTCTCTCCAACAGCTGCGCATTACTCTTTCCGCTCTCTCTCTCTACCAGCTGCGTGCACTTCGCGTGCGTTCGCTTCTACTCACACCGCGCGCGCATGCGCAACTCTCCTTCTCTAGTCTCCTCTCCTTCAAGTGTAAATATAAGCTGCGGTAGCGCGCTGCGCGCGTTCAGTTCACCGTTCTTCCGATGAAGTGTGATGGAAGCAACAGTCCCGTCAGTTTGTGGGTTGGCGCAAGCAAGCGTCAGCACCACCCCACAAACTAACAGCAACGCTACGTCCACTGAAGACAAAGCTGCGCAGCGAAGGGCACGCGACGCTGAGCGCAAACGCTTGAAGCGAGCGGCAGACCCTGAACTACGGCAACGAGAAGCAGCGTCCATTCGTCAACGTCGAGCGGCGGATGCTGAACTACGACAACCTGAAGCAGCGGCGGTTCGAGAACGTCGAGCAGCAGAACCTGAGGTTCGGTACCGTGAAGTTCAACGTAAACGTACGAAGCGAGCGGCGGAACCCGACCTTCGAGAACGGGAAGCCGGGTTGGTTCGTGAACGTCGAGCAGCAGAACCTGAGGTTCGGGACCGTGAAGTTCAACAACGTTACTAACACCGTTAATAACACCGTTAATAACGATCCGCGATGCTCCGCATCACCCCATGGTTCCCCTCGGTAAGATGGTGTAATTTGTTTGCCTGGAACATTTTAAATGCGCGGGTCGTCCAGATTTTCCTAACTGGTGCGAGTTTTAACAATAAAAATTTTCTAGCTAGTGCTGCGCCTCTTCGTCGTCTCGGTCTTTTGTTGGTCTATACCAAAATGTAATCGACAAAAAAAGCTGCTTGAAGCTTTGTACTTTTTTCACCTATTACGTCCAAGCTGATTAATTTTTTTTTTGTGTGATTATATTTCTATTACTTTACTAGAGCATCGCACACTAACTCCCGAGTGTGCGATGCAAAATTAAAATGAGATACCCAGAAACTTGTTGCAGGAGCCCTGAAGTCACTGACGCAAATTTTGAGGAATGTATTTGAAAAGTATTTGGAGAGACCAAATACATTTGGTTGTATTTGTATCTTGCACTTAAATGCTTTTTTTTTTTTTGGAAATGCAATTAGATTTGTAATTAAATACATTTTTGACGAAGTATTTTGTATTTGAATTTCGATACATATTTGCATGTATTTTGCCCATCCCTGTGCTATACTAATGGCGGCCTAGTGTTTAGTGATGGAAGAACAAGTTGAAGATACTCCTAAGCAGATGATTCGATGCCAATACATTTTAGACGTTAGCACGGCGTGAATCAGGAATAGGATGCAAGAGCTGCGTAAGCGTTCATTTATAACTCGGGCCCAGTCAATCTGTTAGTAGTACACACTCGGCTTCAAACTCCCTTGATGTATAGAATTTTATCGAGGCGGCTATATGGGCTGGCGCTTCGTCCTGACTGGTTCCATATTTTTCGCCATCGACACTGAAAGAGATTGAAAAAAAAACTGTACAGTGAAGCGCGCGTTCTCGTTTACCGTTGACTTGCGAAAGTGACGGAGCCCCATAAAATACTGCAGACCATAGGTTCATTGCCGCCATTAGTACCCGGTAAAAGTTAAACTTCCATTTGAGTCACCAGATGGCACTGAATTCCGGAAAGGGTCTATTGTTTATTGACGGACACGATACTGGGGAAACTAGCCATTAACGGCTCCGCTGTAATCTATACTCGCTGGGACAGTTAAAAGCACAGTGACACTCCCCCCCCCCCCCCCCCCACACACACACACCCACACACACATTTCTTTTATTTTTGCCAGGCGATTCATTATGGTATCAGAAGACTACCCAATCAGTATTTTGCTACAGTTTCACGTATATTTTTCATAAAGTAAAATCCTAACTACTCGAACCCGAAGCCGAAACTGGACTGGGGAGGAAGAGGAGGAGAGACTTGGCAAAAGTCACGTGGCTGTGAAACCTTTTTTTTTTTTTTTTTCTGTCTTTAATAAACGTATTTGCGGCTTTTTAGAAGCCACAAAATTGGGCATCTTATTTGATTATAATGCAATTAAATGCAAAGGTGCAGGAGAGCTGGACAAGAATGCCGAAAATACTCCCTGGAGAAGGGGAACAAGGGGCACAAAGGACAAACACACCAGTCACCTAGCTGTGTTTGGAGATTTGTGTTTTTCTTTGTGTTTCTTGTTCCCCTTCTCCAGGGAGTATTTTCGACATCATATTTGATTTCTATTTTAATATTGAGTGTGTGCCTTCAATGAACCACAACTTAGATTATGTCTGGTGGTTGTGTCTGAACCATAGAAAAAGGCACGTGACGACGGAGACGAGAGTGAGCGCGACTCAAACCGGTCAGTTGTCGATCGGCGGTTTTTGGGAGGAACGAAACCGAATTTCGGTTGGTCTCTCGTATGCCGTGTACAAATAAAAACCTTGGAGAGCATAAATACCCCGTCAGTGTTTCCTTAGAGCTTTCTACACGCACACAACGAGGGCAAAATACAAAACATACAATAAAAATGATCCGTCCCGCGCCAAGCAACAATACAGGCAGGGCGAAATAGCTGGGGCACGTCACGGCGAAATCCCTGAGCATTGGTGTTGAGTTCAGGCGCCGTGGGTCGTGACGACAGAGTCTCTTGGCTTGGTTCTCAAGAGCACGCACATGGCTGTTCTCCCTGCGACTAACCGTCGCCAGCCGCGCGTCTTTCAGCTTCTCCCAACAAGCGCGACGCCAAGACGCACGCGTGTGCCACCGCTCCCGTCAAGATGCAGCGCGTTTGCCGCTTGGCGCAGCTCTGGAATGACAGTGACAATTACGATGACGGAGTGAGCAGGCCACGTCTTGTGGGCGGGATGGATACGGCTGAACCCTCGGGTGGCGGCTTGCGCAACCTAGCCGTAGCTATCTGGCATTATTAAAAATGACAACTGTAATCACATAGTGGGCACTGCACGGGACTCGCAGAGGCGCGAGTACTCCTCAAACATGGTAATGAAAAGGAATTGTCAAAAATACCTCCGCGGTAACGCGCCGGCTTCACACGCAGCGGACCCAGGTTCGAATCCTGAAAGTTCCGCGGGGGTGGGCGCTCTTTTTCGAGCATTCACTCTAATAAAAGGGTATCACCTTACACCCGTTTGTCTCATATAATGCACCCCAAAACTTTAGTTCGACGTACAGCGCACTAGAGTCGAATAGACGACCCCAAATTTTACGAAGGCTTTGATAACGGTGAGATATACCTGATTAAACACTTAGAGCACTTATCAAAGACTACAAAAAAAACTGAGGTTTGTTCTAAGGTGCAAAAGAACAAACACGATTTGTTATTT
Organism: Ixodes scapularis; assembly: GCF_016920785.2. Taxonomy (NCBI): domain Eukaryota; kingdom Metazoa; phylum Arthropoda; class Arachnida; order Ixodida; family Ixodidae; genus Ixodes; species Ixodes scapularis. Next base: position 15,026,205 of record NW_024609880.1, on the reverse strand, counting down.
TGTTTTCTGTAACACGAACATTAGCTATTTTATAAAAAAAGCTCGAGGTACACCTAACCACTTCTTATGAGTTGTGAATGCGAAAGCATAGAAGCCCCTTCGACGATGTGGATGCTAGAGACGGCGCCATGCTGGTCGGCGGCGAGACAAGCAGAACTCAGAAGCCTCCGAGCGCTACTACAACGAAATTTCGGTGCTCATTTCTTGGTCTGTATGTGTTCAAAAGAGCAGTATCACATGGAACATACCAATATCTTGTTAAAAAAGTCTCGAAAAGTATTTTTAAAACGAATTAAACGATTAGCAAAGAGCACCTGGTGGATGTCGCTAACGCCTCGTTTGTAATGCTCGTCTAGGAACCTTGACAGCTAGTGACGGAGGTTGTCTCGTCTCCGGCCACGACGAGAGAAGGGGGGAAGGAGGAACTCCCCTCTTCCCGAGAATCCCTTTTGTGTGTCGCAGAAGTCGCTATTGTCCCCCTAGAAGATTATAGAAGATTAAACCGTCACTCAAAATTCGTACAAAAGCAGCCGCTTCGGTGGCTGGAACGACTAGACCATCCTCTCGACGTCAGCCTCGCCGTAGCTTTGCTCTTGAGACGACCTACGTCACGATTGCGTTAGATGTCACGTGCTCTAAGCTGGGCCTTCTCCGAGCGCTTGCCAGAGTGGGCCGTTTATAACGAAAAATACATCCACCAGGATCAAAATACAAACGTGCGATTGTCATTTACGGATATTGTGGATCATATTCAACCTATTTTTGAGCACGACGGGAATATTTCAAATTTCGTTGAAGTATCCCTTTAACCGGCGCGGGGCCCGTAGTGGCATGGGGTTGCGGCGGTTAGTTTTTTCGGCGCACTGGCGGCACTACACGGGAGCCAGAGTTGCGCGTTCACCCCCGGAGAGCCGGCTTTCCTGCACGGCAATCGGAGTCTGCTCCTCACGTGACTGAATTCGGCGAATAGCAGCGCCGCGCGTTCGAGGCGCGCGGCGCGCTCAAAAGCAGGGGAATTGACGTACGCTGGGGCGAGCGCGACGTCGTCTTTCCTGCACGACACTTGAGCCGGCTGCTCACGTGATCGGATCTCGGCGAATAGCGGCGCGGCGGCACGTGGAAAACAGACGCGAAACTCTCTGGCTGCCGTAGCTAGGCTGGAAAGTGGATGGATGGATGAATCCGGCTGAGCCCTTCGGATAGGGCGGTAGCTTACGCCACCTAGCCATTTTGTTTTACCATTTAAGCTTAAAATATTTAATTGTGAAAACTATATTCACTCCGCACTGCAAAGAAAGTGAGGCTATAAAACCCCCTTACCATCAGTTAATAAGAAAATACCTATACTCCGTTTCAAACATCGCGGGTAACGCTGGGAAAGCTACTGAAGTAGTGCGCATGAAAAAACACACAAAAAAAACAATGTGTTACTCCGCGAGATTTCGTGGACGAGCGGTACAAGGCGCTGCTCTGGCGATGCCGATAAGGCCCTGACGCCTCGGTGGCGGTGGTCCAAATCCACTTAAGTGTGTTTTTTTTTTCCTCGATTTATTTTTTGTGCAAGATTGTGCGTATTGCGGAAGTACATATTTCAATTCCTCTTGTTGATTCTTATTTATAAGAAGGTAGACTAGGGGCTGGTGTTCCGCTTGAACTTGCGCCGGCCTCGTCAAAACGGCAGAACGGTCGAGATCCAGGGCGCCTCTATTTAAAGCCGTTTATTTACATGGTAGCGTGAAAATCAGAGAGTACCTTGAGAGTGTGGTGGACGGTCCTTTATATAACGAATACTGTGATTAGGGGACCGCACTGCCATTGGTCAGACGGCTTGGCATTCCCTCACGTGATGTGACTTCATGGAAGTTTCCTTCAGAGTCGTAATACTCGCCGGTGTATGGAAGAAGTCATACAGACGGCAGTATCTCGGTGCTCTGGTGCCGGCGCCCCCATGAACCGGGAGTGATTCACAATAGACGCGTGCACAGCACACGGCACTCGACATCAGGATCGGGTGTTGTTTCCTTTTCGAGGAAAGCAGGGGCCTCGGAATACAGGCACGGGTGTGTGCGTCGTTTACTTAGCCGACCAAGGTTAAGGTGCCTCAGGCAGACGGAGCCGACCAAGGTTACGGTCCCGTAGGCAGAAGAACCCAGACGATTCGGAATGCAATCACGGGCACCGCCTGCTGTAAGGTCCCGCAAGCAGACGGAGCCGTAGGCACGATTCATCACCGACACAGTTCCTTCTTGAGGCTTGTTTCACTTTGAAGCCATAAGGCCGATTTCAACACCAGAAATAACAGGTGGCAGTTCACAACACTGTCCGCGTGCTCGGAACTTTCACGTTGCGAGGTCTTCGCTTCGGGGACGCCACCTTGCCAGACACTCCGGTGTCGTTACTGACCGTCTCCAGGACCTCACGGACCGACGTCTCCGGGAAACACGTTCTTGAACTCGCGTACACGTTGGCGATCACCTGCTTGCACTTTTGCGAGATCTTCACACAACGAATCTTCGAAAATATCCGAGCAGGAAAAGAAAGCTTCCCGCGTAAGACGCCATCTTCACGAAACCGGCGAGGCAGGGGCAGCCATAGAGATCATACATACTAACTCTAGAGGAAAAGGTCCGCCATTTTCCCATACATTCTTGCTGCCGCAAGCGGCGGATCATGCAGGCAGACCCTCGGGGTCCCAAACACGGTTACATCATCAGAGCAGTTTCGTGAACTTCAACAATCCACGAACTTACCGGTGGAAAGATATTCGCGTTCCTTTCGAAGCTTTCTTTTTGCATAGCGCGCAGATGTACGGCCTCGCGTTAACGCTAAACTAAACCATATACCCGGCTTCGCAAGTGGGGCGCGGGTGGGCGCGGTTGAGGAATCCGAAACTGCGCAACCACCAGATTTCCGAGATTTCGACAGAAGGGAAGTTAATGCAGCGTAATGACTTTATTGCTTTTTATAAGCGTTAGAATAGCTCAGAATTTAGTTTACAATGTTAAATTATCACTGTTTATATTGCTGAGAGTTTTCACTCTTCGCGTTTACCATGGCAACGTTGCTTTCTTTCTCTCGTGTTCTGTCGCTCTCTTTTGCGATAGTTCACTCGGGACCCCGGGTGTCGGCGCACGGGATTTGCCACTCCTCCTCACCCACCTTTACCCCCCTGGGGGCAGCCGCACAACCCGAAAACCCGAAGCGAGTGCGAGTGCCGCACGAACGAAAACGGAAACTAATTTGGAGTAGTTTAAATTATCTTTTCCTTTTTACTGAAAAAGAATCGGCGTTCCCTCGAAATCATAACGCCACTATTAGTTACTAGCTACAAAAACGTACTTTGCGACTTTTTTTTTTTTTTTTTTTTTAAAGCGGCCGCACTATTTTGTGGAGCGAACGTAGTCGCGGTCGGCTGTGCAAACCGGCGCGCTAGCTTTGACTACGTTGCACGCTATGTTTGAAACGGAGTATAGTTTTCTCTCGCTTTCTGCCACCATTCACTTATCTTTGCTTGGTAATCTCTACTGTCTTGAAATCCACCCTACCTTCGCTGTCTCTAAAACCCAATGACTTCATTAAATCTATGTTGTCTTCGGTAGGCATAGGGTGAATCCCTTTACAGTAGAGTATCAAGTGCTCAGCCGTCTCGTCCTCCTCTCCACAAGCAGTGCACACTGTATCCATTTCCTGGTACTTCGCTCTGTATGTTCTGGTTCGCAGAGCAACGTCCTTGCCTCAAAGAACAATGAGCTTCCCCTAGAATTGTCATAAATGCTTTCTTTGCCAATAACTGTTTTGTTTAATCCATAGCTTTCCAGGGCCCTCTTTGTGTGCATTCTTTCTAGCCACCGATCTCTTTCTGTGGCCTTAACGTTCTTCTCAACTAAGACTTCCTCTTCTGTATCTCCACTATACACCTTTCCAAAAAACGATCCTAGGCCGCCGCCATGTTGCTGATGCGGCTGGTGCGACTCTCGCGCCCTCTATCAGCTAGAAATTTTCAGCCACTCTCTGGGACTGTGAAGACCCGCTCAGCGCGGTTCTCTACCTGCGTTTTTGCGGTTTTGCATTCGACGTTTTCTCGCCTCTCTTGAAAGTTTTCAGTTAGTTTTTTTTTTTTTTTTTTTTTTGTATGCGTGCTGCGTACCCTTTTTGTGTTATCTTCCATTGTGAGAAATAAGGCTGGTAAGTGCCTGCCATTCAAGCTTTTCTGCTCGACATTGGACGTCGAACGACCCTCGACGTGATTTTGTGAACATTTTTCTCTCTCCCCCCCCCCCCCCCCCCCCCAGAGATAATCCGCGTAAATCCTAAGTCATCTCCAAAAGTAGTTGTCCGGGTTGGGGTGAGAAACGGGTCAGTCGCGTTTGTTTCTTTGCCTTGGTGCGGTTGTGAAAAAAGGAAGCTCTCCCCAAAACGTGCCCCAAAACGAGTCATCTCGGGTTCCGTCCAAACGTCAAGATGTGACTGTCGTCGACTGTGACTGTGTTATTTGAGATCTTTCTCAAATAAATTCTTTTCGGATAACGCTGCATCATGTGGTACGTACGATATATTGTTCGAATGTTAACACTTCCTCAATTGTATGTCCGTGTCCTGTCCATCGGTAAACACGTTATTTGTGAGCGTGAAATATGCATACCTTTCGGCCCTCTTCCCTTGCAATTTATTTTTGACGGCAAAGCGCTTTGTCGTTTCACATGCGGCGAATTCCGCGGCGCCGTCAAAACTTATCGTAAGAAAAAAGTGAAAGCCGTTTACAACACCCTGTATAACGCCGAATTGGAGCGCAGCTCTTGAGGAGGAGGAGGGAAGGGTACTGAGGGGAGGGTAGACCCCTCCTCCTCCTCCTCCTTCTCCCCTCATTCTTTAATATGCTCCGGGGGGGGGTCACCTGACCTCGGGGGGAAGGGGTCACGTGACCTCGGGGAGGGGGGCCACGTGACCTGAGGGGCCACGTGATCTCGGGGGTCACGTGATCCCTCCCAAGGTCTGGGGGTCACGTGACTTGGGGGCCACGTGACCTGGGGGTGACCTTGGGAGAGGTCACGTGACCTCGGGGGTCACGTGACCTTGAGAGGGGTCACGTGTCCTGGGGGTCTTGCGACCTTGGGGTGACCTTGGTTACGCCGACGGCGACGGCGACGCCGCTCAAGCCGGAAACGGGAGCCTAAGAGCTGCGCTCTAAAAAAACGAATAACTTGAACTATACATTTCAGTCGCATTCGTTCTGTCGCGCAACAAACCCAACAAAAATAGTTAACAGTTTTTTTTTCCTTTTTTTTTTTTTTTTTTTTATATGTGGCGCAATGCTTTTCAATGTCCTCGGGAAAATACATGTACCATGAAACACAAAATATAGCGGGAAAAGACGAGAATTTAGCCGCAAGCAGCGCTTGAAACTGCGCCTACGCAGGCTGCGCCTATTGAAATCACAGTCCACTCGGTTAGGGTTAAGAGGGACACCGGTGAGAGTCTAGCCTCAAACTCAGTGACTGGGATCGAAAGCGGTTTGTTGATCTGGGGTCGAGTGTTTTTTGCAAAGGTGTATAGACCTTTTCCACAAGGGCGCCGCCATCTTGGATTGTCGTCACTTCCAGTATGGGCGAAAACATTACTTTGCCGTCGCCACGCCGATAGAAGACATTTAGGATAGAAGCCTAACCGTCACTCATTCTCGTTTTGGCTTCCTTCTATTTTTTTACTGTTTACAGGTTGAAACGTTTTACTATTTTGTCGTCGCCCATACTGGAAGTGACGACAATTCAAAATGGCGGCGCCCCTGTGGAAAATGTCTATAGCCTAAAAACTTTCCTCTTAATTTCCTAGTGCGCTGTCTCCACTTTGTGTCTATACTCCTCATGTATAAATAGCTGAAAACCTTTCGTGCCCATTGCTCCCCATCCATTTGCCTCAACCGTCACTGTTGGACCGCAGCTCCATCTGGCGGCGGTCGTTGAAACTGACGCGCGCAGCGGCCAATAGGAGCATCGTCGCCGCGCGCCTGCCAATCGGACCTTTGGGATCAGGGAAAGTAGGTGCCGTTTTCGCGCTTCAAACTGATAACGTCGGCTCGCTCCATGGGACAGTTAATGCTCATTAATGCGGAGGGCAAGTTCGTCTGCTTCTTGCGCAGGGGGTAGAGGTGACGTCAGAACGCCGAGCCCTGATTGGCTGATCGCGACCCCCTTTCTGAGCGTCGTCTGCTCCTTTGCAACGTCGTCTGCTCGCAACGTCGTCTGCGTCAGTCTTACATTTCCTGCGACTTTCGGAAGTGCAGAGGCCAGATTCACGAAACGATCTTACGCCAAAAATGTGCGTAAGACAAAACTTAAGAACAAATTCGTATTCACGAAACGAAATTTTCGTAAGTTTTGCGCAGGTTACGACGAAATCCTACGACAGCTCCGAAGCTGTCTTACGCACTTCTTACGATCAAATCAGCGTAGCCGACAGCGTCGCGGTCGCGACGACCCACGGACGTTTATTTTTCTACGTGCGCTTCTCACGCGTCCCGACTTCAGGCAGCAAGGAAAAAGTAAAAAGTACTTGAAACAGACCACGACGAACGAGAACGCCGGACCCACAAACACCCGGGGAAAGCTCCAACGGCCTCGATTCCACCGAACGCGACCAAGCGAGCTGGGCAGTTAGGCCTAGCAGGCACTCCGCGATTCGGCGACCGTCTGCCCACGGCCGGCTGGCGTGCTGAATGGAATATGACCGCGCGACCCTTGTGAACTCTTCCCGCATTATACTTTGATCGCTGACCTCAATTTTAGATTAAGAGGTCAATTTCTTCCTCTTGTTATCTCCTTGTTTCCCGAGGCAACGGTGACTCTCGCCGGTGTTTAGAGTTGTGTCAGGTCACCTTGGCCTGCACTGCCGAAACTGTTGCTGCGCTCCCGTCTTTGACAAGTGTGAAGTGATTAGGAAAAATAAAGACAAACTCACTCGGGAAATCATGGAGGCGCGGGAAATTGGAAGATTGGCGCAAAACTGTGGTCAGCACTCCGTCACTACCTTTATCAGATAAGGAACGTTCCTATTTAGACACACAGTGACAGTGCATAGCGATGGCTAGTGAGCACGTGGCATCCAGGTCACGCTTTTTATTCATGTTTGTTTGTTGTGACAATACAGTATTTATACTCGCTGTTAGAATGAATAAACTTCAGTTGTAAGTCAGCGCCTTGTTTGTCTGCCTTCTTATTCTTGTCCGTGTCCTTGCGCTGTTTTAATCTTTAATCATGAAATACCAACTAGCCCAAACTTCTACTTTATTGTTTCTCCTTTGCGCAGTGCTCCGGCGAGGCAACGATGATCCCACGCGTTGTTCCTAGAATTTCGTGTGAAACGTTGTAAAGCAGTACCGACCGAGAGCAGATGCAAGCTTCCTTCGAGACGCCGTTCTGTTTTTTTTTGTGTACCTCTCGGCTCCATGGACTCAGTAGGATTATATGACACCAACTCGCTTGCGCGTTTACCCTTATTTTAGTTTCTTGCAACGACTCGTATTTGACGCCCATAGAGTTAGCCTAGATGGAGAGGTCCCACGCCCCACTCAAAAAAGGCAGGGTGCAGAAGCTGACATGGGCGGTCCTAGGTGGCGGTATACCGATGGGCCCATATCGCTGGCGACGCATTAATATGCAGAAAGCAACAGCAAAACGTCACCTGTAGGGTCTGCACCTCGTTCTTTTCTAGCTTACTTTGCAGGAAAACACCGGGATCACGCACTGTATAAAACTAAATAAAGTTGATAAGCGCTCGAGCAACGTCAGCTCGTCGCGGCAACACGAACACGCCTAACCTTTCGTCTGCTTTCTTTCTCCGCGTTTATATCCCTCTCCCTCTCGTTCCTTCTCTCGGGAATGCCGATGTCAGCGCACGGGATTCGCTGCGTTCTGCTCCAGTCTTTACACTCCCGTTTACGCAGACGAAATACCGGTTCCGCAGAGTAAAGCAGATGACAGGTCATTTGCCTGGAAATGCCGCAGCAGCGACACGCCAGGAAACATTTCGCCAGGAATCCGTCAGGCGACGACAACGCCGCTCGAAAGTGCGAGTAAAATCCATCGAAAACCATGAAACGGGACGTCCATAGTCAGCGTAAATAAAATTAAGAAAAATATGTTTTCCAATCTTTCGTGGTGTGTTACGGAAAAAACAACCCTTACCTGCAGTTTTAATTTCGTGCTTCATTCTTATGTTTCGTTAAACGCCACATGTCTGGCCAGAAATAACCAGATGGCTCTCAGTCGAACGGTTAGAGATGTGAGTAAAGACAAAGAGCTTTGCTTCTTGCCTACCCACTAATCGTTTTAAACCATGCATATAGACCCTTTGCAGCAGCTGTGCATGGACGCCGCCATAACTGACCTTCAGTTTTTGCTTCCTCTTATTTCGTTTATTTCACTTCATCATTATCATAGCAGGCCAGGTTATTGCCATATTAGATTCAACTTTGTCCTTTTCTAAAGCATCGGCCTTTGTAGAGGATCGTCAACGACCGTTTCAGTTGCTCGGCATCTCGGTAAGACAAGAGAAGGTCAGCAATGGCGGCTGTAATTTGGCGCGTGTGTAAAGGCCGAACTCCATGGAACGAATATGCTGCGAATAACCGACGAATTTTGCCCGGCGGCTTTTGCTCTGCGCGTGGAATGAGCACAGTGGCTGGTACGTCACGCGCAAAGCGAGCGTACCGTCGGGCGGCGTTCGCCAGTTATTCGTCGCATAATTCGTTCCATGGAGTTTAGCCTTTAAGCGTCTATAGCTCAGCGTTCTAACGTTCCCGCGCGCATTCTTGACTCCTCCTCTCCCTCACTTATCGGCGCATAGAACATGCACGCTTTTTAGCAGCTGTGCATGGGCGCCGCCATAACTGAACTGGAGTGCTTTTTTTTGCTAATTATATTTACTCCACTTCATGGTTAACACAGCAGGGCAGGTTAATTCTCCTATAAAAATTATTTTGACTTTTTTTTAAAAACATGTTAACTTCTCGTTGACTCTGATTACATTATTTTGACTTTGACTTCCTGTTGCCGTGGTCAACAAAACGTTTGTTGATTTTGGGTTGAAATTCTTCTGATAATTTTCTACAGACTGTGTCAAAAGAAAAGCTTTTGACTGTCTATTAACTACGTTGATTATTTTCTGCTGACTTTCTGTTGACAGTGTCATCAGAAAAACTGCAGACGTTCTGTTCACTTACCGTTAAAAAATGTCCAGTTGACTCTCTGTAGTCATTGGCAATATAAAAGCTACAGACTTTCTGCTGACTTTTTTTTTGGAACATAGTACGTCTTGACTATATCTCGAAAATCACCAAGTTCCTCTTTAGTCTTGGACAAGGTGAGGACGGTAGAAAGGAGCTTCAGTTGTCCCTCCTCCAGCGCGAGCATCCTCCACAATGCTTCGTCGTCTCGCGCACGTCGAGAGCGTGAGCGCAGTCAAAGCACGGCGGAAGGCATGGAGCGCGTGTTGGAGGCCAGGCGTTCGAAAGACACGCCCTGCCGTTGTCACTTTGTACGTGAATGTAGGGACTTTATTGACCCCTTTACACTAGTCAGCTAGTAAGAAAAAGCAAAATAACGGTTTCAGAGTGGAGCGATTGCCTTCACTCGCCTCGTCCTGAGTAGTGCCATGCAGAGAAGATATAAGATTCATTCTTGGAGCCGTTTTTCTGGATGTTGTTCTAGTGGCTCCGCGGAATTATAATTAGTTGTACCAATGCTATTTTGTAACGGATAGAGCCCACCAACGTTGAAACACTGTTTTCTCTTTGATAGACTCTCCAAAAGGAGATCGGATACTGTGTAACCTTAATAAATGTCAAGGTGGCCACCGACCAGATGATTACCTTTAATATGTAGGCTATATAAGGCTCTGGAGCAGTCAATCGGACTGTGATTCAGGTGTTCAGTGCTTCATGGTGTTTCTGCCTGTCCCTTATATGGAACGAGAAAACAGCGCAAACAAAATGATGAATCAGTAGAAGAGTATACACACAGACAAGGCGCTGTGTGTATACTGTTCTACTGGTCCGTCGTTATGTTTGCGCTCTTTTCTCGTTCCGAGGCATCATCAAATCGCCCATATTTCTGCGCTTCTACAGTCTCTTATATGCATTTCTGGTATGAATGTAGTGCGTTCAAGTACCACATGGACACGATGTCCTACCAAAATCCCAAATATAAAGAAATTAAAAAACTCGGGTTTTTATACTTTACTTTGCGACAACCAATCTAGAGCAGACTGGAAAGGTAAGCCTCCAAAACTTCGTTTAATCATTAGTCAAGGCGTAAAGCTTTTTTTCTTTTTCTTTTAAACGGTTGTAGCTTTTCAACTGAAAAGCTAAGAAAAAGCATATTGGAGGCGACAGAAATATTGTTCACTAGGCCAGTATTTACAAGAAAGTCACCAGAGAAGCTAGAGAAGGTCAAGTTAAAAGCTGTCGGCATTTTATATCCCCTGATAACTTTTTTCAACAGCTTTTCAATAAAAAAAACATCGCAGTTTCTTTTTGTGTTTTAATGGATTTCCATTTTAGATTATCTTGTGTCCTTCTCTCCAGCATTGGTCTCTGTGGTGTATCGTCAACGCCCGCTTCATTGGCTTTGCACCTTTGGTAAGTCAAGAGAAGGTCAGTAATGGCGGCTGTTATATGGCGCGTGTGTAAAGCGTTTGTACTCTGTTTCATACTTAGTATATAACTCTGTCAAAGCCACTGGCGCGAGCGCGTGGCTTCATCTACGGTTTTGTTCGCGCGAGAACGCCTGAAAATGATCTGCTAGATCAAACCCTATGCTCTCGCGAGCAGCTTTGACAGCGTTGTACACTAAGTATGAAACATATTATAGACCGGATTTAGTATAATTAAAAAACTTCAGGTCACTGCGTGGGCAAACGTTGAAAGGATGACAGAGTCAATAATTGATACCTATTTCGCTAGAAACATGAATATATATATATATATATATATATATATATATATATATATATATATATATATACATATATATATATATATATATATATATCGTAAGAAGGAGGTAAATGCTTTAAAACGTATTATATATATATATATATATATATATATATATATATATATATATTAGTTTGAAGAAGCTAGTCCCAAAATGGGGGAAACGAATTCTTCATTTCATCGAATAAACATTGATCGCCGATTGATGACAAACATTCCTGCGTTAGAGCCAACGTCGGAAGCACAATAGGGAAAAGGTAGAGGAAATACTTAAACACGAACGTGTCATACATCCGGCACGCTGATCGTTATTAAACTAAAATCAAACGATGCCAAAATCGCAGAGGTCTGTTAGAATTTGTCGTCGCCCAACGGACGACGCCTCGAATTGAAGAGGGCGTAAGTTTTCATCTGCGCAAGAACGCATTGGATGGCAAGGAGTACTTCCAGGGGAGGTTCGAAAAATATCGCTTTTGCTTAACGAAATAGGTGGGCATTGAATAGAGGACGTACCCGCATTATCCAATAACATTAACCATACCGCATAGAAGACAAGGCCTGCATCTTTATTCCTCTGGCGTTATTATTCTCCGAAACGTCGTCTGACTCGCGTCTGCTTCACCGCTCGCGGGTACCTGGCGAGTTGGTGGCGAGTGACGACGGTCACGGCGCCAAAGTACTGCTCCCACTACTTTGCCTCATAATCGCGTCAAAATTCAGCGTGTTTGCACCGAACGATAATTGGATGGCCTTCTTCCGAACTTCTTCTTACCTGCTGCGAAGACTTCACGCACGACCTTGTGTTTTATATTCCCTCGGTTGAACGAACGCTCTAGAGCAAGAGCACCAGCAAAAAGCCACACGGGAAAAAACTTGGTCATCTACAAATCGGTTTCGCAAAAAGAAAAACAAAAAGAAATTTAAGGATGTTGTTTGAGAGGGTAACATATTATTTTGTTAAAACACCTAGTCGTATTACGCGGCGTCTAGATACCGTTGACAATAAAAGTGAAACTATAGGGTCAAAAACTCTAGTGTCATTTAACTAAAAAAAAATACTGCTGTCGCAAAAGGATGGGTGATGTATACGTGTTAAAACGCCAACGTGTCAAAAAAAAATTTTTTTGTAATGTACTTTATTTGGGCAGTTAGATTACATTTCACTTTAAGATGACACGCAGAGAAAGCTACGAGCCATCGAATCCAATCTAATGTCTTGTGTCAGATAACCTATTGGAGAGGTTCTTAGAATGGATGCTTGGGCGAGTTGGCTATTCATTATGTAGGAGAAGTGCCAAAGTAAACTCACTCACGCTGAAAATGCACGCACACCAGAAAAACGGTCACTCACGTCGCGCTGACTTACAACTCAAATTGTATTTTCGTCTTCTTTCTTTTTCTTTTACCCGTATTAAACATGTCATGTCTCACTTCGTTCTCTTTTGTACAAACAAATAGCAATGTCTATCGCACACTACCTTCGAGAGTCAAGATATAACAATTATTTTTCAGCAAGCGTTATGGATGGACTGCTAACACAAGTATCACTCCTTTTTATGATGTTAAGTGCCTTTATTATTTCACGTGTTAATTGGTGATGGTTCTTTTAAATTACGGTGCTATTTTTGAAGTCCGCAGTGCACCCACAGTCACGGCAGTGAATGCTCAAAAGTTCTGAGTTTGCTAATCGGGTGTTGTTGTTATGTTCCCTTAATCTGTCATTTATACATCTTCCAGTTTGTCCTATGTACTGTTTGCAGCATGAAAGGGAAAATAAATAAATTACTATTTTTGAGCAAGGTATGTAGGGGGTTCTATGCTTTTTAGTGCAGCCGGTATTAGTTTTTGGTATGGCGTTAACTTTTTCACATAGGCCTGAGAGTTTGATGGCGGCGGAAAAGACCACATCGATATTTGCGCGATTCCCAATCTTCCTCAGGTTATGAGAAATGTTATGAATGTAGGGAATGACTACCGGTCTTTGGTTACTGTATCTGTCGCGTGGCTTGCGGGATGTGATTTGACCTTTTTTAATCTGTTTAATGAGACTTTCGGCGACTGAAGTTAAACGATGAGAAGGATATCCTGCACTTCGTATACTAGATACTTGTCCTGCGAAGATTGTCAGGCCTGAATGCGGGCAGGACTTGAAAATAGAGTTTTTTAAGCACTGATTGACTATGCCTTTCTTTAACAATTTAGAATGCGCCGAATTATAATTTAGGAGTGGTTTTTTCCCGCTCGGCTCATGCGACCAACAGACATGACGTACGGGGCTGAAGATACAGTCTCACGTCCAGAAATCTTAAGGATCCTAGCTCTGGCAGCTCGTGTGTAATCTGCAAAGGGTTTAAACATGTTTTAAACTTGGCGAGCACATTGGACACATAAATCGGGAAGTCTTTTTCGTTGGTGTTCAGGAGTATTAAATAGTCATTAACGTAGCAAAATACCTTTACCACAGTCGAGGAATCTAAGCTCTTTTGAAGCTGTCTGTCGTGGAATAAATCACTGAAAATTGGCGCAATGTAGGATCCGATGCAGACTCCCTTTTACGAGTAGTAGAGCCGCGCCACTTGCTTGGACAGAGAACTCCTTGGTACAGTTCACGGGTGGGAAACGGGTGCTTCTTGTTGCTTTTGACTCGACACGCAGAAGTGTGTACCTCGTCAACCAGGTCCACACCTCTGGACGTGCAGAAGTGTGGACCTCGCCGCGCAAAAGTGTGGTCCTCGCCACTAAATCAGCTATGCCTAGGGTCGGCACTATGTTCCCCAATATTGCTGTTGGCGCCGCCATCTTGGTGCTTATGCAGAGCAGACGCAACTGCCGATCGTCATGATTCAAAAGAGTGACTTCCTCAGCATTAGATTCGGTGTTAGGAAGCTCATGGAATATTGCTTTGCTCTGTCGCGAAGTGTTTAAACATTTGTGGAGGACGTAAAAACGTTTTCTGTGATTTCAGATAAATTTTCAGATAACTCGCAGCCATGATTTTAAGCCACAATGTGGTCAAGTGTCGTTACCCTGAAGCGTAGCTTATTTAGTGGCATTAGGGAAGATCATGGCGGAACAGCGCAGAACTGAGCTAGATTTCAGACGCCATTATTCTTTTATAGTGGCACCAAATAAGCTACGCTTCAGTGTAACGACACTTGTTCACATTGCCGCGCGCAGGGTCACGGACTTGTAGAAAGTTCTCGTTCACTCTTGCTGCGGACATAACTATCGTTCATCCCTGTTTTTGTTGTTCTAGAAAGTGCTTGTTCATTCTCGCCCCGAGCGCGCTACGCTCGAACCTTCTCCGCCGAATCTTCGAGATACTGACTCACTCTAGATAAGAGGCCGCCCGCGACCTTGTCGAGTCAGTCTCGCCCCAGCGCTCGATTCTGCTGACACACCGACTTCGACGCCCGCGACGCTCTGCTTTCTTCTGTTTCCTTCTTTATTTTTGGCACAGGTTCGCCACATTAAACGTTTATTTATTTCTGTTTATTTCTTGTTTATTGGTCACGACTCACCACCCGTGACATTCTGGTGGAGGTGCTGGGTACCGCATGCCCGTGCAGCGTTCCCCTCCAAGGACCCGCAGTGCAAGCCCGACTCCAAGCTCGCTGAGAAGACCACTCAGCGCGGAACCTGAAACTCGGACCAGCCGCCGCACCAAGGGAGAGGATCCGGAGTACGGTTTGCTCCTGGATAAACCCAAGCCGAAGAAGACGACGATGGACAACCAGTCGCAGGCCCCCGCCGCTCCTGCCGTCGTCTACCTACCCGTCGCTCCTCGGACACCGGCTCCGTTCCACGGCGAACTCCACGCAGACGTTGAAGATTGGATCGACCAATTCGAACGCGTCGCCCGCCACAATAGCTGGACCAACGAGCAACGGCTGCGAAACGCGTATTTCTCGCTCGAGGGGACTGCCAGAAGCTGGTACGAAAATCACGAGTCTTCATTGACATCCTGGGACATTTTCAAAAGCCAGCTGAAGGCGACATTTGTCAACCAACACCGCCGAGAGAGAGCCGAAGACTTACTGCGTACCAGGACTCAAGGCCCCAACGAGAGCATCACCGGCTTCGTGGAGGATGTTCTCCGCCTAAGCGCCCGCGCCGATCCTTAGGCTACCGAGGAGAAGAAGCTGCACCACCTGATGAGGGGTGTGAAAAGCGAGATTTTCGGCGGTCTCATCCGGAATCCCCCAACAACAGTCGACGAGTTCATCACGGAGGCGACAAATATGGAACGGGCCTTGCTAGCCCGCGCCAGACACTACCAACGACACCCTGGCGTAACTACTCTAGCGACATCTGGATCCGACCTGGGCACCACCCTCCCCGACATCCGTGACCTTATCCGTGAAGCCGTCCGGGAGGAGTTGAAGAAGTTGCTACCTGCTGCCACAAGCCTGGATACGCCCTCAGTCGCCGAGATTGTCCGGGAAGAACTTCAGCAGGCGCTGCAGCCAGAAGTTCTCGCCAGCGCCGCTCCTGAACCACCGAAGCTGAGCTACGCCGCAGCTACCCGACGACCACCGCCCCCTGCCCACCCGTATACGGCGCCACCTCGACGTGAACCTCTAGCGCCGCAGTATTCACGACGAGATGAAGATCGGGCGTACGTCCGCCCAGAACAAGCTGCTCCACGAAAGACCGACGTGTGGAGGACGGCCGATCGACGCCAGTTGTGCTACCACTGCGGGGAGGCCGACCATATCTACCGTCGTTGTCCCTACCGGCAAATGGGCCTGCGTGGGTTCCACCCGAACGACCCACGCCCGAGGTACGGCGAACGCCCTCACGACATCGAGGAGTACCTCCGACGTTCCCCCTCCCCAGTGTCGTCACTCCGCCGTGAAGTCCGCTCCCCATCGCCACGACGTTCAGCCTCCCCAGCGCCACGATCCCGCCGAGAGAGCCTGTCTCCCCTGCGTCGTCGGGAAAACTGAGTGCGGCAACGCCTGGAGGTGACGTTGCCGAAAACGACGGAAGCAAACAGCCTCCAAGAACGCCGGAGCGCTCCCACTCTCTCGACGCCCCGCATTGCACCGACGCGCCTGCAACGGTGTCCAACAACCTAAACGTTGTTATCGATGGCCAAAACGCATCGGCACTCGTTGACACCGGGGCAGACTACTCAGTATTGAGTGGGAGGCTCTCTCGCCACCTTCGAAAAGTCACGACGCCGTGGGATGGACCGAAGATACGAACCGCCGGAGGACACCTCATCACGCCTGTCGGAAGGTGCACCGCTCGCGTCGAAATTCACGGCGAGACGTGTCCTCTGAAATTCGTCATTCTACAAGACTGTTCCAGAGACGTCATTCTCGGCATGGACTTTTTGTGTGAATACGGCGCCGTCATCGACCTTGGAGAAAACAGATTGACGCTGCGGACACCTGTTCCGCCTTCAGAGAAACTCCAAACTGCGTAAGCCGCCGTCCGAGTCGCTGCCGACCACGTGAATCTGCCGCCGCGATCAAGTGTTGTCGTACCTGTCGTGACCGATGCAGCTACCCGTAGCGAAGTTCTTCTGGAAGGTAACCTCCAGTTGCTCCTGGGAAGAGGAATAGGCGTCGCACGAGGAGTAGCTGAACTTCAGGATGGCCGCACTGTGGTCCTCGTGACGAACTTCCGGAATGAAACGCAACACCTCACGAAAGGTGCAGCCGTTGGCCACGTCGAGGATCTCCGAAACTCCGCCGAAATCGCCGCCATTACTGATGAATCCTCGCCACCTCAGCAAGACGGTACGTCGCCAGCGCAACTCGACATCGACCCTAAGCTTCCGGACCCAAAACGACGGCAGCTGATGAACCTCCTCGCCGAATACCGTGACTGCTTTGCGACGTCGTCGAAGGTACGCCAAACAGCCGTTGCGAAGCACCGCATCATGTGCATCGATCACCGTACAGAGTCTCCGTTAAAGAAAGGGAGGTGATCCAGGAGCAAGTTCAAGAGATGCTGAACGACGACATAATCCAGCCATCAAGCAGTCCGTGGGCCTCTCCAGTCGTACTGGTTAAGAAGAAGGACGGAACGCTTCGGTTCTGCGTGGACTACCGGCAGCTGAACGCGGTGACGAAGAAAGACGTCTACCCACTCCCCCGAATCGACGACACGTTAGACCGGCTGCGCCACTCTCGATACTTCTCATCGATGGACCTGAAGAGCGGCTACTGGCAGATCGAAGTCGACGAACGGGACCGAGAGAAGACAGCTTTCGCCACGCCGGATGGGCTGTACGAGTTCAAGGTAATGCCCTTCGGACTATGTACGGCGCCAGCAACTTTCCAGCGTGTTATGGACACCGCACTGGCAGGACTGAAGTGGCAGAGCTGTCTGGTCTACCTCGATGACGTCGTGGTGTTTTCCAGCGACTTCGACGAGCACTTGCGACGACTCCGAGCTGTTCTTCAAGCCATACGGACCGCTGGACTCACCCTCAAGCCGTCAAAGTGTCGGTTCGCCTATGACGAACTGAAGTTTCTAGGTCACGTGGTTAGCAACAAAGGCGTGCGCCCAGACCCTGAGAAGACTCGCGCCGTCGCGTCATTTCCAGTGCCGACAGACAAAAAGGCCGTGCGAAGATTCCTCGGACTTTGCGCCTACTATCGTCGCTTCGTTCGGGATTTCGCACGGATTTCCGCACCGCTCACAAACCTCACGAAGGACGCCGAGAGGTTCGAATGGGCCGAGGAACAGCAGCAGGCATTCGACGAGCTGAAGCGACGACTCCAGACGCCTCCGGTTCTTGGACATTTCGATCAGGATGTGGACACCGAGATTCACACTGACGCAAGTAACGCAGGACTTGGCGCGGTACTAGTTCAAGTACAAGAAGGCACCGAACGAGTCATCGCCTACGCAAGTCGGACACTGTCCAAGGCAGAGAGAAATTACTCCACGACTGAGAAAGAATGCCTTGCGGTCGTCTGGGCAATCACGAAGTTTCGTCCTTACTTGTACGGAAGCCCGTTCCGCGTAGTCACGGACCATCACTCGCTCTGCTGGCTTGCGAACCTCAAGGACCCGTCAGGACGCCTCGCTCGATGGAGCCTCCGGCTACAAGAGTTCAACATGACTGTGGTTTACAAGTCAGGACACAAGCACAGCGACGCTGACTGCCTGTCCAGGGCACCTGTCGAAACACCTTCCGGCAGCAGCGACGACGATGATGACGAGTGCTTTCTAGGGGCAGTGAACACCGATGACATGGCACGACGTCAACGAGACGATCCGGAGCTGCGAGCCTTAATCGAGCACCTGGAAGGGCGCGGCGGTACCGTACCCCGTGTTTTCTCACGAGCCGTGCCGACCTTCACCATTCGGCAAGGTGTACTCTACAAAGAGAACTTCGGGAACAACAACTCGCCGTGGCTGCTGGTAATACCGACCGACCTTCGAGGGGAGATCTTTCAAGCATGTCACGACGACCCGACGTCCGGACACCTTGGATACAGCCGGACACTGGCCCGTATTCGTGAAAAGTATTACTGGCCCAAGCTCCCCAAGACCGTCCACCTGTACACACGATCATGCCACGAGTGCCAGCGACGCAAGAAACCTCCGACGAGGCCGGCCGGACTCCTGCAGCCTATTTCTCCTCCAACTGCACCCTTCCAGCAGATCGGAATGGATCTACTTGGTCCTTTTCCGCCTTCGACGTCGGGGAACCGCTGGATCATCGTCGCCACAGATTATCTCACGCGGTACGCCGAAACGAAAGCTCTTCCTTCGGGGACTGCTGTGGAAGTTGCCAAGTTTTTCATTGAGTCCATCGTCCTCCGGCACGGCGCTCCAGAAGTTCTGATTACAGATCGCGGATCATCGTTCATGGCACAACTGACCCAAGAAATCCTCCGACTCAGTCACACCAGCCATCGTCGTACAACTGCGTACCACCCGCAGACCAACGGGCTGACGGAGCGACTCAACAAGACAATCGCCGATATGATCTCTATGTACGTCGACGTAGAGCACAATACGTGGGACGAGGTGCTGCCCTACGTCACGTTCGCCTACAATACGGCGGTTCAAGAGACCACTGGATTCACCCCTTTCCAGCTGGTACATGGTCGGAAGGTAACGACCATGCTGGACGCCATGCTGCCCCATGAGCCATCTGACAACGAGAGCGACGACGCCCAGGCGGTTGCTCAACGCGCCGAAGAAGCTCGCCCGACTCCTGATTCAAGACCAGCAACGCGTCGACGCCGGCCGCTACAACCTTCGTCGCAGGGACGTCCACTTCCAGCCCGGAGATAGGGTGTGGGTATGGACGCCCATCCGTCGCCGCGGCCTCAGTGAGAAATTGCTGAAACGATACTTTGGACCCTACAAAGTGCTTCGTCGCCTCGGTGATCTTAACTACGAAGTCCTCCCCGACGGAACGCGCCCATCTGCAAGACGTCAGCCGCGACCCGAGGTGGTGCACGTCGTCCGGCTGAAGCCGTATTACGAACGATAGAACTTTCCACTCTCGTCGACGGGTGAACTGTGAACTGCGGCTCGCGATTCTGCTGCCTTTTTGTTTTGGATTTGTTTTTGTTTGTTGTTTTTCGTTTTGTGCTGCATCGGGACGATGCACTTTTTAAAGGGGGGGGATAATGCCCCGCGCAGGGTCACGGACTTGTAGAAAGTTCTCGTTCACTCTTGCTGCGGACATAACTATCGTTCATCCCTGTTTTTGTTGTTCTAGAAAGTGCTTGTTCATTCTCGCCCCGAGCGCGCTACGCTCGAACCTTCTCCGCCGAATCTTCGAGATACTGACTCACTCTAGATAAGAGGCCGCCCGCGACCTTGTCGAGTCAGTCTCGCCCCAGCGCTCGATTCTGCTGACACACCGACTTCGACGCCCGCGACGCTCTGCTTTCTTCTGTTTCCTTCTTTATTTTTGGCACAGGTTCGCCACATTAAACGTTTATTTATTACTGTTTATTTCTTGTTTATTGGTCACGACTCACCACCCGTGACAATATTGTGGCTTAAAATCATGGTTGCCAGTTATCTGAAGATTTATCTGAAATTACAAGAAACGCTTTTCCGTCCTCCACAAATGTTTAAACAGTTCGCGACAGAGCAAAGCAATATTACATGCTTCATAACACCGAATCTAAAGCTGAGGAAGTCGCATTTTTGAATCATGACGATCGTCTGCACAAGCACCAAAATGTCGGCGCGCACAACAATGTTGGGGAACAGAGTGCCGATACTCTAAGCGCAGCTCATTTACTGGCTCTAGTTCTTCCCAGAAGTGGGGCGCGGCACGTGTCTCGAGCATTTCCACAAAAATGATTGGCGCCACTTTTCCCAGGATAGATGGGCACCACACATCCTGGGCTGGTTTTCTCGAAGCGATGGTAAACCCATTTCGGTAAACAGCGGTGCCTAGGAAGGAAAAAGTACCTGTAATAAACGGCTGGATATAGAACAACAATAATTATTTTTGATTGGGCAGTAAGATGCGCCATCTATCGGTGAAACAAGCCAGACATTTTGTTTATCATCTTTTTTCGCTGGTTGTTATCGATGTAGTGTGGTATTTTAAGTCAAAATATAGTAATGTTGTACTTGAAGACCAATTTATTTGCTTCAGATGGTACGAAGAAATTTCAGCTACTATGCTAGAGTTTGTCGACGAATATTCGAAAACGTAAGAAACATTTCCTTCAATATGTTTCGCCATAAACAACGCATAACTTTCCCGTGTGCCTTGCAGTCTGGCAACGCCGGTGCTGTAGTCTCGTTTTTGTTCTTGCGACGCACGTTTCTGCGATTCCTGGGGTGCTATTCTGGTCGCAAACGGATCCTTTCGAGTTGTGACGTATCGAGAAAGAAGGGGCGGAGCCTCAAACTAGAATGATTCTTGTTTGAGGCTCCGCCCCAACGTTCGGGTTCACGCACACGGTCAGCTAGAATCTGACGATCCCCCTACATCACGATGACGTGTCCACGCAGTTGGGGCGCAGAAATCCCCGCATTTCCCCCTGTTCTTTTTGTTCTCTTCTTTCTTTCCTCCGGGAGTTAGAAGGAGCGAATAACGGAGAAAAGGCTACCTTCCGGAAAATGAAAGGAAACAGAGAAATATAATATCATCCTTTTATAAAATACGAAAGATTATTTCAATAATTATGACGTAAAGTAAATTTAGCCAATATATCTCAACTTGTTTTCTCGAAGTCTTTCGCTACGGTCTTTCAAAACAAACATGGCGAAAACCGCGGTATTGACCTTGTGGTGTTTGTGCCTCGTTTGTGTCGTTGCTTTCCCTGTTTCTGCACGATACGGATGGCATTACGAGAAGAAAATATTATGCGAAGGTACGCTGCGACACCGATCATCCTTTGTGAAGCTGTCGTGAATATAAGCTGAAAATGAAATGTCCTGTCTGCCTGTGAAAGAGACTCCAAATGGATACAGCGCTGACGACGACTCTTTGGTAATTTATGACAAGTCCTGAGATCGACGCAGAGTGCACCGGTTGTGAATATACTGTGAATGATGCAGGAAAGTTTCTTCGGGCAGTTTTAATAATGCTTTGCTCCCTTTGCACACTGCAGTGATTACGACGGCGCTGAAGAAATGGACGCGACGGCATAATCTCTTGCAGTCTTTTTTACTTACTTTTTATTTGCAGAAAAGCTCGTGCAAAACAAAAAAACAGCGTTTTTACACGTCCCTACATAGGTACCTCGCTATCCTATTGGCTTCAATGCGCGTGACGATTCACCGCTCTTTGCCATGGGAACGTTCGTGAAACTAGAAAGCCTCTGTTTGCCGCTAACAGTCGCTTTTCGAGTTCGGGTTGTGACGACAAAATGACGTAGGAGCAAGAATGCACGGGACTATTTGCATTGTTTTAACTCGACAACCGTACCCTTGGCGTGATAAACTCGAAAGAACATGGCCGCGATGCTCGTCGGATCGACCGCGACTGGGGTTTGACATGCGATCGGTAACTTGATCAACGCGCGCGCGAATGTTTTCGTGCTGTTGAATGAGCCCATTCGGTGGCAAGACCGGATTGAAGAGCACGGTGAGCTGGCGTTCAATGTCTCCGGTTTAACACTTGGCGAGATGCAAGACTTGGCTTCCATTTGTGCCGGTGTTATGAAGCTTAAAAGTTGTGGTGTTGTTGTGGCTCGTAAAGGCAGCCTTGCTGAGATTATGAAGACGGTTGTAGACCTTCACTCAGCGTTGCCATGCGTCAAGATTCAAAACCTCAACTTGTCACAAAGTGACCAACGCTTCTTCGAGCACGGAGGCAGGAGCCAACGGTCTGACAAAGAATTGTGTCGCCGCCACGACCGCCAGTGATCACCCCAACGGCAAGAAAACAAACGACAAGCTCAGGTTTGTGTCGCGCTGACTGCTGATTCATCAAACGACGAAGGTGAATGGTGTAAGAGGAAATGTAATTTTGCCAGCGTTTTGCAAAACTAACGCGTTTCGTTGAAAATTTAATTTGTGGAATTTGTTAACGCCTTGAGAGTTTGACGGGGACTGCATCGTGAAGGCAGCCTTCACACAAGTGTTTTCTGAAGTGTGTGCTTTGCCTGCATGCATATAAAGACAGAAACACTGCCTATATGGTGCATAAAATAAAATAAATTTCGCTTATCTTGATAATGTTGACTATATATTGAGTTCTATTGATAGTAGTGGCGTAGCCAGGAAATTTTGAGGGGGTGAGAGGGGAGGGAAGTTGAGGTGACTTGGATGTTCATGAGTTGGGATGCGAGGGGAGGGGGTGTCGAAATTTGTGTGCATATTCCAGGGCCCGCCGGATGTGGGGAGGGGGGGGGGCAGAGCCCCATAAGCCCCCCTCCCCCCGCCCCCCCCCCCCCCTGGCTTTGCCACTGGATGATACCTTAAGGGGAGCATCCATCATTTACAGGCTGCCATAAGCGTGTGCCTAGCAACTGAGCTCGTACCACATGGCAAAGTAGTTGCTGACATTCTTCACGTTACGTAGTAGTTTTTTCTATAGTACACATGCTCGCTTTTCCTTCACATATCTACTCTGCTTCCGCTTGTCGTTTATGCTTGATGGTGACAAGTCAACAGTGCGTATTTGCTCTGCATCACAGGCAAATTTCAAAATTCCAGTTCACACTACTCTTTAATTTCAATGAGTTACTGTCAATTTTGAAACGACAATCTATTTAATGAGTATCATAATTTTTACATTAAACACACATGTGTATAATGTAGGACAATTGTATCTTGCTTGTTTTTCTTGGTCACGGAGATGACAAACATCCACAAGATAGCACTGGCTAAATTTCTCGTCTACAGTGGGTGACAATGTTATCATACTCTGTCAGACTAAACTCCTTCTGTCTAAACAACTAACGATTCATTTTAGGACACACCTGTTCGTAGTTCATTGCAGGACATCAAACAGTGTTTCTTATGACTGTCCGATGACTGACATGCAATTCCAGAAGCTTGGCATGAAAAGGTAAAATATCTAATTGATACAATAAAATTTCATCAGCAAACGATCCAGATTTTATTGGAGGTTTGACAGTAGCTACAAACCGCAACTAATGGTCAACTGTAAACATAGGTACGAAGCGTGCACTAACTCGGAAGTGGTAGAAACCCTGAAGTTTCAACGTCAACTTACCACCATGTTGTTAATAACAAGGTAATGTTTGCGGCAAACTGTTGGAGTCCTTCAGAACGATGACGGCCTCCCTCAGACCCATGATGATGGTGACGAAGGTTCAGTTAGATTCTAGGTTCAGTAAACGTACCCCACGACGTCGGTGTGCTTGTCGTGGTTGGTAGCGGCGAAAGCCTTCTTTCGCACGTGCCTCAGCTGCCTCGGTCCGGGTTTTGTTGACCCAGCCGTCTCTTCCCAGCCCGTTGACAGCGTCACTCACGACGGCCGTCACGGCTCTGATCACCATCCACTGGGCATTAGCTATGTGCTCATCGATGGACGCGCCCTTGTAGTTCCCCGTTGCGAAAAATCTCAGTGCGATTCAATTAGTAGCTGCTGCTCGACGGTCATCATCTCTCATCGTCGACGTCTCTCGTCGCGCAGCTGGTCACACTGCGATCACAGGGTGCTTTTCAACAAGCGGTATTGTCGTCAGAAACAGTCGTCGTGCATCGCGAAGGCTACCGGGTGCTCGCGGAAAACCCGTCATTGTACGCGTTAATCGAGCCATCGTTGAGCAACAATCATCGCCGCCATTTTCTACGCTTTAGAATCCTACCCAAAGCTTCTTCCCCCTCGTACAATAGAGACGGAAGTTAAAAGCACGAGCACATCAGTCTGAACGATGCTTGCACGAACGTTGGCTTGCAGTGCGCAAGCGCGCCTGCTCGACAGGGACGTTGAAAGCCCGGGGCACGTTCTTGTAGCTCCTACACCGCACTAGCTCGCACTCATAGTGAAACAGAGAGTAGGGTGTGTCGAGTAATACCGCAGTTAATCTAGTTACGCGACTTCCGCTATGTGCTACGTGGGTCGGACGTGGACATACGTCACTTTGACGTCACGGTCCGTACTCGAAGAACGACAGTTACCGCAGACGGTTGCTTTCGTGTTTCGCGAACGTTCCCATGGGAACCGCGTGGAATTATCACGCGCGCTGTAGCCAATAGGAGCGCGCGGTTCGTAGGGGGGAGGAGTTTTCGAGAAACACGAACGTGGCCGTTTGTGACCAAAATAGCACCCCTGCTGATCTCAACAGACCGATCTCACCAAGCGTTCGGCGCATACGTGGCGCCGCCATAACTTTAGTTCACAGGAGGCAAAAGGCAATAGACGAGAGGGCTCGTGCCGTTCCGTGCTCTACACGCGCAGAGCTCCAGCGAGGTTGTCGCACGCGCAGAAAGACTAAAGTTCCCTCGATGCATTGCGCCAGCGGTGGCGTAGTCCAACTGCCTAATGAGATCGGTCTACTGTTTGCCTTCTCTTCCGTTTGCCCAACCGATCCACCGGTGACGAGAAGCCAAGCTTCTCGTCACCGTTGAATTGCTAGCCACCGGGGATATATTGAAACCTCGATGCCGTCGGCATACTGTCGGCGCACTGCGAACAAAAAAAACAGTACAATGTCCCAGCTGTTCACCCGGAACGAAGACTTTATCGAAGATAACTCCCTTTCTCCGCAAAGTAATCGCTGCTCACGAGTTGGCGTGCATAGTGTAACAAATTAAACGTGTTAGTGTAAATATATACCAGCACTCGTTTGCAAAACATTTTTTTACTCACCATAAAAACACTTGAAAGGCTTATGTACCGTCATATGTCTTGGATCCCGGACTGCTGAAGAGTGATCCGTTCGCGGAATGCTGCCGTCGGTTAGTTTAGTAGTCCCTCTGAACTACCGCTTTGCTTGACGTGCTAATAGGTTGATGGTGCGTCATTATTATAACATCCATATCGAAATGAATGTTCAGCAGAACCAAGCAGAACTATTAGCCCTCATCACGGTGGAAGAAATACATTTAGGTGGTGACTCTGGCCGCTCTTCTCGTGGGGAGCGAGCGACTAGATTGTGTTCGGAACCAGCCTCGAACAAGGATGTACCGCAGGAAAGGCTACAAGCGCGAGCTCCTTGCTCTGGGGCACATCCCGGCGGCACAAGCTCTCGTGACATAAGAGCAGCTGCCAACGCTATGAGCTCGCGCTTCTAGCCTTCGCTGCGGTACAACCACGACCGTGGGTACAACATAGGCTGCGTTTACATGGATGCGACCGTTGCGCATCGAATCGAGATTTGACTATTTTGATTGGTACCAGATAGGTAGAAGAGGAAGAAGTAGGAAGACAGGCTGCGTGCGATTGGTTCCTGCTCGATTCGATGCGCTACGATCGCATCCATGTAAATGTAGCCATAGGGTGAAACGAAGTGCAGTTGTTCCGTGCCGCCGCGGAGGGCGCTGAGGTGTGAGCACCGTGGGTATGAGGTCTCTCCTCGGAGGCCACGGAGTCAGGGGCGTAGCTTGCTCGCCTTTTTTGCGGTGTGGTGGTGGTGTGCGGTCAGTGCCTGGCCTCATGTTTTGCTCTGGTGCTGTGTCAATCACCGGTGCCACCATCGTGCACGAAGATGAGCATTAACCCGAAGAAGAAATTATGCTATAAGGATGGGAAAGACGTGCTTCGTTCCCAACTGCAATTCAGGGTACCGGAACTGCGCAGAGCGAGCGTCCTTGTTTAAAGCTCCATCGAATGAAGCTCGCCTGGAGCAGCGGCGTCGTGCAATCTTAAGGACCGATCGCAAGTTACTACCTAGTCTCCTCATCTCGTTTACCAAGTGAAGACTGAGCTTGACAGTCTAATTTCTGTCGAAGACTGGGAATGCGAAGATGTCTGGACAGAACAGGCTCTTGAAACCAATGCTGTGGTCTGCATGTTATATTATATAACTGGATTTTTGAGCGTGAAAATAAAAAAAAAAAAGCTACACGCTGCCCTGCATGCCGATCCGCTTTCAGCATCGACAAGGACACTTCTACTGAAGCAGCACTGACAAACGTGAAGAACAGAGGAGGCCTTACACACTCCAACAAGAACCTTTTTCAGCTACTGAAGAAAGCGGAACAGTTCTTCGTGCAACATGAAAGCCACAAGACTGTCCACTGGGACACAATCGACAGTGTTCTTGACACATGCACAATAACGTTTCCATGCTCTGAACACAAAGAAGAAACAATTGCCCAGTTGCTCCACTACTACTTCAGCATGCGAATGCGACAACACTGTAAGCATATTACAATGAGTAGGAACAAACAAGCTCAAGAGATAAAGAAATCAGCATAGCAGCACTCGTCTTAGTTTAAGGGCATGGGGAGAAACACAGGATGTAGGAGATGGCGTTCTTTAGTAGTATGCAGTGAATTCAGATTTTATGTACATTTTAAAGCCAAAATATTTGTCAGGTATTTTTACCTGTCAGACGGAGTGACACCATATTGTGCGAGTATAGATGAAAAGTGATTTATGTCTTATAACCACTACTATTGTTTGACTTTCAGTCACTGTGTCATCATGTCAGTCAGTATGTGATCATCCTGTGTCATCGTTTCAGTCACTATGTCATCATAAATAGGAATGTTTTCTGCTCACAAGGCTTGTATGTTCCACAGTACAAGTTGACATTGTATGTATAAACCATTTGTAATGCTAAAACCTTTATGCGCATGTAAAGAATTATTTAGGCCCCACTATGTAACATTATTAGAATTTATTTTTTTTCAATAAGGCGGGAGCAGGGTGGAAAAAAATCACCCGACCTCATATAAAGCCACGCAATGTGTGTAAACAATTTATGGAACTGTTACCAACCATGTTGTTTGACAAAACATTCGAGCATGGCCCAGGTGTTTACTTTAAATTACTCTAAATTACTGAAGGCCCCGTAGATTATGCCGGGAAGTTTTATATTTATGCGAGTATTTTTGTCACGTTGAGTCATCATCAAAATGTTCTCGTTTGAAAAGAAAAAAAAAAAAAAACAGGAACCGCACGGGGGAAAAGGCAATCACTGCCAGTGCGCCAACATAAATCCATCATTTCACTCCACAGTACACAGGAACCAAGTAAAGAATCCATAATTTTCTTCACAAGCCCTCTATGCGGAGGGCAAGTTCGTCTGCTCCTTGCGCAGGGGTAGCGGTGACGTCAGAACGCCGAGCCCTGATTGGCTGATCGCGACACCCTATTTGAGCGTCGTCTGCTCCTTTGCAACGTCGTCTGTTCGCAACGTCGTCTGCGTCTGTCTTACCTTTCCTGCGACTTTCGAAAGTGCAGAGGCCAGATTCACAAAACGATCTTACGCCAAAAATATGCGTAAGACAAAACTTGAGAACAGTTCACGAAACGAAATTTACGTGAGTCTTGCGCAGGTTACGACGAAATCCTACGACAGCTCCGAAGCTGTCTTAATCAAATCAACATGGCCGACAGCGTCGCGGTCGCGACGACCAACGGACGTTTATTTTTCTACATGCGCTTCTCACGCGTCCCGACTTCAAGCAGCAAGAAAACAATAAAAAGTACTTGAAACAGATCACAAGGAACAAGAACGCTGGATTCACAAACACCCGGGAAAAACTCCAATGGCCACGATTCCACCGACAACGACCAAGCGAGCACGGCACTCCGACTCAGCGACCGTCTGCCCACGACCGGCTGGCTTGCTGAATGGAATATGCCCGTGCGACCCTTGTGAACCCTTCCCGTCTTATACTTTGATCGCTGACCTCAATTTTAGATTAAGAGGTCAATCTCTTCCTCTTGTTTTCTCCTTGTTTCCCGAGGCAACGGTGACTCTCGCCGGTGAAAAAGCGGTGAATCTCCGACAGCCGCAGGAAAGGTAAAGCAGCCATCGCTTTGACTACCAGACGTAAAGCAGACGACGTTAACTGCGCCAACCCGCCGACGCCGTTAAAGAGTGAGAAGTCTCGCCGCACACGAAAGGAGGGAAAATGTATTTGGGAGGGAACTTGCGGACACTAACCACCCTCACTCTCGGTGCTTAGCAAACAAACCTCGGCGCTTCGGGACACCTCGCCAGTGAGTCCTTTGACTTCCCTCCTTGATGCGCGTCGGCTAGTTGTTAGACAAAAACAACGTACCGCTCGAGTTATTTCGTCTGCCCCCTCTGAATGGCGAAGTCGAGCTCGCTCGACTTCCGAAAGTCGCAGGAAAGGTAAGACAGACGCAGACGACGTTGCAAAAGAGCAGACGACGCTCAGATAGGGGG
Organism: Ixodes scapularis; assembly: GCF_016920785.2. Classification (NCBI taxonomy): domain Eukaryota; kingdom Metazoa; phylum Arthropoda; class Arachnida; order Ixodida; family Ixodidae; genus Ixodes; species Ixodes scapularis. The sequence continues at coordinate 14,997,483 of NW_024609880.1, read as the reverse complement.
TCGCGATCAGCCAATCAGGGCTCGGCGTTCTGACGTCACCGCTGCGTCCTTTTTCATGCGCAGAATACGAAAATGAGCCCACTTGCGAGGCGTATTTTACCGAAAGAGCGCGAGAATGAACAGGGGAAAGGGCTACCAGCACTTTCCCCCTTTCTGATTGTGAAGAAAGAGTGAAAGTACCGGATGAGAGGCTTGGCCGGTGTTGGCTGTCAGCTGTGCCCCAACTGCGTTCGCGCTTTCTTCTCTGTTTTGAACTCGCAAACTTAATTAGAGTAACGGGCTTCGATGGCAACAGTTCTCCGGTCATCGGGACACCATTGCTCGGTCATAGGGTGCACGAATAGCGACAGAAAGCGTCGAATACTGTCCGAGGACCTATGTAGCTTGCAATGAATCCGGCAAGGCGAGAGCGGCTGCAATGTCATTAAGCTCCATCGCTTTCCACATGACCCCGGTCTTGGCGGCAGTGGATTGCGTTCGTAAACCGAAAAGACATTTCCTCAACTCCCTCTTCTCGACTGTGCTCGGAACAGCTTGTGAATGGAGCGCATTCACAAGCCGTCACAACATGGGGTACGCTCGTAAGGTGCGTGCCAGTTTTCTCGTGATAATTGCTGTTTTAGCTGGTAAAATCTTGTAACTGAATTTATCTTAATATTGATAATTTGCAGTGGTGACTGACTCGATTTCATCAATTACAACACTTAGTTGAGGGCTTATTTCCGCCGCCGGGTGAGGCTAGAAATTGTTGAAAAGGTAGTTCTATCGGTTTTCCTGAATAGCGATCCCCTGTGCGATACCAGAGAGCCGACAAAAGCGCTCCTTGGAGTGCCGCTGGTGGGTTGTTTGATTGGGCGCTTTGAAGCGCTGGATAGTCGCTCCAGGGTACGACTCGTGTGTTGCGATCTGCGTCTTCGAGCCCAGTGTGTACGTTTCTTTGTATGAGTCATGGCATCCGCCAGTGCGGCAACAGGGGAAACAGCGGCAGCGAACGTGTCTCAGTGATAGAAATTGGAGGTTAGTACTCAAAATATTGCATAAAATAGTAAAATAATTCGTGCCTGCTTTGACGCTTTCTGCGGTTCGATATAAGCACATCTAGAACGTCTTCGTCGTTCATCCACAATGAAATATGAGAACACGGACACGCAAGATAAAAGCAGCGCAGCAAAACGATGTGTAGCAGCTCCGGGTGTTTACAAAAGTTAATTGAGGTTCCCGTTTCGTGTATCGCTTGTTCATTACTAAAAACGGCTGCGTTGAAATGGGCCTATTCCAAGCAAAAATTTATGAATGGTTCATCATTTCCAGTCACGCGGAAAGCGGTGGAGCTTCAAAACATTGCAGCCGCACGTGCCTTGCCGAATTATATGCAAGCTACGAGGTCCTTGGGTGGTATTCGACGCTTTCTGTCGTTATTCGTGCACCCTATGACCGAGCAGTGGTGTCCCGATGACCGGGGGACTGTTGCCATCGAAGCCCGTGGCTCTAATTAAGTTTGCGAGTTCAAAACAGAAAAGGAAGCGCGAAAGAAGTTGGGGCACAGCAGACACCCAACACCGGCCAAGCCTCTCATCCGGGACTTTCACTCTTTCTACACAATCAGAAAGGGGGAAAGCGCCGGTAGCCCCTTCCCCTTTTCTCTCTCGCTCTCAAAATGGCGCTACCCACGATAGAACGGTCTTATATAATAGCGAGTTCGTTTCACGGCACTCGTGCCCACGCGTGCCCACTCGCGGTGTAAAGCGAGTTCGTTTCGGCAGGCACTCCACGAGTGGTTGCACTCTCCGAGTTCGTTTCAGCTGCCTCACCCCACGCGTGCATGCCCTCGCTGCACCGAGAAAATCGGGCGTGCGCCAAAATGCAATCCCGTCATGCCTCGCCCCGGCGAGGAGCGGGAGCAGACGACGGAGGGTTCGTCTGCTACGATGTGTCGCGAAACCGAAAAGAAAAAAAACAAAATTTCTGATAGAAATCGCGTCCCGCGGGCAACATAATGAAACGCGAGCTTGAATTGGTGAGCGTCTGCTCTTTCATGAAAGAAGCAATTAACAATCCGTGCTTTATTTGCAGGTCGCTCTGTTGCTGTACAGGCGCTGAAATATACCAGTGTGTCAAGAAATGCTCAGAACAAACGCATCAGCGGCCCCCGAGATGTTTATCCCCATCCGTATGCGGGTGAAAAATTGAACATTTGACGACAAAACTGCCCCAGCAGAAACCTCTGACTGCCCAATAAGCATACGAGAAAGCTAAACATAGTGACTACTTTACTCGAGGCTTGGGCAACATCATCATGTTTAACATTTACCTACGTCAGCTAACTTTCCCCGTCGTATTTTGTTCGAGAAAGCTCTCGTTCTCGGCGTCCTCACCAAGACTAATATCGGATCCACCTGTAATGACGATCGAAATCGAAAGTCCTACGAAAAGTTTTGCTGGATATTCCAACAGACTAGTTTTAAGCTATACCCTTTCAGTGGTTCACGCATAATACCATGCTCGAACGGGTCAAGCTTCTGCTTGGACAGCATCATCAGTTTTCTTCAGTGTAAACGGTTATCAGAATTGAAAGATCGCAACCAGCTGCTTTGTAGACAGCTGGATGCGGAAATTTACGCCGTCTGTAACTCTCTTTACGGCAGCCGAGTTGCTTCAAGTCATCGCAACTATAAACCACAGGTTGCAGCGTTCAACGTTTGTAGATAAACGTTGGTAGTGACTGCACTCTTCCATTCCCACCCATCACTCTGAACAGAAAGGCGCTAGTTTCGGTTTGAGGTCGGTACTCTTTCTACAACATAGATGGCGGCAACATCAGTCTTCTGCACTCGGTGCATTGGGCGGGTTCGTTTGACTCGAGTTTTCCGTGCAACACTCTGCGAGTGCGATGCATTCTGGGAGAGAACTCGAACGGTGCCAGTGCGTGTGAAACGAACCCGCTATAAGCCTTCACAAGCCCCTCTATACGTGGGCGCCATCTATCCCTGTGCGAGTGAAGCGCGCTCGGTGCGCCGAACATAATGTGGTCGCCGCGCGAGACAGAGAGTCATCACCTATATCTGTTTCTTCCACCGTGGCCCTCATTAAAGGGGCCCTGCAATCATATAGACCCTTTCATCTCAGTAGTTGCCTGACCGGTGGGTAGAGGGCGCTGGCGCACTCGCCGCCATTGGGTTGCTTCAATTTGGTCGGTTTCGGTTTCAATGTGCACGCGATTGTTTTGCTGTTTCATGCCGTTTTCGCTTAATTTTACGATATAAATTTCTTTCTTGTAGCACACAGCGAATGAAACAATAGTACTGATCAGCCACTTGGCGAACCACGAAGTGCTTTCGAGCCTAAATTGCGGTCTTTTTTACGAACACCATATGTGTCTGATTACGTCCACCTTTAATTTCGGCCAGGTTCGGTGGTGAAACAACTGCGCTGATGCACAGGGAGGATTACCATGGTTCACGGCCATACCCGCGGACACTAATTTACAGAAGAAAAAATAAATAAAGAAGAGGACAAGCTCCGCTTGCAGCGTGCGCTGCTTGCCTACCACCGTGCTTTGGCTGCGTGTGTATCGAGCAGTACGGAAGTTTAGATAGCTCGCGCTCAAGTCAGAGCAGCTACTGCTAACCTTATCTTGCAACAGACTATATTGCATGAGTGCTTAGTGAAAAAGCAGGTTGACAACATGATTAACAATCAGCATAATCACCAAGAACAGATGAGCTAACAAGTTTGCTGTTCGGTGTTTGGTTTCCGAACACCAACCTTTTCTAACTTCGAGAATGGAAAAGTCTCCTATATTACTGGAAAAGTTTCATATAATCACGTAGGTAATATAAAAAAGAAGGGATATTGTCTCGGCCTGTTTTGGTCAAAGAAATTAAGCTCTCGAGATTTTGATAGGCCAACCTAGGCTGACAAGAAAATTTCTTTAACTAAAGTACTTATTAACAGCATCTCAAAATGTTGACATTATGAAATAAACTATTTGTTATATGGACATTTGCTTATGACGTTCTCAAGGTATGAGAATGGTGAGATAAGTGAATGTCAGACTTTAAATAAAGTCTGATATTTATCTTCCATAGAATTTGCCAAATGAAATTGAAGAGGGCAAAATAAGTGATCTCTGGCAAATTTGGCTGAACGCCAGGCCCCCCCCCCCCCCCCCCCCAATGGACCTGTGTAAAAAGCTGTTTACAGATTTGAGACGATGCGCTTTGCACATTTTGACGTCGCCAGCTACTGAAAGTAAATCCATATTCGCCGTCGACAACCGGCTGCACTCGGGTGATTTTCATGCAGAAGGATTCTCTTCGCCGTCACATATTGTGAATCCCAGGCACTATCAAGCTGTCTGTGACAGTTCCTTACGTGGGGAGTCCCAATCTTTGTGTTGAAACAAAGTAACTGTAACTGCATGGCTATAGACAATGGACATGGGACCAAGCACGATATACAATTTGGTGGAATTAATAAATAAACCAGTCAAGCGAATGCTTATATCGCACACGCGATTAAGAACGCCAAACAGATATAGGTGTGATATTGCGAACGAACAAGTTGCCTAATGTTGACGTACCATTATTTCTAGCATAAGAACAATAATTCAAACTAAACGTTTGTTCCCGCATCTTGTCCACAAGTTCCCTGATGTAATCAAAAGACACTGCTTTCGATCTGAGGAAAAACACGTGGCGAATTACGCTGAGTATTTTTGTTTCCTTCATTGAGACCCTAAATATGCACTCATATATATTATTACATTGGGCTTCCTATTGCGAATGTTCCACCCTTGTTAGTAAGCAAACCTGAGTTCTAATAAGTTATTGGTATTTGAACCCTCGGGCTCTCTTGAAGCCATACATGTATTCAATATGCGCAAGTGCTAACGCTGATTCCTGTTCCTGTATAGCCTTTTCACACGTATCCCGCAAGCCGACGGTAAAGAATAGTCAAAACGCGTTACAAAATTAACTACAGAAGTTGCGCACATAATGATGTAATGACCGGCGTGCGGTCGTGTATCACTACTGCGTGGTGCACGTTAAAGACCCCAGGCTAGCAGTTGTACTGCACTGGCTAAATTGCTCATCTACAGCCTGTGACTCGTCGCAACTTTAATGGCTGACCAACTACACGCTGTATAAATATCCCCACAACCCCATTTATTAATGATGTAATGCAATATAAGTATCGCAAGACACTTTACGGAGTAAGGCAAGCGACTCGGTGAAACGCGACGAAAAACACGAATTTAGCGCATCCGCCAAGTCGCGGAACGGAGAGCGGAGCGACAAGTTGAAGCAACCTAATGGCGGCCACATCACGTGATTCCAAGATGGCAGCGCCCATGCGGCGGAGGGTGAAAAGGTCTATATAAGCATCTACCTTTTTTGCGGTTTCCACGTCTCTTGGGGTTCGGGCAAGCCAGCGGGCACGGAGAGAGTAACTAAATATCAGTGCGTCATATTTTAACCGGACGACGCGGAAACCTCCTCCACCGACGAGGGCGACCCACGGTAGCGAAAGCGCGCAAAATGTGACGTCTTTGGTCCTGGGCTTGCCACTGGTCAAAGCCGCTAAGAGCTTTTTTTTAGTCGAGATACAAAATAAAAGTGTCGCGAACCGTTTCAATTATGTATGAAAGTAGTTTTTGTTCACTATTTTAGATCAGAAAAGAAACAAATGCAGTTTAGAAAGTACGGAAACGAGAAATGACCCGTCGACATACCCGCCACCAAGCGGCGGAGAAAAACGGCGCATACTAGAAAAGGCTAGTGGGATGAGGCTACGTCGAACGAGGAGCGTAGAAAGGTCCCGGATGTACGCGGCGGCGCTGTGGTCGTATACCGGCTCAAGAATCCGACCGGTTCCGAAGGCCTTCGGCGCGGGCCCTGCTGGCGATTTGGCCATTTGGCGGTGCGTCAGCGCGAAGTGGCTCCCGTTCTGAACTGATCTTTACCCCGTGTTTGCTGTCGTTTGTGGCCAATGAAGTGTTATGCCGAATTAGTGATTAGTCGCGCAGCAAATGCAATGCGAGCTGCCCTGGCCGCCCGCTTCATACAGCGTATCCAACACGTGCTTTAGTGGCGCCCTCTCGAGCCGTCGACACGGAGTGCGGCAGCCGTGTGCGCTCGATGAGCTCACTCAGCTCACTACTCCTCCTCTAGTTCAAGGCCACTCAAGCCAGGACCTACAACGTCATGAAGGAGGTTATTTTTTGCTTGTTTTTGTAATTCTAATTTGCCTATAACTTTTAAAATAAAGCGAAATTTGAGAAAAGAAAAGTTGGATTAAGTTACTACGTTCAGTACGCTCAGGTTCAGTGCAAATTAAAAACCAGTCAAAAAGTCATTGCAGGGCCCCTTTAAGCGACGTCGCGGCCATTTTGCTTGTAGGTACTGCTTCTCCCTCGGCGCCCCTGCTCTCCTAGTCACGTGACCTAGAATTCCCCCTTCTAGAGACAATAGTTTAAACTACAGTGCACTAGAATACTTGGGTAGTGTTGGGGCCGGAGGGGCTCGCTTCAAGCGCGTGGTATTGATCGCGACAGGTGTCGCGTCCGGCGCCTTATCCAGAAGGTGTGCGCGCGCGAAAATATGAATCTTTGGTGCCGCTTTGGTGGAGTGCACATAGGATTTCTGATACAGCTACGACTTGCCAGCGGTGGTCGTACCACGGCATCAATTACGCTGCGGCACGATCGTTAGCAGCATGGTGCTTCAAAGCATTGGACGGTACAAGCTGCCATTACCCTTCCTTTACATAAAAACAATTGCGACTTTAAAGAAGCGAATTTCAAGTTGTTTCAGCGAAGAATTAGCTGCGACTTTCGGTTTGTCGGATGGTGAGCATTTTAAATGAAATGCTCATTTCCTTGGTCTCAAAGGCCGAACATTAGATATTTGAAAGGGATATCTAAAACTTGGAAGCAGTTCTTTTTTTTTTTTTTCCTATCTTATTTTATAACGGAACGAAACGGCACATACTAAAGACCGAGATTGTTTTAGTATGTTTTAATACCCCAGGTTAACTTCTCTGTGTTCTTTTCTGCCCGTCTTCTATTTCTTGACCTTAATCATCTTGACCTTTTTTTTTTTTTTACCTTATGTTGTACCGCAGGAAAGGCTACATGCGCGAGCTCCTTGCTTTAGGGCACCTCTCAGCGGCACAAGCTCTCGTGCACCAAAAGCAGCTGCCAACGCTATGAGCTCGCGCTTCTAGCCTTCGCTGCGGTACAGCATAAGGTGAAACGGAGTACCGACACGTGCACCGCTCGAAGTGAAAAAAAAAAAACAAAAAAAAAAGAAAAAAAGGCGGGCTGCGCGATTTTTTTCGGATAACTCGACTACAGCGCCGCCACGAACTGTCAATACACGCGCCCTCACGAGCTCCCGTTGCCGAGCCGCTCCGGTCCCAACACTACCCAAGTATTCTAGTACACTGTACTTTAAACCACGGTTCGCGTTCGAGAAAACGGGCCCTGGGAGCGAGTTTGCAAACCAGTATTCAGACGAAGAGCGGGCCGATATAGGACATAGGAAGTGCAAAACTGCCACTTTATTTCTTTGTTGTTTTCTCGCTTTAAATTAAACTCTAAAAATAAACTCACGATAAGGAAAGAGGGACATTTAAGACAAACAGACAAGACAGGCTTTCGACTTTCAACAAAACGTTTACTGGCTTGACTTCGCATCCTGAAGCTCGACAGGGGGCGTCGGGGAAATAGAGAGGGAGGATGGAGGGTGAGAGAAGCGCGAGCCAGCTCGCAGCTAAGCGTGCATAGCAGAAGGGGGGTCTGCTGAGTGTCAATCGACACGTTTTTTCCCCGACGCCCCCCGTCGAGCTTCAGGATGCGAAGTCAAGCCAGTAAACGTTTTGTTGAAAGTCGAAAGCCTGTCTTGTCTGTTTGTCTTAAATGTCCCTCTTTCCTTATCGTGAATTAATAACCAACACGCTCAACCATCTACATAAAAATAAACCTTTTTTTTTTTTTTTTAACAACGTTTGCGTGTTAAATGTCCTGGTCCAAACGGCCGCAACGCCGCACCTTGTGCTTTCGATAATTTCGAACATGGACGGAACTTCGAATCCATTCGGAAATCAGAGCTTATTCGACGTTTTGTAAGCCACTGTAATCAACGTATGTACTGGCTCGTATCTCGCGCCGCCTGTTAGCCGCTTCCTGCAGCGGCGGACGCAGACTTTTCTTGGCAATGCAGTGGAAGGGGGAGGACGACGAAGTTAGCCAAGTTAGAGACGCTAAATCTCTACCTCTTCAGAAATTTGGGTTGGAAGTGTTTTTTACTGGTCCTTTGGACCAGATATCCTGGGTGGATATCAATATTTAGGGCATCCGCAGGCCGCGGCACGCCGCCGAGCTTAAGGTATGTCCACATCAGAGATAAGCAGCACCATACCAGCTGGACAACGTTCAGCGGGCAGTTCAGAACAGGAGCCAGCGCTGGACTGCAAAGATCCTGCATATTCGCAGTCTTCATCGACGCCCTCCGTCGCGGAGATGGTTGACATGGACAGCGAAGGCTCCACTGGGGAATGGAATCTCGTCACCAGAAAAAGGACAAAAAGGACGTGTTCGTGGTCAAGCACGGAAACGGTACGTCCATCAAAGCGACAAACCGATGATTTTACCATAATCTTCGTGCCAGTTAATCAAGAAACAAGATTAACATCTCTCAGTAGCCTGAAGCTTACGGAAGCACTGAAAGGCATATGTCAGGAATCTGCCTGTCAGGTCCGGTACAACGACCGTCTCAACCTGATCGCCGTAGAAGTTCTGAACGAACAAGCTGCACAGGCGCTTCTGAAAACCACGGACTTATGTGGTATACCGGTTCGAACTTACCTAGCTTTGTCTGGGCCCACGACAGTTGGCGTCATTCGGGACGTTGACATGGACGCTACAGAAGAACAGCTGGAACATAATCTCCGCTCAGAGAGCAAGATCGTCGACATCAGACGTCTTGGAAAGTCACGCGTCGTGAAACTCACATTTCAAGGCAGTCAGCTGCCACACTATGTTCTGCTGGGGTATGTTCGTCACCCTGTGTTGCCTTATAAGGAGAAACCGCTCCAATGCCACAACTGCGGCGGATTTGGTCACAAGAAGGTCTCCTGCACGCGCGCTATGGCTTGCAAACGATGCGGAGAACACCACGAAGCAACCGATGCCATGTGTCAGTCACCGACACTGAGATGTGTCAACTGCAAGGGAGATCACGAGGCTACATCACATGCCTGCCCGAAGTGGATCAAAGAGCGGAAGATACTCACTTACTCCAAGACCAATTCGATTGGATTTCGTGCGGCCAGGTCAGCCTTGGAGGGCCAGAAGGCATCTCGGTCTGGCGAAGAGGATGCCCAGCCAGAGATACTAAGTAAACAGGCAAAACACCTTTCGAGGTCAAGAGCTGTTACCTACGCGTCTGTAACTGGAGGCACCCATTCCTTGCCTTCTAATACAGAAGGAGCCCACGGAAGTGCTGGGAACGGTGCGCACGCAGCGGCTACATCGGAACCTCCGAAGCAAACACCCAAGCAACCGCCACAAACACGACAGCGCTCTTCCACACAAGAGGGAGACGCTGAGGACAAAAGTGCATCTTCTGGCGAAGCCCCTGGATGGACGTCCCTAATCAGAGCAGCTGCGAACATAGCCTTTACTATATTAAGAAACATCGAGGCATCATGGGCTCGCACAGTCACGACGATTCTGCAAATTATGATTCCTCTTCTTGGGGTATGTTAGCAGGACCCTCGAATTATCAACGCTGCCAACAATCAAGTAACCCCGGAAACAGTGCACAAAGAATACAGCAGAAAACTCCCCATAGAGAAAGACCGAGCCCATTGTTTTCTTCTATCCTTCAGTGGAATGTAAATGGTTTACGCACACGTTTGCCCGTTCTCCGCCAAACTCTTGCAACTGAACGAAGAGATGTACTGGCTCTACAAGAAACGCACGTGATCCCAGGAGAGGTCCGTCTGTCTCCCTATGTCTTTCATCACAGTGCAACTCTAAGTACCGATGGAAGATCGCGAGTTGCAATATTGGTCCGTGACGATGTATACCATGCCCCCCTTGATCTTTCGGACTTGTCTTCAGAAATTGCAGAATACGCCGGGGTGATAATCGCAATTGGCCGGCACGTCACAACGGTTATATCTGCATATATTTCCCCGCATGGCGTATGGGACGCAAAGGTGCTAGAAGAAATTCACAAACGTAGCCGAGGACAGCTTATTATATGTGGAGATTTCAACGCACACAATGAATCCTGGGGCGGTAACCGAACGGACGCCAGGGGACGACAGGTCGAAGATATTGCGGCAGCCCTACAACTGCGAGCTCTTAATGACGGGTCGAAAACATTTTGTAGACGTGGAACTAACGCCAGCACAATAGACATAACGTGGGTATCGTCACAAGTTGTCGCCTTGTGGACAGCCCAACCGGACACTGGAGGAAGTGATCATGTTCCCATCAGGTTAACACACCCCAAAGCACCCCCAAGGAACCTCAAGGTCTGCAAAGTTACTAACTGGGACCTATTCCGCCAGTACCTCTCTTCTGCTATTGTAGGCAGCAACTATGATGACCTTACTACATGCATTGCGGAGTGCCTGCGGCTTTCGACGCGATCCGTCACAGTTCCAGTTACAAGCCCCTCTCCTGACCTTGAGTGGCTCAACCTACGAGCAGCCCGACGGCAGGCACAACGAGGGGCGCTTCACACCAATGCCTCATGGGACTGGACTCGCTACAACCGAATTGACGCTAAATTCAGGCGACACACCAAGGCACTTCAGCGGTGGCAATGGAGCCAGGACTGCGCATCTCTTGGTGGTCCAGGTGGAGGCAAGCGCGCTTGGAAGATCGCTCGAGCCCTCTCCGGCGCGAAGGTTCCACGACACCCTATTGCAGGGTTTTCAATCAAATCTGGTATGTCCGTGACGGAAGTGGCAGAGCTATTAGCGGATCAATTTTCCCGCTCCTCTATTCCACCACATCAATACCAAGAAAGATTGACAAATCCACCGCAAAGCCAGGTTAGTCAACCTCAAGACAAAGAGACATCGTTGGCAACTTACTCAGACTTCACCCTAAAGGAGCTCACTCAAGCACTCCATCACTGTCGAAAGAAAAGCGCTCCGGGTCCCGATGGCATAACCTACCAGTCGCTCAGGAACGTGGACCCTATACACCACCCAGGCATACTTGAAAAACTCAACGACATATGGAGAACAGGAGCATTTCCAGATGCATGGAAACAATCGATAGTAATTCCCATACTCAAACAAGGGAAGCCGATAGAAAAATCCTCATCCTTCAGGCCGATTTCTTTGACAAGTTGCTTGGGAAAAGTTCTTGAGCGAATGGTTCTTCAACGTCTAACCTGGCTTTTGGATAGAGTGGGTGCCTTCTCGCACGAACTTGCTGGCTTTAGAGCCAAGAGGTGCACTGCGGATGCAATAGGAGACCTTGCCTCAACCCTAGAAGAAGTCAAGGCTACGGGGCAAATGGTACACTGCGTGTTCCTCGACATCAGTCGTGCATTTGATACATTGCCACATCCAACCATCATTCACCGACTAAAGCATTTTGGGGTTTGTGGCAGACTCTTATCTTTTATTGAGGCCTTTCTTTCTGCACGGTCCATGAGCGTGAAATTGCCAGATGCTACTAGCACATCTAGACATATTGCTCAAGAGGTACCCCAAGGAAGTGTATTGAGCCCTCTGCTTTTCAATCTTGCCATGAGCGTCCTCCCTCGATGTCTTCCAGCAAAGAATCGAGCTCTTCGGATTGGCATGGCAATCTACGCGGATGATGTGGCGTTGTGGTGTGTCGGGCCCTCAAGGAACGCTATAGGGACCCGTAATCGACTCCAGGTGGCACTGGACTCTACTGCACTGGCCATAGCGCAACTAGGCCTTACTCTATCTGCGGAAAAGACTGCCTCACTCCTCTACCGACCCACAGGCCGAGCACCACAGAATGCCCTACGTCCAAAACTTGCTGGAACGCCAGTTAAAAGGGTGAAAATCCGCACGTATCTCGGCGTTATTATCGACGATCGGGTGACATGGAGACCTGAAGTACGCAAGAGACTTCAACGTTGCCGTCAACTGCTACGTGTCGTTAGACAGCTTGGAGGCTCCTCTTGGAATGCATCACAACGTGCACTACTTCAAATGTACAAGGGGCTCATCATGTCCAGGCTTCTCTATTCACTGCCGCTACTGGCTGTTGCAAGGGCACAAATTCGAGACATCGATACTTTTCACCGGTCCGCACTACGAAGCTGCTTGGGACTGCCTCCTTCAGCAGAGAACGTGGCCACAATTGTTGCAGCGGAAGAATGGCCGCTGTCTTTGAGACTTGAAGAGACAGCGCTGCGCAACATCGCTCGTATGAGCAGTCTCCCCCCTGCGGACACAATCCGTAAACATCTCTTTGCCCGGCCAAACTCTCACCTCGGGCGCCAAGCAAGACGATTCGACTTTGAGGTTGGAGCTCCTAGCGAATTTATCCTTCCTCAACCACCACATTCCACGCGTCCTCCCCTGGAGATACATGCGACGCTCCCAATCGCACAGCGCAAGGCGAATGTCCCAGAATTTGTCTCTCGCTCAATCGCTCTTGAGCGCATAGACGAAGTGTATGAAGGTTGGATTCATGTTTATACAGACGCCTCAATTAACGTCACCAAACGGACTGCCACCGTTGGGATTACCATTCCAGAAATGGGCTATGATATATCGGGCAGGCTAAATTTTGTATCGTCGTCAACCACGGCAGAACTCGTTGCCATCTGGGCTGCTCTTGAGTCTATTAAGAACACCTCGTCACCATCAAAAGCTGTCGTACTCACAGACTCAAGAGGTGCTCTTCAGCAGCTTCAGAGGCTTCATAATGCAACCCCACTGCTGGCGAGAGTCGCGTCTGAGGCAGCGGCAGTTGAAGACATGGGATGGTGCCTTGCTTTGCAATGGATCCCGTCTCATGTCGGGATTCCTGGCAACGAACGGGCTGACCAGCTGGCTGCAAAGGCGCATGACGATCCAGTCCCAACCTTCTTACTGGACCGCTACAACGAGGCTCATCGATTCATCCGTGAGATCCTCACAGAACGGCATCCACATTCTGGGGTCGCAACGGGGAGGCCACCCCCCGTGGTTCCCCGCAAGCTCCCTAAGGCTGAGACAAGCCTTCTCCACAGGCTTCGGGCTGGTTGCCCATACACTGCCATGCGGCTCCACATGATGCGTCGCAAAGCGGATCCTAACTGCCCCACCTGCGGCGACCCAGAGGACACAGAACATGCCCTTCTGGTTTGTTCCACACATCACGAGTCCAGAAAAACTCTTTTCCATCACTACTCACTATCTGGCCTGCCATATGCAACTATCACAGAACTTTTGAACCCTAGAGGAACCAGAGGAACAGCGGAAAAAGCCTTCCGCGCCCTTCTGCGCTTTCTTCGTGACACTGGGCTGGCGGATAGACTGTGATTTGGTCCACTTCGCTCCCTAACCAAAGGCTCTGAATTATGGTGATAACTAACTGGGCGGAAATTTATAACTAGATTAGTTGTAAAAAATTGACCTTTTAACTCCTCTTTTTTGTATATAATTTTCATCTTCCCTCTTTCTATCCCTTTTCCCCAACAACCAGGTAGCGGCTCGCCCATTAATTGAGGCCCACATCTCCTGGTTTCCCCCTTTCCCGACACCCCATAATAAACAAACAACAAACAGCAGTGGAAGGTAGAGGCCCGCGTCCCCTCTCCCATTTTGAATGTGCGCGGGCTCTCCTCCTCTCCCCGGAAATGGGGGAGGAGGAGAGCCTGCGTACACTCAAAATGGGAGAGGGGACGCGGGCCTGTACCTTTTAAAGTCCCTTGATGTGTTTGCGCTTGTCTTGCAAGTAGCGTCAAATGCGCGAGTGCACGAGGCCCATGTCTCGAGCGGCCCTTGGAAGCAAATGGCGGCGCAGCACTGAAATGAGCGGGCCTTGGAAGCGAATGGCGGCGGAGCACCCGCTCATGGCACGTGTCTCGCGCGCTTCCACAGCAATGGTTGGCGGTACTTGTAAAAAACGCTTTTATCAAGGGGCTTTAGTACCTTTCACTGCATTGCCAAGAAAAGTTGTCGCGATCGGCGGCGAACAGCCCGTGGCCCGAGCCCACCTCGAGCGCCCGACCTGCATGCGCAGCTGCGAACGTGCAACTCGTTGTGTTGTTGGCTGTTAATGACACAGAGCGCTCCCGGTAGCCTCCTGCCTAGACGCCATGTTTATTCTCTATCTCCAAAAACCCTCGTCGTTCTCCTCTTCTTCAGCAAAGCCTAACAGCACATCTCCCCCTTTTAAAACTGAAGTCTATTTACAGGTTTTACAACTCTTCCACTTCGTGTCGTGTACTCAGTCGATCCAATGTCCGGTGCTGCACTTTTATCGGTGTCTTCACTCCCAGGCACCGGTGTAAGAGCAGTCGATCCGATGTCTGGTGCTGCACTTTTATCGGTGTCTTCACTCCCAGGCATCGGTGTAAGATGAAAGCTGTTTCGGCGAAGAGTATCTGAATAGGTGTCCACTAAGTATGACCTTGGGTACTCCGTTGCAGATTGCACTGTTCCTCTTTTTCGCTGATCGGTAATCCAGACCACATCTCCTCTTCTCAATGGTTTGCGTTGTCTCACACCCCGTCGTCTGTCATAGTTGGCCTTTTGTTGATTTGTTCTTTTTCTTTCCCACCTTTGGAGTTCTTTGGTATTCACAAGCCTAGGTTCCAAAGAAGAGGAAACAGATGGAAGGGACGTTCTCAGCTTGCGACCCATGAGTAATTCGGCGGGACTATATCCATTACCCAATGGTGTTGCTCGGTAGGATTGCAGTGCGATGTAGCTGTCAGATGTCTTCTTGAGGCTTCTCTTAATAATTCTAACAGCAACTTCTACAAATCCATTGCTCTGTGGATATCTTGGACTGGACGTCCTGTGTTCAAAACCCCATTCCTGGGCGAACTGGTGAAATGCACTTCCAATGATTCGCTGGAACTGTGGTCCATTGTCACTGAACACAACTTCAGGCGTCCCATGTCTTGCAAAAATTGACTTTAGGTGTATTATTACACCGTTTGATGTCATAGTATTCAAAAGAGCAATTTCTGGATATCTCGAGTAATAGTCAGTTACTAGAAGATAGTTCTTTCCTGACAGGTAGAACAGATCCATTGCTACTTTCTGCCATGGACGCTCTGGAAAGTTGGATGGCATCAAAGGTTCATGGCGGTTCGACGCTTCTTTGATGCATTCTGGACATCTGCGTACCATACTTTCGATGGCTGTTGAAAGTCCTGGCCACCATACAGAGTCTTTGGCTCGAGCTCTGCACTTGGTGATTCCTTGATGACCCTGGTGGATCTTCAGCAGAATATCAGGACGCATGGACAGCGGTATGATGAGTCTTGATCCTCTCATGAGCAGTCCATCTTGAACGGCGATCTCTGATCGATGTTGCCAATACTCCTTGCAGCTGTTAGGGACTTCTTTTCAGATGGGCCACCCTTTTTCGCTGTACCATGCCAACTGTTTGCATGTAGAGTCCCTGGCCTGCTTATCTTTGATTTCTTGTAGCCTCTTTTCTGTCGCGGGAAGGTCAGCTGTCACCCCCTTGACATATGCAGCCACCTCTTGCTCCAGATCTCTGTCACCAGTTTCGCTTAGAGGCTGTCGGGACAATGTGTCCGCCGCAATTAAAGACTTTCCTGGAATGTGTTTCATCACATAGGAGAATCTCATCATTCTCATCTTCATTTTTTGAAGTCTAGGTGTGATGTCAGCTAGATTTTTAGACATGAAGATTGGCACAAGCGGCTTGTGGTCGGTTTCAATTTCAATGTGAAGGTTCGTGATGAAATCTTGAAACCTTTCACATGCCCAAACTACCGCTAGGCCTTCCTTCTCCACCTGTGCGTACCTTTTTTCCGTCTCTGTGAGTGTCCGTGAAGCGTACGCCACAGGTTTGTAGGACCCGTCTTTTTGAATCTGCCGAAGCACAGCCCCCAAGCCATATGATGAAGCATCGGCTGAAATCACTGTCTTCTTTTTTGGGTCGAACAGCGTCAGTACAGGACTCGTGGTGAGTGCGTGCTTGAGCTGATCGAAGCTTCTCTGCTGTTCCGTAGCCCAAACCCATTGGTTCTTCGAGCTCAGAAGAGAATTGAGTGGGTAGGCGATATGTGACATGTTCGGTATGAACTTTGTCGAATAATTGACCATGCCCAGAAAACTTCTTAGTTCATGAACACTTGAGGGAGGCTTCATGTCAACGATAGCCTCGATTTTGGCGCTGTCTGGGCGAATTCCTTCGCGGTCGATGATGTGGCCCAGGAACTTCACTCTTTGTACGTTAAATTCGCACTTGTCCGGATTCAAAGTCATTCCTTTCGCCTGGAGACGTTCCAGAACCAGACGGAGTCTGTCATCATGCTCTTGTTGCGAGCTGGCATAAATGAGAACGTCGTCCATGTTGCATACAACACCTTCGAGACCGTTCAGAAACTGCGACATCTTCTTTTGGAAAAATTCTGGAGCCGATGATATTCCAAACGGTAGTCTCTTGAATTTGAACCTTCCGAAGGGTGTGATGAAAGTCGTTAGAGCTTGGGACTCCTCAGCAAGCTCAAATTGCCAAAACCCAGAATTGGCGTCGATCTTTGAAAAATAGCGTGCTCCGGTGAGCTGCCCGAAAACGTGTTCTCCTACAGGTAGTGGGTGAACTTCCCTTTCGACGAACTTGTTGAGGTCCGTTAGATCTACGCAAATTCGGACCTCTCCGTTGGGTTTTCTCACGATCACCATTCCAGAGCACCATTCAGTTGGCTCCTCGATTGGCTCGATTATTCCCATCTTTACCATTTCTTCGAGCTTCGTCTTGGTCTTGCCGAGAAGAGGAATGGCCACTCTTCGAGGTGTCATCATTGCGAAAGGTACAGCGTCAGGTCTCAGTTTGATCTTGTACGGAATCTTGACGTGACCCAACCCAGAAAATAACTTCGGGTATTCTCTTTTTGGGTCGACTGTGCAGCTTCGCACGGCCCCAACTTGATCAAGGCGCTGTACGATGCCTAATCGTTCACTTGCATCTCTTGAGAGAAGTGGCTGTTCCAGGTCTTCTACGATGTAGATGTCGGTCATGAATGTTTTGCCCCTGTAGTAAAGGGTCTCGTTCATGACACCAAGAACTGTCAAGGATTTCTTACTTGGACCCTTGAGGACTTTCTTGGGATTCTGTAGAGAGACATCCTTGAAGAGTTCTTTGTACATCTTCTCAGGAATAACGGTGACGTCGGCCCCCGTGTCGACTTTGAATGTTATGGAGACTTCTCGGACGTCAACCTGGACTATCCATCGCTGTCCCTCTGACGTGAACACGGTGCCAAGAAATGCCGTCTCAGACGTTGTTACCTCCCTCAGGGTGGTAGAGCTTCTGCAAACCCGTGCGTAGTGCCCCTGTCTTCTGCATTTGTTGCATGTTGCTTTTATCGCAGGGCACTTGTTCGTTTTATGTCGTTCATTGCCACATCTTGAACAGACTTTCTCGGATGTTGGTAAACTCGATCGAGAACTTTTCTTTTCCCCATTTCTTTCCTTTCCTCCCTGTTGACTTGCATCTTTTCTGAAGATTCTGTCAACGTTTTCTTCTGGGGACTTGTGGAGAGCAACTTGCTGTTTCTTGACAGCTTCTGACTGTCGAGCCAGATTTGTAGCCTTCTCGAGTGTCAATTCCGGATCTAGTTGCATTTTCGCCGACAGTTTTTGGTTGAGGACCCCGACGACAACGCGATCTCGAATCATCTCCTCGTGTAGGACGCTGAAGTCGCAAGTCTTGGCGAGGCTATGAAGTTCTGTTATAAATTCTTCCACGCCCTCGCCTTCCCGCTGACTTCTTTTGTGGAACTTCGCTCTCTCGTAGATGACGTTTCGTCGGACTACGAAGTGTCGCTCGAAAGCTGAAAGGACTTCTTCGTACTTCTCCATCTTTGCTGGAGGAAGGATCAACGAGAGAAGGATATCGTCTGCTTTGTCGCCCATAAAGTAGATAAGACCGTTGACCTGCTCAGGCTCAGGTTTTTCTGATAGTCCACTGATGACGCGGAAACGTTCGAATCGCCGCTTCCAATTAGGCCATTCATCGGGGCTGGCGAAATCGAATTCCGCGGGAGGTTGGCACTGGAATGAGTTGGCGTTTGCCATTGCTCACCGTTTCTCTCGGGTCCTGGGTCCTTGAACTTCTGACACCATGTGTTGTTGGCTGTTAATGACACAGAGCGCTCCCGGTAGCCTCCTGCCTAGACGCCATGTTTATTCTCTATCTCCAAAAACCCTCGTCGTTCTCCTCTTCTTCAGCAAAGCCTAACAGCACACTCGTTTGTTTCAGAAAAATTCTGCGCCACCTATGAGGAAAAGGGTACAAATAAATAGCGGTTTGAGACGATTTTCCTACTTCTTCCTCCTGAGCTTTAATCCTTAACTCAAATGCGAATTGTGAAATCATGTGGTCGTGACATTCCTTCGGCACCGGTGCGATGACTCCTAGCTTCCACTGTGCTTTTTATGCAAACCATAGAACTTGTCATTCCCAAGAGACAATAAGTTCCGTCAAGGCACTCATTGGCCACGAGGGCAAGCTTTGCGCTAGTTCGGATCGAGATCGCCTTTCACGGCATCCCGCCTTCGCACCGCCGCTCTCTTGATAATTTTTCGGGTGACTCCCTGACCGTCGTTGTGCGCCCAGATCAACTGCTCGCAAACACAAGCCTGGGAAGTAGACATCCCTCGCCGACACCACAAGACGACCAACGGAACAGCGACTGCTCCCACGATCAGCCCCTGGGAGGACGGAGGGTATCCTCCGGCCTCCCATACTCATGCTCTCACCGGCGTCGCAATTTCGGGCTGCCGTCGCCATGGCTACGCCCCCAATTGTGATTGCGGAAAACGACACCAGTGCGAACACAACGGCAGCCGGTCATCTCGACAACGGTCAACAACCTGCGGAAGCAGGGACAAGTGGCAAGCTCGTGGACGGCAGCAAAGGAAATCATGACAACTCAACTTCCAACGACACTTCTGACTCTGACATGACTACATCAGGCCCAGAGGACCAGGATGACGAGGACTTCATTTCTGTGAAGACAGGACGCAAACGGAAGCGCAAGATCGAGAGCGCCAGTGATGAGGAAAGCAGAAAGAAAGCCATCGTTTCACTCGGTCTGACGGTCATCTTCGCACCGCAAGACCCGACGATACTTCTGAACAAGCTCAACGGCCTGAAGCTCACGGAGGCTCTAAATAGTCACGCCCCTACCGAAGTTGGTGAAATTCGCTGCAACAAGAGATTGAACATACTCGCGGTGGACACACGAAATCAAGAATCCACAGCGTCCTTGCTGCGAATCAGGAAGCTCGTCGGCATTGCAGTGCGGGCATACGAGCCTCGGAATCCGAACACTGCTGTGGGCATTATTCGGGACGTTGACGCAAGCATCTCGGAGAAAGTGTTGCTTCGGAACCTAAGCGCGAACATGACGAAAATCACGCAGGTGCGTCGTTTTGCTGACACGGAAACGGTTCGCGTCACTTTCGCTTCTGCGACCCTACCGGAACACGTATTTCTGGGCAGAGTACGACATAAGGTCGAACTATACGTTGATCGACCAGCGCAGTGCAGGAAGTGTGGCAAGTTTGGACACGTCAAGCCAGTTTGCACTCGCCCCGAGGTGTGCACCAGATGCTCTGGCTCCCACGCGAGCGAAAGATGCGAAGCCGAAAGGGCCAAGTGCGTGAACTGCAAGGGCGCACATGAGGCAACCTCGAAAGACTGTGTGATCTGGCAACAAGAACGAGCCGTAAACAAGTACAAAACAATTAACAAAGTAGACTTCAAAACTGCCCGAGCTGCCGTCCGAAGCCGCGGCCAGCGCAACATCGAACACGACAACTTGATCGTTCTTCAGAACCGTTTCAGTGACCTTTATGATGAAACGCAGGACCTCCCCCCCCGAGCAGAGCAACGCATCACAGAGTGAAACACGGAATTCGCACCCTGCACGGCGTGCATCATAAACCCTGAATCAGTCTCTCGGGAACAAGGTGCATCGAGAGAACAGCGCGTGGAGCCTCCAAATAGCATTCGAGAGCAAGGCACATCCCAACATTCATCGCAGCGCGCAGCACAGCGGAATTCATACAGTCATGCGCTCCGCACTGCCTCTGCTCAAGCACAATCACAGCCAACCAGCAACCGTAAAACCTCCCGAAGCGCGACCGGCAACGAACAGCCCAGCCTGATATCCTCACTGGGAACCCTTGCACGAACTGTAATGCCAGTGGTCACGGAACTTTTGAAGCCGTTTGACTCTCCTGTGGTGCGAGCGATTCTCCAAATAATCACGCTGGTTCAGCAATGGCTCTGCGATGGAGCTTGCTAGGCATCAAACTTCCACAAATGAGTTACCTACAGCACACGCAACGAGCACCACAGGTATCGCACTTCAAGAGCACGCCAGTGAACGACGTCTAGACTCTGTAGAAGAACTTTTTATGCATCAAATATACCGCGAATGCACTGTGCTCCAGTGGAACGTGCGCGGCCTACGAAACAAACTGCCTGATATACGGGACTTTGTACGAAAGTATGAAACGCCCATTGCAATCTTTATCGAATCAAATGCATCTTCAACGCTCCGCATCTCCGGATATGAGTGCCATCATTCCGTTCCTGATCGGGAAAAAAGTCGTATCACCGTGTGCGTGCGCACAGACATTTCAGTTGCCAGGAAAGAAGTCTCCCTTCACACTACAGCCGATTAGGTGTGTCTCAAGCTTCAGTACAAAAACATATCCTTCACAATCATCGCGATCTACATTCCGCCAAAAGTGCATTTCTCTGGCGAGGAAATTCAGGCCGTGCTGCAGGAAATTGATGGACCTTTTCTTCTTTGTGGCGATGTCAACGCACACAACCTGCTGTGGGGCGGAGATAAACTTGATGCGAGAGGAAGACTCCTAGAAGACATTTTCAGCTATTGGAATATGGGAGTCCTTAAAGGGACCATGAAATGACCTTTTTACTTTTTCCAGATAACTTTTACATTAAACCGTCAATGTTCACTGAATGCCGAACAGGCATCCGTTTTCGTCTCGGTTTATTAACTTTTACACAAAAAATTATTGAAATATCGACTTTTTCATTCTCTCCAACTGACCGCAAAAGAAGCCGTGACGTAGACCGTTTCCGGAACCGGAAGTTCTCTCGGCAGTAGGAGAATGGGAGTGTTAGCGGCAACGAGTTGGGGTGCGCCGGTAGGTTTTACTGCGCTGATGTCACCGACGTATTTCCTGAATCGGCGCCTCTCATCGCCGCATCGCAGCTGAGCGAAATTCAATGACATATGTTGCGCTACAGCGACAGCATGGGACTAGTCCCATACGCCGGTATGCCTGTTGGGAAGTGCAGCGAGTCTTGTCACCACCCCGTCATTGTTGGCAGAAGGGCCGGCCCGTGTCAGTCGTTTGCAAAGCGACGTAGATGGCGTTTTTCGCGGCCTCGGAGATGCAGGAGCGAGCCGACGTTAAAAAAGATACGTTTGAACTACGAGTGTCAGCAAGAGCCACGTAAATACCTGCTTACACTCGGAGCGGACGCGCGCGCTTGATGGAAGTCTCGTATTCGCGCTGTTGGTAAGCGCTTCGGGACCGTTCTTTTACGATTGCAACTCGATACTGACGCGACACTCGGCAAAGAAAGGTTGGACCGGGGTCGACAGTGACGTGCAGTCTGTTAGAATAAAAATGGCATACCAATAACAAAGTGTACATACCGTGTTACGAAGGCAATCCATACGGCGTTTATTTCAGCTCTATATCACACAAAACAAGAAGATAGAATCGACGAGAGTCCCTTTTCGACGAGTGTTCGTCAACACTGCCTCGAAAAACAAGGGGAAGAGATTGACCTCCTCACCTCTTAATCTAGAATTGAGGTCAGTGATCAAACTATAATACGGGAAGGGTCCACAAGGGTCGCGCGGGCATATTCCATTTAGCACGCCAGCCGGTCGTAGGCAGACGGTCTTGCGACGAAGCAACGCAGCGCCGAGTCGGAATGCCTGCTAGGCCTATACGCTTCGTCGGAGTCGGTGAATCCAGCGTTCTTGTTCGTCGTGGTCTGTTTTAAGTACTGTTTTCTTGCTGCTTGAAGTCGGCACGCGCGGGAAGAACACGTAGAAAAATAAACGTTCAGTCAGTCAGAGTTTTGAGAGGAAGGAAAACAAAGAAAATAAATGTTCGTCGGTCGCCGTCACCCAAGTAACTGGCGGCCCTGCCCTACTGCGCACGCGCAGTAGTTGCTTCGTTTACCACACGATAGATGGCGCTTGACTCTCAGCATTATCAAATTTGGCAATTTTCGCCACACATCTCTAATTATGCTACAAAATGTGGATCTGAATATTATTTAACAAAACTTTTAGGAAACATTCGCCGGCTATTTATTGTTTACGATCGCGGTGCTGCTGAGGTAGGCTCTTACCCAATAGGCGATGTGGATTCGGCTGACGTGCACCGATTCTGCGTATGCATCGTAGTGAACAGGCGAAGGAAGGAAGGCGCAAAAGAGTCCAGTTTTCTTTTAAAAGTTCTATAGCAAATAATTTTTTTGGGCTCCCTATTTTTGTGTTTTTGTGTTTCTTTTCACACCTTTTACGACGTGCGGTGGATGAAACTCGATTTTAAAATCATTTCATGGTCCCTTTAATGATGGAACATACACTTTTCTTCGGGGAGAGCTCCGGAGCGCCATTGATATCACTGCGGTTTCTGAGGACTTCCGTCTTCCTGTCCGATGAATGACAGATCTTGACACCAGGGGCAGCGACCACCTGCCTCTACTCGTCTCCCTCGACGGCTTTGGAGGAAGAAGGCACAACCGGACAATTCCATATACAGACTGGAGTCGTTTCAGAAACGAAACAGAGTCAGCATATAAAAATGGTGCAGGAGATACAGACATCACTGCCCGCATAACATCATCATTGACATCCAGCACGAAAATGGTGAAACTCCCCGCCAAATACCTTGCGATCGACGCAGATTATGAGAAGTTGCGAGCGGTTCGACGTCGTGCTGAACGACGTGCCAGGCGAACTGGTAAAGCCGCGGACTGGGCGGAAGCACGACGAACCCTGGCGGTCGTACGACGACACTTAATTCGACTCTCTATGCGACGTTGGAGAGATACCTGTGGTTCAATGGACCCTCACAAGCCGTCAACGAGACTATGGAACGTGACCCGAGGGCTCAAGAAAACACCCAGGCAGAAGTTTCCCTTCCGAGCCTTGGCACTTTCAAAAGGAATCACTGAGCATGCTGCAGCCAATGCGTTCTGCCAGCTCCAGCAGCGGCGCCCTGCGAGCGGTTTGTCACACGAGAAAACCACAGAAGCCGCCGTGCTACCGGAGCTAGACGAGGCTTTTACCATGAGGGAACTCAAAAGTGCTCTACAGGAGTGTTCCCAACACACCTCTCCAGGCCCGGATGGTGTTACATACAAGGCACTAGCCAATCTGGGACCCCTCGCCCTCGGTGCCCTCCTGCAACAATACAACGTCAGTTGGAACACAGGACAGCTCCCAGAGTCATGGAAGAAGTCTCGCCTCGTTCCCATCCTGAAAGCAGGAAAATCGCCTCTGTCGCTTGAGTCATACCGCCCCATTTGCGCTCTCCAGCTGCATTGGGAAGTTGATGGAGCGTATGATCCTAAACCGTCTGCTCTGGTACCTCAAAAAGACAGGGGTCTTCCCCGAGTGCATGTCGGGGTTTCGTCGTGGCCGTTCTGCCATTGACGGCGTCGTGGACTTAGTCTCAGATGTTGAACAGCATCGGAGCCGTCGTCTCTCCACGGTAGCTGTGTTTCTGGACATAAAGGCTGCTTTCGACAGCGTGGAACACTGAGCAATACTCACGTCCCTCATTAAACTTCGCGTACGTGGTCGAATCTACAACTGGATCTTGGATTACCTTCAAGGACGCACAATTTACCTAACCACGACAGAAGGAAACAGTGACTGTTTCTCCGTAACTGCCGGCGTTCCACAGGGGGGCGTCTTGAGCCCCACACTCTTTAACGTCGTCCTGGCCCACCTGCCGCAGGAACTTTCAGAGCATGTAAAGATGTCGATGTATGCCGATGATCTGTGTATCTGGTCTTCGGGCCCGAACCGCGCAGTAATCTGTGGAAGGCTCCAGAGAGCACTCAGCAGAATCGAAAGATACCTGAACTGCAGAGGCCTACACCCGTCGCCCAGCAAATGCGTCGCTATGGCTTTCACCAGGCGAAGTTGCAAGCGTTTTCCCATACACATAGGAGAGCAAATTATCCCCTACGTCAACAAGCACACCTTTCTTGGAATAGTTATCGATAGGCGGCTCACCTGGGCACCTGAAATGAACAGACTTCGATGCAAGGTCAACTCGTACGTGAACATCACGCGGTGCCTTTCTGGCTCGACATGGGGAAATTCAGCCGCCCTCATGCAGCTACACAAATCAATGGTACTGGGAAGTCTGCGCTACAGTCTGCCTTTACTGCACCGGGTCAGTTCAACAACCCGACGGGGACTCTTGGCACAGCAGGCAAGAAGCCTCCGCGTTGTGCTGGGAGTGCCCCGAGCGTCGCCTTCTGCAGGAGTTATAGCAGAAGCGCACGAACAACGTATAGAGGCGCTCCGTGTTCAAGAGACCCTCCGGCACTACAGTCGTTTTTCAACCCAGCACGAAGCGCATCATCTGGCGGGCCTGCACATCTCACGTTCAGCGTCGAGTTTTGCAGAAGTGGTAAGAAACCACGTCGAAGCCTTTCCGGCGAACGCTGCACCGTATCGTCACCCCCAGCGAGCACCTATGGCTGACCCCAACGGTCCACCTCTCAATACCGGACGTAGGCAAAGGCACAGCCTTCGGTTTTGTGAAGCGGCTCCTCACTCAATATTACATTGAAGAGAACTACAAGAACGCCATCCAGATATATACAGATGGATCAAGCACTGCGATGAGCTCGTCCTCTGCAATCTACGTGCCGGATGCGAGCATTTCGGAAGGGTACAAACTCTCCCACCGTACATCGTCCACGGCATCCGAGCTCCACGGCATCTTGCAAGCGTTACACTAGATAGAAGCAACTTCTCCGAAGAGCTATGTGGTGTGCACGGACTCAAAATCGGCGTTGGCATCCCTATCAACCGCAGCCATAAAGTGCGCATACCCGGGCCTGCAACAGGCTATACTCGATAAGAACGACACCCTGCACAAAAAGGGGTATGCCATTACATATCAATGGGTCCCAGGACATGTTGGCGTCACTGGCAACGAGATAGCCGATATGACAGCAGCTCGGGCGCACAAAAACGAAAGAACAGAGGCCATTCCCGTTGCGAAAGCTGATGTGAAGAGCTTTCTCTCTGGTGTCGCAAACCAGATTACGGTAAAAATCTGTGAGCAACCTGAGGGCCACCCTTATCACCTGTACAACTTGGACCCCAAGCTTCAAAGAAGAATCCCTTGGAGCACACCTCGAAACCAACTTTCAGTTTATTTCAAACTTCGCCTTGGGGTCGCCCGGACTGGCCGCCAACGCTACAAGTACAAGCAGCGAGATTCCCCAAACTGCGCGACTTGCCATACCGAGGACACAATCGAACATGTACTCGTTAACTGCAAACGATACGAGAAAGAGCGTGTGATCCTCACTAAGGAACTGAATCTTCTGGATGACCAACCAATGACCATGCGAAAGGTGCTAGGACCCTGCACCAACACTCGAAACCAAGCACGGGCGTTTAAAATACTGATGGATTACTTAGAATCAACTGGTTTGCTGCAAACACTGTAGACGCAGAAGGACGCTCAAGAAGGTCGCCACCTATAGACCTTTCCAAAAAGAGCGTTCTGGCCGCCGCCATTTTTTTAATCAAGCGACCCCTATCAGCCAGAAATTTCTGGCACCCGCCTGAGCTGTGGAAACCCGATCAGCGTGACTCCCCACCTGCATTTTGCATTCGGAGTTCGCCGGCTTTTCTTGGAAGTTTTTATTTTATTCGCCTGTTTAGGATGCTTACCCTTTGTATGTTATCTTCCACTGTGAGAACCAGGGAATACCAGGGCTCGTAGCCCGCTCGGCCTTCGCAGGAAACGAACGAAGAGAGCGAACGTCAAGCAGCCCGCGACGCAGGCAGTTCGACGTGCTTGGAGGATTATTTCCGTCGAGATAATCTCCAAAAAGCCTTCCAGGCTGTGTTCCGGGTCTTCGCAAAAACTAGCTGATAGGGTCGGGTCCGGGGTGTGGCGACATAATAAGCACGTTCGTTCATTTGCAATGAAGCTGTGCAAAAAAGTCAGTGTTGCCAGATTGGGCTATATATAGCCAAATTGGGCTACATTTTTTTCTAGTTGGCGTCAAAATTTCGCGTTTGGCTACGTGGCTATTTTTGGGCTATATCTAAGGGTGCGGCGAACTCTTGACGAACCTCAGGTTCGACGTCGAACTTTGAGGTTCGATTAGTTAATTTTCGAACTTCTAGTCAGTTTCGAAAAAAAATTGTTTCTCTTTTGGCTAGTTGAGAGGAGAGAGAGGAAGGAGGATGGCTTCAAACTTCTACAAACGTCGGGGTTTTCACAATGCGCAGAGAAGCAATGCTAGCAGAGTTCAAGCGGTCTCCCCACAGCGCAGTGAAGCAAATCAAACAAACAAATTGCACTGTTTTTACAGGTCCAGTAGCGCGTCTTCTACCCGGACGTAGACTGAACTCTCCAAACGCAGCTTTGGTGCCCATTGCGAAAATTCTTAGTCATCGCCAACTTTAAGAAATGAAACACAATCAAAAATAGCGTGAACCGGAACGGGGGACGCTTATATTCTACACAAAGAAAAATAGACGGGTGGGTTATTGGTAAGAACCTTAGATATAAGGGGTGCTGGTTTGAAACTCCCAGTTCTGGCACTTCTGCTCCTGCATTCTGTTATTTTACTGTATGGTTATAACTCCCGGGCCTCATAATACAGCTGTTCATGTAAGTTTTCTATTTCTGAAATCCTACAAAGGATGGGTAATCAATTGTTTCAGAAATTTTCATCCTTCTGAAGCATTTTTTTTTATATATCAGGGGACCTAATGCACACAAAAAGTGGCGCATCAGAGGGTTCAAAAAGAGAATTTAACATGTTGTTTTTTGCGCGTATGAAAAATTGTCAATAAAAGGCTTAAAAATCGTTCTTTTTAGTCTTGGCTATTTTGGGCTATATTTATTTTATGGCTTTGGCTATATTTGGGCTATACCTCCCAGCCGTTTGGCGGTTTTTCGGTGGGACCATCTGGCAACACTGTCTTCTACATGTTCCCCAAAACACGCCGGATTCCGTCCGATCGTCGTGAAGTGACTATCGTCGACACTGTATATTGGACATGCTGTGTTATTTGAGACCCTTCTCAAATCCTGTTCGGATAACGCGGCACCGAGGGGTACGTACAATATATTTTTTGTTCGATTGATGAGACTCATTGAATTTTATGTTCTGGGCGGGGAATATCCATGCAGTTCGGATATCCTGTGTGGTCAAATATTTTGACCTTTATAGATTGACACGGCTGAGTTTACGGTGCCGTAAAACGATGAACATAAAATGAAACAAACATTCCAGTTGCATTTGCTCTGTCGCGCACGGACTCACCAAAACAGCTTTCATTTCTTTGTTTTTGTTCCCAAAAATAGAGCACTGCTTTCTTAAAGACCTCTATAAATTATGCTCGCCACAGAACACAAGATAAAAAAGAAAACGCGCCAATTCAGCCGCCACCAGCGTCCGGAATTGCGCCCAACGCAGGCTGCCACAGCCTACTGACGAGAAACTCCACAGCTCAGCGCAGTCGGGCAACACTGACGTACATCCTCAAAACCAAGAATACGCGCTGTAAATCGCTTCGTTCGAGACTGCCGCTGGAAAGGTCTATAGACCTTTTCCACAAGGGCGCCGCCATCTTGAATTGTCGTCACTTCCAGTATGGGCGAAAACATTACTGTGCCGTCGCCACGCCAATAGAAGACATTTAGGATAGAAGCCTAACCGTCACACATTCTCGTTTTGGCTCCCCTCTACTTTTTTACTGGTTACAGGTTGAAACGTTTTGCTATTTTGTACTCGCCCATACTGGAAGTGACGACAATTCAAGATGGCGGCGCCCCTGTGGAAAATGTCTATAGACCAGTGTCCGCGCCAATTCTAGGGCGCCGCCATGTTTATCTACGCTCGCGCCACCACGCGGAGAGAACTGGCAGGCAGGAGGGGGGGGGGGGGGGGCTGCGTTGGCGGCGTTGCTTTGGGGAGCTGGATGCGGCAGGCTGTCCGAATGCACCGGCACATCGTGAAAGATGTCTTCACCGGAAGCCTCCGCGGCCCGTTCTTCAACAGATAAGATGTCGTGAACATTCGAGAACCCATCTCGATCGAGAAAACAAGAGAAAACCTTTCTTGTCTTAAATGTTCTCGGTGTCTGCTGACCCTTCACATCCGCGTTTCAGTCCGGGTTCATTGCGTAGTAAATATTTCGCTGCCGCTTTCTTGTAGCTTTCAAATGCTTGATTGTCGGCTTCTTGTATACGACATTACATTCGTGGCACGGTTGAGACCGATTTTCGCGATCTGCTTGCCTTTCTGCGGCTCTGCCGAGCCGAAATAAGTGGGAGGCGTTTACTTGATCGAACGCCGTTTTAGCGAATGAAAACGAGACCACGACGTTTCATCAAATGACTAGCGAATGGGTCTAGTTCCATAGACAGCTCGGATTAGGTTTCTTTTGTAATGTGCCGCCTTGTCTGCCGCCGCGAAGCGGCGAAAACGAGGGCTCCGAGTGTGTTAGCACGCCACGCCCCCCCCCCCCCCCCCCCCCCCCCCCCCACACACACACACACACTGGGAGCGTCTGGGTTCGAAACTATTAATTGCCAGTTCTAAAGGATGGTACTTACTTGAAGTGGGAGCTGGAATTCTACGAGGTACCAGGAGACACTTACTATCGGGCAACGAAGCAGGGTGCCTGTGGGGACGGAGTCTAGAAACGCTACTGATTAATATTGTGACAGACGATTAGTTATGATAACAGACGAAACTTCGACTCGTTTGTTCAGAAGTTCGCGGTGATATTTTATTAGCCCTCGTTATAGCACACCAAGGACCTTAGGCAGTGAAATTCACATCACGCAGGCTCGTCCGTCGTAGTCAAATGAGCGCAGTCGACGACGAAATGTAATGAGCTACTAAGCTTCACAAGGTAAATGCCCGCGAGAAAGAGTTTTGTGGCAGTACAAAACACCGATCCAGCAGACGCACGTACGTACAGAGCGCGACACTGTTAGCGCGAACAAGCGATCTCCGGTTTTTCCAGTTTTTTTCTTTGAAACCAAGAAATGTCTGCCAAGTTGCTATTCCTACGGAAAGAGCTCATTTAGTTCTATAATGTAAGCGATAAAATTTCGTGCTCGCTAATACTATTTAGAAGTAAAATGCGAAAATGCACCGATGTCGTGTTCGCGCTAACAGTGTCGCGATGTGTACGTTTACTCCGGACTCCATGAACCCGACGGCGCAAGATCAAAGCGATCAAAGAGCACCGCCGCCATCGCCACCCGGTTTTCTCTGCACTTCGCGCGACAACGGCACTGCAACGGAGGGCACTCACCTCGGCGTTAACAATCTGCGAAATAGATTAATTTCCCACTCTTGAAGCCATTCCAAATGATAAATGAAAATATCTCGGCGTTGTAGAACATCTGACGACACAACACGACACAGGCACGACCCAGCGCCTGCTCGGCGTCGTTGTTGCTCGTGCAGGCCTGCTTATTTGTAGTTGAGACGATGATTCCACATCTTTCGTGCCACTCGTGGTGCCTGCGATAACTTCGAAGGGCAGGGGAATCTTCTCACGAGGACGTTGAAGACACTCAACACCGGAGCCACCAAAGCAATCGCACAAACCGTCGCCATGTTTGCTTCTTCTTCGTCACTCGCGGCGCGATCAACTCGTCGCGAGATGTTTTCTGGCTCGGCTAGATAGAAACCAACAGCGGCAAAGTGGCGTATGGACACACGGCTCTCACATTACGGGCACTATACTCACATACCGCGGTAAACAGGACCGATGCCGGCGAAACTGCAGTCGGCACACCAGCGAAGGAGCCTTCAACGGGAAGCGGCGGTGCAGGCCGACGCAGCCCCCCCCTCGTGAGCGTCTGGGTTTGAGATTATTGTTCGCTTTTGCTCCTTGCGGTCGAGGCTAAAAAGAGCACTTCCGGACAAAGGTCTATACACGTTTGCAAGTCCGGTCTCAGGGCGCCGCCATCTTCCTCAGTGGGGTGCGCTCTCGGGAGCGGCCATAATCCGATTACGACGCCTTAGCAAGGCTTCGTGATCGGATTATGACTGGTCCAAGCGCACCCCAGACAGGCAAGATGGCAGCGCCCTGAAGCCGGACTTGCAAACGTGTATACACGTTTGCAAATCCGGCTTCAGGGCGCTGCCATCTTGCTTGGCTGGGGTGCGCTTGGACGAGTCATAATCCGATTACGAAGCCCTGCTAAGGCGGCATAATCGGATTATAACCGCGCCGAAGAGCGCACCCCACTGAGGAAGATGGCGGCGCCCTGAAGCCGGACTTGCAAACGTGTATAACAGAAACAGAGTAGCAAGCGGGGGCAAATAAGCCCTAGCTAACATCTCTGTCGCTCGATGAACCAAAATAGCAAAAAAAAAAAAAAAAAAAACATTGGCCACGAACGCGAATCCAAATATTCGTCGACGCATTGATTGTTGACGAGCGCATACGTCTGAGTGACGCAGTTCTCGTGTCACGTGCGTGAGCTGGGCTCTGCTGACGTCAGTTTCGCGCCGGTGACGCGCTTTTGGAACCGCGGATGTATCATAGTGAAAAGGCGGAGAGCTTTCGAAGGCAAGAAGGCACAAAATAGTCCGCTATATTTTCAAATGTTCATACCGAAAAGCTGGCTTTTGGCTTTCGAGCCTCTTTCTTTTGGCCAACTAAACGATATGCGATTAGTATAGTCCCAATTTGAAATCATTCATCCCAACCCAAAATTCGTTTCATGGCCCCTTTGAGGTGTGCAGCAATGAAACGTCCTTGGCAGCAATCCACGACGACGTGAGCAATGGCGGTGCGGAGGCGATAGCAAACGACAGATGCATAACCCAGCAAAACTGAAACCGAAACTACCCGCTGGCAGTCTCTGGCTCCTAAAATGCACCTGTGTACTGCGAAAATAGGGTTCAGATACTCGCACAAAGTACGAACCCGAGTAAATAAGAAAATACACGACGATGTACGACATTCTTAATCGTCGTGATCCTCCGCGAGCAACGATTTCCGGTGTGGCTACGGTTGGTTTTTCAACGTAACTCCGGTTATGAAAAGCCCCTGATATGCTTGACTATTTTAGGCGAAGAATAAAATAACACTTTTATATAGACACCATTTTTGTTTTGATAGGATACGTATAAAACAAACGAGAAAAAAAGTGTTATAATTTGCCATTTCTAACGCCGACCGACGACGTCTCCCCGGTCTCCCTGTCTCAATTGGTTCCGTCATCCAATCCTAGCCAATCCACCGCGCGCGGCGCGATTATGGTGGCGTAATGTGGTCGTGTGTGCAAAGCCGACGTTGTGCAAAACGGTAGCGCTGAGCTGCAAAACCAACTGACTTTCGGAGGCACAACATCACCAGTTGAGAGATGAAGTTACGGACTCTCTTGCACCCTGCACCCATCCTCCAGGTATTGTGCTACGCCAATCGCTGGGAAAGCGTCGAACAGTGAAAGAACATATATCTTTTGTTTTCTGTGTTCTTAGGTTGCGTTCCGTCGAACTCCGTTCAAGAGCGAACGAACGCTCTTATGTAGTTGTAACGGTGTATCGGCCGTTCACTCGATTTACGCGAAGAGCGTCTATGTATATTTTGACGCTGTATTTTAGTACGTGTTTGTCGAATCATGTCTGCTTTTGTAAACCTGAGGTAACGAGTTCGGCAAGGAGGAGTGCCAGTTCTGGCGCGAAACGCCGAAGTCTTCGGTAACTTCTCGGCGCCCCGTGAACGTGCACGCGCAGCCAAAGCATTAAGTCTGACGTAACTTCTTACTTTACTGCGCATAAGAATACCGGCGGCATGCGGTGGACAAATGTACCTCTTTCTGCAGAAGTGGTGCCTAGTGTCGGAGGATTATCTTGGGTGGAATGAAAAAAACGCCAGTAGGAAGGAGAGGACAAATTTCTTTGTGCTAACTCGGGGGTGAAAATAAGCCGGCATGGACACAAAAGACAGGTCTCCGGAGCCGAATAGAGGTCACTGTTGCTTAGTGGACCTAGCAGGATCTAGAGTCCTTATTTCAGGTTATATTCGTGCGTGCTCGTGCCATGCCCACCCATCGTTCACCCAAAAACCCTCGAAATGGGAATTTGGAAAAAGGTGGATTGTAGCAAAATGATTGAACACGCCTGACCTTCAGTCTGCTTCCTTTGGATTTGTTCTCGTTCCTTTTCTCATTCTTCAGCTGAGGATCGATTAGTGCTTACGATTTGTCATGTTCCAGTCCCGCCCCTCCACCCCTGATTCTTGTGAGGTAGGAGCGTTCGAGCCGTCGCAAGCCTGTCTAAATAA
Source organism: Ixodes scapularis (assembly GCF_016920785.2). Taxonomy (NCBI): domain Eukaryota; kingdom Metazoa; phylum Arthropoda; class Arachnida; order Ixodida; family Ixodidae; genus Ixodes; species Ixodes scapularis. The sequence goes on along the minus strand of NW_024609880.1, from coordinate 14,964,670 downwards.
CCAATGCTACTAAACGGATCTGACTCAAAAGGTCCGGGAACTGTGCAACACATACGCACCATCGGGTAAAAAAAACAGACTTAGCTCACTTCTGTCGACTTTCACCAAGCTCCCCCAAATTTCATGGGGCAACTTTGGCGGGGTTGGAAGTGCTCCACGGGTTGAGCGCTGCCACAAATCTGCATGTGGAGGGTGACCAACCGAGCCGGATGGGCCAGCGGAACATGCACATTTAAAATTTGCAAGGGTAATTCACCCTTAGATTCAGCTAATCCCCCTTGTGGTGAGTATCGACAGTACTATAGTCGGTTACAAGTCAAGAAGGTAGGAGAAGCTCCTCCCACAAGTGTGATGCGCCCGTTTCAAATTTCTCCGCAGTCGAAAGAAGAGTTCGCTGAAAACGCTCCTTGTTCCGCTTCAATGGATTCCAACTTGTCTCCGATCCCACTTTTTAAGAAAGCGACCTTTGTATTCATCGGGGAGGGAACCGAGCCCCTGAAAGCAGCCTTTGTATCTATCGGGGGGGAAGCTAATCCCCGAAAGTCGTATTTGTTTCCGTCGGTGGGGGAAAACTCTAATCTCCCTCTCGTGGCTTCCACAATGCTAAGTCGAAGTCGAAAGATAAAGCAAATATGTACAGAAAGGCAAGACCCTCCTCGCGCGTTGGCCGCGACGTCACGGAAACGATGGGACGCTATTGGATGCGGAGGTGGCGGAGGGATATAGGATTCCCTTTGAGGGGCATTTGCCGCTACCTTCCTAACCTGTAACCGACTATACACTCCGTGCGACGCGACTGGCGCGCCGCCGCGCGGCCGGTACCGAAGGTAGTCAGTGAGCACCCCAGAGAAAACGAAACCGAAACCACGCCGGCGTACGTTGGTACGCGTTGAAGTCGGAGTGGTGCTGTTGCGCTGGGTTCACAGCTTAATGATCATTAAGTGCTTCAATAGTTATGCGTCGTATCTCGTGGAGACAAAGTTTCACAGTTTTTCACCTCGCCGATGTTTTGTGGGACAGCGACAACGATGGAGCCGTGCCATACGACGCGAGAAATTTGGTGTCCCGATCATGTCTGCCACTGTGTCGACACGGCTGACATATTCTACACTGCCGCTTTGCGCTCTGCGTTTGTTTTCGTACCAGTAACGCCTACATGTGTCAGCGCCGATGGGACGAACTGAAATGCCATCCCACACTAACGGGTATGCAGTGCCAATTTCGTTGGAGGAATGCCCTCCAAAGAAGATTCGTCCCCATCGTACGAGTCGATGTTAATTCCGGACAAATATGGCACGCAATCTAAAGAAAACAACCATGAAACTCGGAATCACTGGAGAATCGGCGTTTGCGTATGAAGTTTATGTGGTGTGCTTTCTTTCTTGATCAGCCTCCTTTTGGACGTGGAAACACTGACACCCCGAGTTCTGTAGACAACAATTTTTTTTCTCGGCTTTAGAGCCACCTATCGCAAAGTGGTTCGAACTGGAAGTACCGTCCATTGGTCCCTTCCTACCTGTAAAGTGTGCACCTCCCACGATGAGTGGTATTTTCTGACAGCCTTTGACGGTCAAAGCCAGTTCCCATTGAGTTACGCCGCCCAAACTAAATTTCCACCTGGTTTCGCTATGCCAACTATTTTTGTTATAATAAATGTTATGCCAAGTGACGGTCATGTCAAAGTACCTGTGGGCCGAAAATCAGCACCTCGCACAACAGGTTATTACACAACAGCTGACCGCAAAAGTCCTTGGCGGCCAAACCGTGTGTTGGCCGACAACTTTGTTTTCTCGGCTTTGGAACCACCTTTCGTAAAGTTGTTTCAATTGGAAGTACAGTCCACTAGTCCCTTCCTACCTCTAAAGTCTCCACCTCCCCCGACCAGTGGTATTATCTTGACAGCCTTTTCATGGTCAAAACCGGTTCCCATTGAGTTACGCCGCCCAAAACAAATGTTCACCTGGTTTCCCTATGCTACCTTTTTTTTTTTTGTATAATAAGTGCTGTGTCATGTTACTGTCAAGGCCAAGCACCTGTGTGCCCAAATCTGCACTTTGCACAGCCCGCTATTTTATTTCTTTATTCGTTAGAAACAACTTTCACACACTTCGTGCAGAAACTTAGTGTACATCTCACTCGCCTCCAAATATCATTGTTCCAGCAGTCCTAGGTTTACAGCGACGAGCGAAATAAATTTCCCACTCAAAGCAATTATGGTGGCGGCCGTCTTGCTTTTCAGAAAATTGCTCCAACTCCTTTTTTGGCCGCAACTAGAGAAATTACCCCTATAAACGACTCAAACTCAATATATAAGAAGTGGAGAACAGCTAAATGCCCTTCTTAGGTCTGCCCCAGCGCTCATGCAACGTCACCCTCAACTTATCGGCTCAAAAAGCAAAAGTTCCGTCCGTGCGCGCTTCCGCCGCCACAGCTTGGCATGCAAAAAGGCGCCGCAGGCTGCTGAACGCGCCTCACGATCGAACGCCAGCTCCTCCGCTAGTGGCGCTGCGCGCGTTTTTCAAGGCGCCCCCTATAGTTCCCGCACGGAGTGTATAGATGGAATTTATTTGCCGACGAACCTAACTGAAAAGTTTTCAGTTAAGTTTTGAAACCCTGTTGGTGCTCTGGTATGGTGTTTGCCAAACAGACTGACCTTCCGAGGTCCCGCCCAGGCCTTTTATACCCTAGGCAAGGACCGGTGGCACCCCCTACGGGACCACTGGAAGATGTGCGGCAGTAATCCGGGAGGGGGCGTCAGCCGGGTTGGTCTCTGTCGGCACCCACCGAAACCAAAGTCACTTTTTTATTGCGAGCAAAGTGATTGCGAGCGGGTACATCGGTGGAAATGCAGGGCTGTGTCCTCTGGTGATGGCATGCACAAGTGCTTGATTTGTCGCAGTTGATCTGCATGTCGGGAGGCGCCAGGATGGCCGCAATACATAAGGTGCACAGTTCTTGGAGATAAATCTCGGAGGGCTTGCTGGTGATGATGGCCACGTTTTCTGGTTGAAGGCACACTCCCAACCGAGCGTCGCTGGCGTCCGCTGCAGCTTGTCGGAGAGGCTCCAAAGTTCTCCAAGGTATGGTATGCTCCTGCCAGAGCACTCTGAATTTCTGCGTCCACTGTGGGGACACCGGGGAGCCTGTTCTTGTGGCTTCAAACATGGGCTTTAATGCGTGATAATGAGCTCTGTAGAGCGAAAAATAAAATGCCCAATGTCCGTTGATACGCTGAAATGTCTTTTTGGCCTAGGGTGTCGCAAGTACTTCGAGGGTCGCCTCGAAACCACGCAGCCAGCTGGCTGTGTGTGCCGAAGTTTCCTGGGGAATCCCAAAAACTTGATTTGTTGGGTTGGGTTCAACACGGTGTCCTTCACGTTGAGTCGCATTCCATGCATCTGCAGTAGGTGAGACAGGTAGTCTGTGAATTCTAAAAATACCTGAGGGTCACTGTACGCTAATGAAAAATTATTTTAGTGACTCCAGGCCCAGAGTCCGTGGCTTCGGATATGTCTGGTAATGGCATTCACCAGCATCTGCATCACGAAGGGCACGGGTCTGATGCCAAGGGGGAGCACGGTGAAGCGGTAATAACGACCATCTAGGCGAAAGGTTGCGAGTTGTCTAGCCGAGGGATGTAGTCCGAAGTGGTGGTATGCCTCTGCTAGATCCAACTTTGTAAAGTAGGCATTTTTTGGCAAAGGGTTGATTTGAATGGCAACAGGAAATGGAGGCAGCTGAAACTTTGGTGCTTTAAGATGGGGGTGTAGCCGCTCATTCACTCTGGAAGCGGATCCACGTTTGCAAAACAGTTGCGAACGTGGATCCAGCACAATTGCACGGGCAGTTGACGTCATCAAATGCGCGTGCAATTGTACTGAATCTTTATACAACCGCATTCGCTACTGCTTTGCGAACACGGATCCGCTATCAGTGTAAATGAGCGGTAAGAGCTCCACAGTTCAAACTGAACCTACTGTTGGTTGCACTTTTCTGAACAACTTGTATGGGACTAAGATAATGGGATCGGATAGCTTCCTCTATGACTCTTGCTTGTAGCATCGAGGAGACTGCATGTCTGAGTACAGGAAGCTGACCTTCATGTGGCGGCCGGTTGTTAACAACGGACGGTTTGTCACACATGATGTGCAGGTTAGCTTGGTCAGCTGGAGGGTAGTAGCCGATAGTGTCACCAAGGCCTGCCCAATCGACTTGGGGCGGCAGTAGGCTGGTACAGACGAGGTAGAACGGAGGTCCTTGAGAGCGCGCGGCCAAACGCCTAGTGTCATCGTCGTCTGGAGTGTCCTCAGTGTTTTCGTCAGTCTTGGGAGATCTCATGGGCATCTAGCCATCTTAAGATTCACTCTGCGCCAATAGCTAAAGTGTCGTCTTCGGATTGTTCTGTCGTGAAAGATGCTGTGTCGTCAAAAGACTCGGTGTCCTCTGGTGTTCCTGGGATAAGTCCCACTTCTGCCAAAGCTTGCGCTAGTATGTCATGCTGAGGATGTAGATCCTGGACTACTGTGTAAGTGGGGACGCCATCAACTGCTGCCACGCATGGTTTGGCTTTGCCTGTTATGTAACATAGTTTTTTCAAAGGGCCATGCTGTGGTGTTCGCCAAACCCTGCTTGGCGAACCTTTTCACTCGAGGCCGTCTTGCCTTTGAAAGGACCTGGTCCTCGAGTCCAATGCATTGTCGTCACTCATGGCACATTTAGCAAAGGGATTCTGGAGAACGATTTCCAGTGACCTGGGCCCACTTGCTAGGGCAGTGTCTCGGCTGAGACTGGGTGAACGAAGGCGCTGCAAAGGCTGGGACGCAGGAGCGTCTTGAGACGCGGTTCGAGTGCCGCTTAGCTTGTATGCTGGCTTTGCCAGTGCTTTCTTTCACCCAGTCTCAGCCGAGATGCCGTTTCCAGCAAGGTGGCCCAGATCTGTCGTTTCACAAGTTCACCAAATACAGTGTAGACCGCAAATAACTTATGTTGCGGGAGTCGCGAAAATCCGCACTATAAGCGGTACCGCACTATAACCAAACCATCAATTTTTCAGGCCAAAATACATGCCATGAGACAACTTACCTTTGTAAATGAATTTATTTTATGTTAGATGAAAAATAAAGCTTAGTTTGAGGAAACTCTTTATTTCACCAGACTAGTACAGTTCTGTCTCAAGTGTGTCACACATTTTGAAAGAAATGAGCGGCTTTTGCCTGGCGCAGCCTTTTAACGGCGTCGCGGGTTGCGGACGGACGTTGCGAGCGTTCAGGATTGCTAACCCTAATCACTTTTCTCCGGCGATGAAAATGCGTGAAAATTCGCATCCTTCATACGGTACGCGCCAGTAATACCTTCAACTTGAGCACACTCATGAACTGCGCCAAATAAGAAATCCGGGCGATGTTCGGGGACACAAATGCTCAGAAATCACCACTGTAGTCGAAGGAAACAAATACGATGACACGGGCGTTTCTGCCGTCTTGAGAGCGCTGCCATGACATCGCCGCACGAGTAGGTGGATCTTTCCTTCTAGTATGTGCTGGGTTATCATAGCGACACACAACGAAAATTCACAGTCAAGGATAGCGCTTTTACGCGGAACGATGAGCTTCCACCATGCCGTCTACGACTACGATCGCAACCGACGCCATGTTTGCGGCTAGAAGAAGCCAACCCGCAACCGGCATGCAACGCGCACGAACACTTCTCCTTGACCTGCGATTGGTCTGTCGTTGCGGTTGTTTTCCAACGCAGCGGAGGGACGCACGCACGTGAACGACACGTGCGTGCGTCCCTCCGTCGCTATGGCAACTGAAGCCTCTCTCTTCGCTTCTCCCCGCTTCTTAGAGCAACCTCCTTGCCCCGCGAGGGTGTTGTTGCGGCTCGCGCCGTTATCTAGTGTCGCACAGGGAAGCGTGCTCGCTGCTCCGGTCGTCGGCGCGGTCGGCGGGTTGTTCCAGAAACCGCACTATAACCGGTATTTCCCTTCGCGCGCCTGCATTTTAAGCGGTATGTAATTACATGGAGTTCTATGGGAGGTGAACCGGTGGTTTAAAAAAACCGCGTTATACCCGGTCCTGCACTATAAGCGGTTACGTTGTAAGTGGTCTATACTGTAGAGGGATGCCTGTGACCCAGTTGTACCTGACGAAGTACTGGCATGTAGAAGCTGATGAAAAGGAAGCCTTGTAGCTCTGTTCTTGTCACTTGCAGCTGTTGGTTGGGGTCCTTTTGTATGCGTATAGGGTTGGCTTGTTCACGATTCTGTCAAAAATGCCGTGGTCCATACTACCTGTAGAGCACTCGTACGAAGATTTGGTGTTGTCGGCAGCAGTTGTTGGGCGCTATAGCTCTGCGAGGTAGCTGCAAGCAGTGTCATCATAGTCGCTTTGCCATTTCAAAGGCAGCTTTTGGGTCTGCAACGAGTTCTCGCGTCTAGTTCCCCTTGTACTGGTTGCAGTACTTCGTGAATCAAGGCCTCCTTCAGAGTCTTGTTTGTTTTCGTTGGCTTCAGATTTCGAATCTTCAGAAAATGGTTCACTCTCGACCCGTGCCCTCGCTCTTTTTTGTGACGGAGTCGATTCATCGTCGGAGTCAGTCGTCACAGTTAGTGATGGGGCAAAACTGCGGAGGTTCGGTTTTGTATTGTTTCGGCAGATTCCAAAACTCTTTGAATGAAACTTTTCTTTTTAAAGTTTTGGCAGTTTTGTTGCTATGTATCCAACATGGCATTCTTCTTTTTGGTTTTGTGGGCGTTGGGAGTGCTTAAAGACAGACTAGAAACCTTGATACAGACCGAAATCCGATCAACTTTTAGTTTATTTTCTGCGTTATAGCAATACATGCCAGGTTGCTCGCGGTGTGTTTGTGGGGGGGGAATCTTCATAGTTCTTACAATCCCATGCTGAGGCTTGCAGACACGTCGACCTATAGAGTGCGTTATCGATCCATACTCGAAATGACAACCAAACCGACGGCAGGAGCTAAAAAAAAAGAATGCTTTGTGATAAAGTTCTATGGTAGCTTGTGCGTGTCCAAGCGTCGGAGCTGTTGGTGCAGTGTGTAGGGCTCCCAAACATTTCTTTTCACAAATGACAATGGACTGATCGGCTATTTTATTTCCACTCTGGAATCGCGCTGTCGGTCTTCGGCAGGGCATTGTGTTCGAAAGATGCCCAACTGCGATGCACGAGCAATAAACGTCTTTAGGTGAGCAGTGGATTAGTGTCTTTCTGAAGAACTAGGAATAAGTTACATAGCCACTGCAGCAGATAGTGATAGGAAATGAAGCCAATCTCGTTAATCTATACTGCGTAAATAGCTTTCGCTTCTCGGAGGTTTCACTGCCAATTGTTTGCGGCCTGTGCTGCTTTGAGAAATAGTGCCCGGTGGGTCCCCCTGGAAAAGTGCGTAACGAGCTTCGTATTCCTTCTATTTGCAGTGGTGGATCTGCTGTGCTATTTGCACCAAACTGTGCCAGAACAAATAACCTGTTACGTGCTGCTACAAAGGCTGTATTTGTGCACAATTTGCACCATGTCTGCACCAAAAGAGCTGTTTTTGAAAAGGAAAAGGCATTGTTGGTGATACTACTAAAAATAAAAAAGTACAGTTTATGTTTTCTCACCCCCGTTAAGATCAATACGATTGCTAAAGTGATACCACGTTCCATTGCATATTCACTCTATGTCGACGACCTGCAAATATCTTCTTCCTCTTGCAATCCTTCTAGTCGTGAGCGCCAGCTGCAGCTAGCAATAAATAAAATCAGCAAATGGGCAGACGAAACTGGATTCCGGTTTTCAGCTGAGAAAACTGTTTGCGTACCCTTCTCTCTCCGGCGTGGGATATCACTAGATCCCGGCTTAGAAATAAACCGAACTTCTATAGCTGTTAAAGCTCAACATAAGTTCTTGGGCATTATTTTCGCCAAAAAGTTAATTTTGAACTCCCATTTACAGCAACTAAAACAGAAATGCTTAAGATCCCTTAACATTCTCAAAGTTTTGTCTCATAAAACATGGGGTTCAGACAGAAAGGTTTTGTTATGCTTGTATAACTCTCTGGTGTGATCCCGTCTTGACTACGGTGCCATAGTCCATAACTCAGCGCGACCATCCTCGCTGGAAATGCTGGACCCTGTGCAGCATCTTGGCTTGTGGCTCGCCACGGGTGCCTTCCGTACGTCTCCTGTACTTAGCTTGTGCGTGGAATTTCACCAGATGTCCCTTGCCAAGCAATGGCAGCATTTAGGCCTGAGTTATGCTTCCCGTATTATGTCTGACCTCGACCATCCAACCTTTACTACTTTGCAGCGATCTCGGTACACCCGTCTTTTCGAGAACAAGCCGAGGACGGTTAGACCTTTAAGTTTTCGTGTGGGAAGTGATCAGGAATCTCTTGAACTCGACCTTAATGGGATAGAACTCCTTAAGAAGCCTCTATGTATTGCACCTCTGGAGCTGCTTCCAGTTTTTTGCGACTGGACGTTTACACGGTTCAGCAAACATAGTATTTCGCCACTTATTATTCAGCAAGAATTTTTTGGGCTACAAAAGAACTACAGCAACTATGTTCACTTTTATACTGATGGATCCAAGAACTCCTCCTCCGTAGGAACTGCCGTTTACTCTGAAGAATTTACAAAGGCCCAACGACTCGAAAGCATGGCTAGTATTTTCACCGCAGAGCTTTATGGCGTATTGATGGCTATTGAATACATCATGGCAAGAAAAACTATGAAAACTGTTCTCTTCGTGGACTCAGAGTGTTGTTTCAGCTCTCTGCTCAGTAAAAGATACAAAAAATAAGCTAGCCCAATTTGTGCGATTTAAAATCAATAGTTCCTTAGTTCATGGCCACGATATGAAGTTTTGCTGGATCCCCAGTCATGTTGGACTTTGGGGCAATGAAAAAGGAGGCCAGTTGGCTACCTCCACAAAAAATCTCACGGTGACCTCTACTGGCCTACCCTATCAAGATGTGAAGCCCCTCATTAAAAAAGCACTCCTCCGAACGTGGCAGTCGGAATGGGACCAAGAAAGTGAAAATAAGCTCCATGTGGTAAAACCAGGTTTTGGACTGTGGGAGAGTGCATCTCATAAGAATCGCTTCATAGAAATACTCCACTGCCGCCTTAGAATTGGACACAGCTTCTTGACACATGGGCATCTCCTTTGTGGAGGGGATGCTCCAGTCCGTAAGCACTGTGGCGAATCACTAACTGTGCTTCATATTCTGTGGCTCTGTTCAAGTCTTGAGGAGAACCGACGTGCTTGCTTGCTTCCCGGAATTTTTCGCATACAATGTTCCTTTCCATCCTGCACTCTTAGTGGGTGAGCATCCCATCATTCCCTTTAATCGCGTAATTTCATACTTAGAAAAGAGCGGTTTTTTACGTCGATTTTAACTTCCATATCCCTTTTTTCATCTTCTACCAATAACAAAACTTTTGTTGCAAAGCTGATTTCACAGTGAGCCATCCAAGACTATTACTCTGAGCAACATTATTAAATCTGTTTGGTGCAGTATGGCCTTCGTCGCTTTTGTGCCAGTAAACCACCAATACTACCACTATGTTTTTTCACCCTAATCTTTGCACTATGTGCAAAGGGTATGGTTGTGCAAATATTTGGATTTTCATATAGTAGTTCCAAAAGATATGCTATTTGATAAATAACTGCTATGTTCATACTTTTTGAAGTGTTGGTTGCGGCGGGATATCCCCTTTAAGTCCGCTCCTCCTCAAGCGCCGGTGCACTGCGGGAAAGCAATACCTGCAGAGGTAACACAACGCTCTCGCAACTCGCTTCGCCGCAGCGCAGCCGTGCGCTTAGGCGAGAAACACACCTTCAAAGCGGTATAATGCACGTGCACGCCAGGTGTATAAAAAAAAAAAAAAAAGAAAGAAAGAAATCATTGTTATTGTTGATATTTACGTTGCAGTAAAGTCTTCAAAATTTAACTCTGGCTATTATGCAAGGGTATAAATGATAATAATAATTCTTTATTTTTGTTAGGCAGTGATGTTCTAACAACCTGTGTTCATTATTTGTGTTTATTTTAGAATTGAAGAAAACATTTGCATATAGCAAGAAGATTTATAAATCCTCTAAATTAGGTACATTAAAACCTCATTAATTCGGATCTCTTGGGACCGGCAAAAATGTCAGAATTATCCGAAAATCTAAATATCGGGTGGACAAAGAAAACTGTGCAAAAACGTTCCTTTGTGACATACCTTTATATTTGGAAGAAATCTATAATTGCCGCCTGCTTTCTTGACGAAATTCGAGCTGAGTTGACATGTTTCCTTAGCGCGTTAAGGTGCTCCACCGTGCTCATACTGTCGGGGGTATTGTAGCAAAATTCTTCGAGCACAACAAGAGCCTCCGTGGCCTCTCGCACAGTGCGACGCGGCGGCGGCTCCTCACACAGACAGTCTCCCTCTTCGTCCGAAGCGCGCCCGTCGTCACATAGGGCATCCCTGACGATCTCATCGTCACTCGGCTGACCGGCCACAACAACACCGTCATCAATCGCAAGGTAGTCAACAAGTTGCACTTGGGCAGGAAGGACACGGTCGAAACGGCCGTCGTCGTCTTTAGTGACGTCTGGGGTCTCCACCTCCTGACCGCTGTGCTTAAAACAGTTTGCAATAACCTCAGCAGGTGTGTTTTTCCAAACGTGAGACAAAATGTGGATCGCGCTGAGGAGCAAAACTTCGTATTCCTTCACAGTTTCGGTGCACAGCAACATTCGCTCCAATACGTGCTTCCTGTATCTGCTTTTCACATACTGAATGATCCCTTGATCCATGGGTTGAAGGGCAGCAGTAGTGTTCGGAGGCAAAAACACGACCTGAATGCACTGCAGTCCCGACACATTGGAGTGGGCGCTGCAATTATCGACGACCATCAACACCTTGCGCTTCTTAACGGGGAAGCGTTGGTCTAGTTAGTGCAGCAAAGCTCGAAAAATTTCAGACGTCATCCAGGCCTTCCGGTTCGCTTGGTAGTCCACGGGAAGTTGTTTGAGATTTTTGAAACATCTCGGCTTCTTCGCCTTTCCAATCACAAGAAGTGGCAAGCGCTCCGTACCGGTCATGTTTGCTCCGAGGAGAACTGTGATCCTTTCTTTACTCATTTTGCCGCCTGTACAGGGGTCTCCTTTCAGTGTGATGGTTTTGTCTGGCAAAGCTTTGTAAAACAACGCTGTCTCGTCTGCGTTGAAGATGTCGTTCGGCTCATATGCGGCGAGGTGCTCGCGAAGCTTGACGTTCTTCCAGTCATCGACTACATCGCCGTCGACGGCACCTTTCTCTCCGCACACGTGTCTGAAGACCAGTCCATGTCTGTCTTTGAAGCGGGCAAACCAGCCTTCCGATGCTTTGAATGAAACAATCTTCATCTTCACTGCACACTTCTCTGCTTGCGCGCAGATCAGAGGGCCACTCAAAGGCAACTGCGCGTCCCGTGTGCTGATGATCCACCGCAGCAAGGCCTCTTCGAGTTTTGGGTGCGCCGCCTTCCGCAGCCGCTTTCGTTTCACGTTGAACTGCTCGCTCTCGAAAGCTTGTAGGATCTCGGCCTAATTTTTCACGTACGTGGCCAAAGTGCTTCTTTTGACGTCGTACGTTTCCATCACTTGTCGTCGAGAGACGCCGTCCTTCAATGCCCTCAGTATTTCCACTTTCATAGCTAAATCCTTGGCCTTACTTCAGCCGCTTCGCTGGCGGCGCCGCCATGGAAGTTGCTGCGTGCGGTGACGACATACGGGGAGCGGAGCGTGCGAACCAGTGAGTCGAACGCGTGGTACTCGAAAGCCAAACTGGCGCAAAACACAAAAAAAGAGACCCCAAAAAAAAAAAAAAAAAAAGAAAAGAGCATGTTTGCGCTTCGGATGGATAGCGGTCATAACCTTTAGAACGGGTGGTAGCTTGCGCCCCCTGCCGTCCGAATTAACCGTAGGGCACCCATCTGCCTCCGAATTAATGAGCGTTTGGGGCCATTGACGGGACCGGATCGGCAGTTCAAATTACCCGAATTTCCGAATTAGCGGGCGTTGAATTAACGAGGTTTTACTGTATTGCCGGGCTCCTTTATAGGTTTCAGTTTTATGTAGTCTATCGTCTCCTTGCCATCTCAATGTATGCATTGAACTTTCTGAGACCACAGTCTATAAATATAGCTAGATTAAATTTAACATAGCTCATAAGTGGGCAATCAGAAGCTTGGGAACAACCTTCGTGAGTTCAGCTGAATTTTTGTTTAAGGGGCAACACTGCTTCTAGAGCTTCTTTTTATATAACTTGTGATTCAATTCAAATTAAATTTACATAGCTTATTAGCCGTTAGAACTTGACTACAAATATGTACTTGGTTTTGATGTAACCTAATTAGTTTTTTTAATATTGATATTTTCATTTGCGAAGATTATGAGAGAGTGAAGACAAAGTGTAATACTGAAATAAAAAAAAAACAACGTATATCAGTGAACTTGATGTATGTGGAATCTAATAAGGCATAAATGAAAGCTCTAGGATGCTTTATAAACTTTTTAGGACACTTTTGAACTTTCCGGTTTCAAAAAGATTTATTGCAGGGTGTGTAAAAGGCACCTAAAAAAGCCTGATACTCTAATATATTTTTACCCCTTATTGCATGTGTCACACATACACCTACCAGAGAAAGAAAAAATATGAAGATTAGATATGTGCAAGTGGAAATATGGCTTCCATAAAATCGTAAAGGATGTAAATAGTTCACTCAGAAATAATATAAAAGAATGTCCACAGACTCATATTATTTTGTCTCCAAGACAATATTTTAAGATGAGAGATTTATTCAACGAAAATCTTTCAGGACAAGATGATAATTGCCTGCCAATCTTCAAGAAACACAATTTCCAAAATGTGTTTTCTTAACATATTTCTGCCTCGAAGAGCAGTGTCTCCCCTTAACTGTGGTGTAACTGTAGTGAAAGGCGTGGAGAAAGGTGCAACTACTAATCTATATTCAATTAAAAAATATTCGGCCAAAACCACTGTACACTTCGAATAGACCTTTTGCGAAATCCCCCAAGCGCCCCGCCCCGCGCGCGAAGAATTGTGGGAGAGACTGTCCCTCGCCTGGCCGCTCTGCCTTAAAATCGCATTGCCTTGTCGCTTGTTTCCTCTTAATCCTGTGTTTTTCGACTCTATTACCTTTTTTTTATCTATTCTAGTGTATCTTTTATTGCTTCTAAGTGTTTCGATTCCCTTCTGCGCGCAATATTTCTTGTATATATATATAGTATTTGTGTCTTTATTTTGCCTTTTTGGACGGGAGTGCAGGCAAACAACACACCGCTTCGCGCGTCGTTCCCCGCGTGAGTACTAGCGTTGCTACCGATTCTTATCGCGCTGTTAGCTGTTCATTTTGGTTCATTCGACCCGCGTACAGTCGAGAGGAGCCGTTTATGAACACCCGCGCACATGTCTGAATCAACAATCGCGACGCGAGAGCCGAGTGCGCTGTGTTATGGCCGCCCGCACTCGCTCCGTTGACTCGCACTGTAGCCTATGCCTTCGAGTTCCGCTTACTTGACCAAGATACAGCACGCCGCTTTGTCGCCGCGAACCATTTGTCCGAATCTTTGCGAAGATGAGGCATATGCAACGCTGCGGCGCGTGACAACTTCGCGCTGCGGCGCGATCCCTTCGCAAACGCCGACGGCTCAATGTCGCAGCTTGAATGCGCCTATGGCATGACTTCGTAATCTATCTGCTAAGCTCTTGTCAGTTGCCAACGCCCTTTTTCAAGTGCAGAGATCTGTTGCTGCGAATCATTTGTCCGAATGCCTGCGAAGCCGTAACACCGTCCGTCATATCCAACGCTGCGGTGCCTGACAAACTTCGCGCAGAGGGCGCGAGCCCTTCGCAAGTGCCGGTGGCCCACCGTCGCGGCTTGTGTGCCGCTTATAGTATGCCTTCTTAATCTATCTGCTAAGCGGTTGTCAGTTGCAAACACCCTTTTTCAAGTGCAGAATTGTGCTGTCACCCAGGCAGTTATCTTGAAACTAGTAGTTCCTTCGATAATTTTTTTTTCTCTAATCAAGATGTCCGCTCAAGTTATTTTATTTCTTTAGGTCACCTTCAGCAGCAACATGCCCGGTGGGGCAATTTTCCGTATGCCAGGCTATGCAAATAATACTGCCAGCGCACAGCATGTTTCCTGGCACCGCTTTCCAAAAGACAGCGTCTTGCGAAGCGTTTGGGTGAAGAAAACTGCGTGGAGTTGTCAGGCGCCGCAGCGTTGGATATGCCGAACGGAGTTACGGCTTCGCAAGCATTCGGACAAATGATTCGCGGCAACAGATCTCTGCATTTGAAAAAGGGCGTTGGCAACTGACAACAGCTTAGCAGAAAGATTACGAAGGCATGCCATATGCGCATTTAAGCCGCGACATAGAGCCGTCGGTGTTTGCCAAGGGATCGCGCCGCAGCGTTGCATGTGCCTCAGCTTCGCAAACATTCAGACAAATGGTTCGCGGCGAAAAAGTGGCGTGCTGTACCTTGGTCAAGTAAGCCGAACTCGAAGGCATACGCTACAGTGCGAGTCAATGGAGCAAGCGCGGGCGGCCAAATCACAGCGCACTCGACTCTCGCGTCGCAATTGCTCTGCCTACATATGACATGTGCGCGGGTGCTCATAAACGGTTCTTCTTGACCGAACGCGGGTCAAATGAAGCAAAATAAACAGCTGACAGCACGATAGGAATCGGTAGCAACGGTAATACTCACCCGGGGAACGACGCGCGAAGCGGCGTGTTGTCCGTCGGCACTCCCGTTGAAAAAGGCAAAATAAAGACACAAATATTATATATATATATATACAAGACATATAGCGCAGAAGAAAATAGAAACACTTAGAAGCAATAAAAGATACACTGGAATAGATAAAAATAGGTAATAGAATCGAAAAACAGAGGATTAAGAGGAGACAAATGACAAGGTAATGCGATCCCAATGCAGAGCGGCCAAGCGAGGGACAGTCTCTCCCACAATTCCTCGCGCGCGGGCTGGGGCGCTTGGGAAAATTGCAAATCCTCTATTTGCTTTGAACCCAAAATCTATTATTTGCACATACCTAACGACTACAAAGCAGAGAGCAGCATGAGACACATTTAACGTAAAAGTTTGTTTGATGTCGAACTCATGAAAATTTCGTCACGGTGATGCAAACCCTTCAAAATGGCCAAAAACATCTTTTTATGTCAAACACAGGCCGAAGTCGCCATCAGTACTCCTAATAGGTTAAATGAGAGATCTGAAAATATTACCCGCATATGCATGTTCAATAAATAAATAAATACTTGTAGCGACCAGGACTCCCGTAGGTATGACACTCTAAATAGTCTCCCAACACGCCAACTAATGCAGTTTTTTTTTTCCACAGGCTAACTTTCAAAGAGATTGTATAAAATTTTCTGACGGGAAAACTTCATATTGTCTGCTTCAAAAGTAGGAATCTCTGCTCCAAAACCTGCTGTTTCCTGCTACAAGAGCTGCTCCAAATCGCCACTTGTCAGTTCCACCACTGTATTTGTGCTTCCCGTGTTGTTTGTCCTGATTTCAATATGTAAAGTCAAGAAGAAATAACACTGCATTACTTATTTTGGGAGCCTAATGCATGTTTTGTATGCGAGTCAAAATTGTCTGTGCAAAGGATCTTTCTAGGCGAAATTCATGTAAAATAAATAGTTAGTTTTATTGCACTCTTGTTTATCTTTTGCAGAAAACCGAACAAGCTGAAAGAGTGAAACTTTAAACAGTCGGGGGTAGTGTGTACAACCACTTAGCAGGCGTCGCCACTCACAAAGACCATGTTTTCCAACAAAGGTTGTTAATCCTCTGCTTTGGACACTTCCTCTGCTCTTTCTTGTACTGCCCTTGCCACACTGGAGAGGTTGTTGGCTACTCTTGTAAGCAGAATCGTCTGAATCCATGCTCTGTTCATGCGGATGAAGCCGAGGGAGGCCACATTCTTCGGTGTGAGCCGGTTTCTTCTGTCCGTCACGATAGCTCCTGCAGTGTTAAATATTCTCGGAGAATACGCTGGTTGGAGGGCAGGCAAGGTTTTCCACAGCTACTGTGTACAAGTCTGGCCACAGGAGTCGCTTGTTCTGCCAGTAGTCAGCAGGTTCGCTCTTTGAGCTTTAACATTCCACCTCCTGGTCTTTCAGATAAGCAAGCTGTGCCCTGTTCGCATGTCGCTTCTCCTGTCGTGGCATGGGAGTTACTCCTGACTTTATTCCAGGAGTGGACATTGCTGGGAAGTGGGCTGGCTGAGGAGATGCTGGGAGCGCTCTGGGATGATGGTTCAGCTGCACTCTCCTCTTCACATGCCTGACTGGGAAGAGCCTGCAGCCTGTGACGCAGATGCCTTCGTACCGTCTCCAGGTTTGGGAATGCAGCGGCCTCTTCGCTTGTTTGTGGCAGTGGAAATCGTGTCCCTGAAGCGAGGGTCCGGCAGTGTAGCAGCCGTTTACAGGACATCTGCTTTCACAGCATTCAGACTGCAACCATAGCCTTTAAAAGAGCCCATTGTTGCGGCACAATGAAGTGTTTCATGCTGTCTTAGAAAAATTGATGACAGCACGCTGCTGTTTAGACAGACGTTCAACCATGTACAGTAAAGACCACTTACAACGTAACCGCTTATAGTGCAGGACCGGGTATAACGCGGTTTTTTTAAACCACCGGTTCACCTCCCATAGAACTCCATGTAATTACATACCGCTTAAAATGCAGGTGCGCGAAGGGAAATACCGGTTATTTCATTTATTTATTTCATTTATTTACTCTCAAGGCCGAAGCATTACAGAGAGGAGTGGTGAAGCAAAAAAGAAGAAACAAAAAAAAAAAATACAACATGAACATAAACACAGCAGAGGGATTACAAAAAATGGTTGCAAACGGCACTTTTGAAATGGTCGGTGTCAGTGATTGAAGCGATGGAGGCGGGGAGGTGGTTCCAGTCTGTGCAGGTTTTGGGAATGAACGAGTGGAAGTGCAAATTCGTGCGGCTGCCTGGGACGCCAACCTTGAACTGATGGTCGCTGCGGGAAGAAATGTACGATGGTGGCAGAAAGAGAGAGTCACTGAGTAGAGAATTGAAATGATAAACCTTATGAAAGAGACAAAGACGAGATAGTTTACGACGCAATGAAAGATCGGGTAAGTTTAGATTAGATTTCATAGAAGTGACACTGGCAGTCCGAAAGTAATTTGAGAAGATGAAACGCGCGGAACGGTTTTGAATGGCTTCTATTTGAAGAATAATGGAGTTAATATGAGAGTCCCAGATTGATGATGCATATTCAAGCTTTGACCTCACTAAAGTTTTATAAAGTATGAGTTTCAAGTTAGTTGGGGCTAAAAAAAAATTACGCCGTAGATAACCGAGTGCGCGATTAGCATTACTAGTGATGTAGTCGACGTGATCTTGCCATGAAATGTTAGCAGAAATGATAATGCCAAGATATTTGTAGGACGAAACTTGGGTTAGGCGAACACCGTTAAGTAAGTAGTCACAGGTACGATGTGATTTGAATGACGTGCAATTCTCATTGACTTACATTTGGCAGGGTTAAGTTTCATTAGCCAGGTGTCACACCAAAATGAAATGTTATCGAGGTCAGACTGAAGCGCATGATGATCAGCAGGTTCCAGAATTTTGCGATAAACAACACAGTCGTCAGCAAAAAGTTTTGTAGATGAAGAACTGCAGCTAGGTAAGTCGTTAATATAAATAAGAAAAAGCAAGGGCCCTAGCACTGACCCCTGCGGGACACCGGACGTTACAGGACAGTGAGGGGAGTTATGGTCATTGGCGGTTACATATTGCGTGCGATTAGACAAGAAGCATTCTATCCATTTAAAAATATTAGGGTCCATGTTAAGTTTACTTAATTTATAGAGGAGCAGACTATGACAGACACTATCGAATGCTTTAGAAAAGTCGATGAAAATGCAGTCAACAGTGATTAAGTGATCTGCAGCAGAGAATAAGTCGTTAGTAAAGGCGAGTAGTTGAGTTTCACATGAGTAATTTTTTCTGAAGCCGTGTTGATGCATACTAAAAAAAGAATTAGTTTCGAGGAAGGACACCATATGACAGTATATGACATGTTCCATGAGTTTGCACGGTATACTGGTTAATGAAATGGGTCTATAATAATTGGGACAATGAGTGTTACCTGATTTGTGCAGAGGAACCACCTTTCCCACCTTCCAGTCGTCCGGGAGCGCACAGGATTCTAATGATTGTGCAAAAATCTTTTTACAATATTATAGATGAATACACTTCGGTGTTCTTCAAAAATTTGGGGTTAATGCCATCATCACCTGGAGAAGAGGAAAGCTTCATATTTTGAATTAATTTCATTACGCCTGCCCAGTCAATAACTATTGGATCCATCGGAATAAAATCATAAACCGGAACATCGGGAAACATACATGGCGTGCTGTTAACAAACGACGATGAGAATGCAGAGTTCAAAACAACGCAGCAGTTTTCCCTAGGAACGACCGATTCACTTTCCGTAGCAAGTTCAATTGGTTTTCTTTCACTTCCGCTCACAACGTGCCAAAATTTACGCAGATTAGTTTCCAGTAGCGATGGAAGGGTTTGATTAAAAAAAGTATGTTTGGCGAGAGACAGTGCACGTGCGTACTCATCCTCTGCACAATGATAAGCTGCCCATCTCTCTGGGATCATTGATATCTTGGCTCGTCGAAAAAGGCGCTTTTTTTTGTTTGATAACCGTTTTAATGTTGGTGTATACCAAGGTGACTGTGTATTTCTAATTGACATACGTTATAGTGCGGTTTTTGGCACAACCCGCTGACCGCGCCGACGACCGGAGCAGCGAGCTCGCTTCCCTGTGCGACACTAGATAATGGCGCTGACGGCGCGAGCCGCAAACTGCACTCGCAGGGCAAGGAGGTTGCTCGAAAATGCGGGGAGAAGCGAAGAGAGAGGCTTCAGTTGCCATAGCGATGGAGGGACGCACGCACGAGTCGTTCACGTGCGTGCGTCCCTCCGCTGCGTTGGAAACAAAGAGACAAACAACCGCAACGACAGACCAATCGCAGGTCGAGGAGAAGTGTTCGCGCGCGTTGCATGCCGGTGTGCCGGTCGCGGGCCGGCTGCTTCTATTCCGCAAACAAGGCGTCGGTTGTGATCTTCGTCGTAGACGGCGTGCATCTCATCGTTCTGCGTAAAAGCGCTATCCTTGACTGTGAATTTTCGTTGTGTGTCGCTATGATAACCCAGCACGTACTAGAAGGGAAGATCCACCTACTCGTGCGGCGATGTCGTGGCGGCGCTCTCAAGACGGCAGAAACGCCCGTGTCGTCGTGTTTGTTTACTTCGACTACAGTGGTGATTTCTAAGCGTTTGTGTCCTCGAACATCGCCCGGATTTCTTATTTGGCGCATTTCATGCGTGTGCTCAAGTTCAAGGTATTACTGGCGCGTACCGTATGAAGGATGCGAATTTTCACGCGTTTTCATCGGCGAAAAGTGATTAGGGTTAGCAATCCTGAACGCTCGCAACGTCCGTCCACAACCCGCGATGCCGTTAAAAGGCTGCGCCAGGCAAAAGCCGCTAATTTCTTTTAAAATGTGCGACACACTTGAGACATAACTGTACTAGTCTATTGAAATAAAGACTTTCCTCAAACTAAGCTTATTTTTTCATCTAACATAAAATAAATTCTTTTACAAAGGTAAGTTGTCTCATGGCACATATTTTGGCCTGAAAAATTGATGTTTTGGTTATAGTGCGGTACCGCTTATAGTGCGGATTTTCGCGACTCCCGAGACATACGTTATATGCGGTCTACACTGTAGAAGGTACTGTTCCTTTTGGTTGGAGTGTCCTGTACAAGCTTGTGAACAAGCAACCCGTGCCGTCGCTGGGTAGTTGCCTTTGAACATTGGTCGAGTGTCAAAAATGGCCAACGATGGCACATGCTGCTTTGAAAGTCTCCTCCACCTCTAGACCAGACTTGATTAGTGATGCCTTCACTACCAAATTGAAGCAATGGGCCATACATGGCACATGCTTCATTCCTTTATCATTCAGTGCTTTCACGTTTTGTGCATTGTCACATGTCACAGTTGCCACTTCCAGTAGCAAAGGGACAAGCGATTTGCTCACAGCACCATTGAGCTTCTGGCCGATGTTGTAGGCCGCGTGTTGCTGCCCAAGCTCGGACATGTCAAGGACTGCATTGTTTCTGGCCAGGCATCCTTTGGAGTCATGAATGACTCAGTGCTCCGTCACAGAAATTCGTTGTGAATACCGTATGGGCCTTGTGCCTTCTTATGGAAAGGATTTTTTACTCCCTCTTCTGATATAACGATATCATGCAAGGAATTCCTGTTTTGAGTGTATTCGGCCGCCAGCTCAAAAGCGAGGCCTAGCTTATCATCTACGGTAAAAACAGACATAAAATAATAATTGAAAGCACCGGCCAATGAACTCGGGTCTATCAACGCTCTCGCCGTCAACAGTAACTTCATTCACATTATGCCTCGTTAGCAACAAGTAACGCCAAAACTTAGGTAAAGATTGAAGGGAAAGCACTCAAAGTTACGTTAAAATACCTATATTTTGCTTTTATTTTGTCTTTCAGTTCATGGTTTATACACTGAATGAGGATCAGATCTCTTTTGTTTTCATAGTCTAGAGATGAATAATTTCTCCGGTTATCCACGGTTTCCATTTGTTTGTGACCTTCTTCCTTTTTGGCACAAATTTATTAATACACTCGATAACAAGCTTTTGGTAAGAGTTCCATAAGAAATTGATCTGTGATTTTGGCACAAGGTATGCACTTGATAACTTAGAAAACGTAAAAGATAAAGATTCAATAATCCCAGTATCATCTGCCTTAGAATGGTTACAACATACTTTCTTTGCCATTCTTTTTTATCCTTTTGCGTAGCTGATAAAGTAAGATATACCAATTTATGGTCCGAAATGCCTTCAAAAATCTCAACATCCTTCACTCTTTTGACCAAATTCCGAGAAAAAGAAACCAAGGCAAGAATTGAATCTCGACTGATACTCTCGGTGCATTAACTCTCTGAACGAGATTATGAAATAAAGTTAACTCAATCAACACCTGCGTGATAGTGCGGGATGACTGTGTGCTTTGCCATTCACTATTGGGGAGTTTAAAATCTCCAGCTAAATTAACCCTGGAACTTGCGTGTACGTTTGTTAAGAGATACTAATTAAGGTCTTCAACAGAATTATCGTTTCCAGGGGGACTACAAAACACTCCAACGATAAGGGTGGTAGAATAAATAACTACCAACACGAACCCAGAAGATTTCCACCCCGTCCATGACAGGCATGTGATGAAACCGTATATCCTCCTTTAAGATTATAGCCATGCCCCCGCATTGTGTATCTCGGTCTTTCCGTATATATTTATAGCCGAGTGGAACTATTTCCGAATCCATTATCTTATCGTTCAGCCATGTTTCTGTAATAATCATGATACTGATGATAATTATGTGATAGCATTACGTGCTCCAAGTCAACAGTTTTATTTTTGATGCTTCTTTTGATTCAAGTTAATAAGTCTTATGGCATCTTTAGACTTACATTTTGACTGTCAGTGGACTTGTTCTGAAAACTGCTGATTCATTGAAACTCGATTGCCTTTCAAAATTCCAAACATAAAGCATGTTTATTTTGAGCTTATCGTAGACTAGATTGACTTTATCGCCTTTCGCACAATTTTCGGTAGCATTGTTCCACATTACGAATACTGCATACTCTTTCTGAAAAATTCTCAAGCAGAGATTGTAGAGGCCTTCACTTTGCGGCAGTTCTTAAAAATAATAATTTTCTTGGAAAAGTTAAAAAGTTTCACAATAACGGGCCTCGGTCTATCAGCCGTTCGTTTACCAATACAGTGCAATCTTTCTGTACTTGTAACGAACAACCCAAGCTTTTCACCAAAAAATGTTCGTTACGATTTGACCCTGGAGAGATTCAGCTGTCTCGTTGGTCCATCGATGCCCCACCCTCCCTCGCACCACCTGTGCGAGGCGGGGCCAGCTCAGGTGTTGTGACTCAAACCTAGCAAGAATAAAATGTACAACAGGAGCCTTTGAGGAAAGTGTGCAAGAGATCCTAAATGTGTGGCTTGGTTGCAGGTGTTGCTCAGCCCTCGGGAACAAAGACCAAGTCGACAGAAGCCTCGAGCTTGCAGCCGTGGCATTACTGCAAGAACCGACAGCTGACCAAGAAGGTGAGTGGAACCAATCACTAGGCTACCAGTGCTTCCATGAGAGCTTGACCAATGCGACACCATCTCCCAGGTGAGTCCTTCGAGAACTTCTCAACCCTCCGAGACAATGTTGCTACACTGAGTGGTTTTTAAGTTGCTCTTTTGCTGTAATTGCTCCAATTCGGGTTGTTGTGTCTCATGAATGTGCTCCCATGAAACTGTATACAATCAAATGCCTGTATACGAAAATCATCAGCACCGCGAAAATCCTTCGTTTTCAGCATGACCCCTCCAAGGCAGCAGGATGAGTGAAGTGAATGAAACCAGGCTTTATTGAAGGTCAAGTGCACGGATATCTACGCAAAACGTTAAGTAAATTTCTTTTGAGTAGCACAGCTGTTGGGACGAGCAGCAATCACCCATCTTATGTTGTAAATGCTGATCAAATACTGAGTCGGGAGTCCGGGAGCGACGCAAGCAATGCTTAGCGAGTCGGATACTGCGATTACTTCAAGGATCATTGTTACTTCTGGTTCTGCTGTCTACTGTTCATTGCTGTTGCCTGCTGGGTCGTCCTCGGGGGTTTGTTTGGTCTGCTTGATGACCTCCACATAGAGATCAGATCGGGTGCAATGTGAAGGCCCAACTCGAACCCGGCCAGAGTCCAACTGTGGTTTGTGAACATCAGCCCGAAGCTGACTCGACCTATACAGTAGAACCCGTTTATAACAAACTGCATAAAACACTACGTCTAGTTCGATAAATCGAGTAGTTCGTTATGGAGATATTTGCGTATAACGAATTTCTACGATATGTTCGTTATACACTGGTTTATGGACATCGAACAGCAAAAAAACACGATGCCACTTACTGTTCAAGAAATCCATTCATTGGGAACAATCTATTCACAGTAGGCAGTAATCTTCGCTTCGGTTTTTGACTTGGCAGCATCCACAAGATTGGCGTTCTCGACGCGCGACACTGCTTGTACGAACTCCAGTCCGCTTCCCTCGATATCGGAGCAGTAGTGACGCAGCACGTCCACCGCTGAAAGTGCCTTGTGAAGCGTCTGACGAGGTAAACCTTCATCTTCAGAATCCTCTGCTTCCTCGCAGTCACCAATGGCAGCAGCTGCCGCCACATCCGCAATGATCTCTGTGTCCGAAGGGCTTGCAGCCACAGCAACGTCGTCGTCGGCCATCAAAAAATCTTATAGGTCGACTCCCTCGGGCAACGCATCAGCGAGGCTACCAAGTTCCTGCCAGAGGACTCCTATGTCATCGTTCTCTTGCACTGGGCTCGCTGCTTCGCCGTTTTCCAGGCCGAGTCCAGCGTGCCGGAAGCAATTGCGAATTGTGTCGCTTGTAACATCACACCAGGCGCGGCTCAGCATCTGGATCGCGGCCAGCAAGTCGATCTTCAGCTCTCCGCCGACGCTCATCTTGACGAGAAGTTGCTCCACAAGACGCTTTCAGTACCCCTGTTTGAAAGCACGGATGATACCCTGGTCAAGTGGTTGGAGCACTGCCGTTGCGTTGGGCGGCAGGAAACACAGCTCGATGTTCTTAAGCGATACACCGCAGTGGTGAGCGGAACAATTGTCGAGCAGTAGGCAAATCTTGCGCCCACTTGATGTTAATTCTTCGTCCCAGTCGCAAAGCCACGTCTCGAACAACACCCTGGTCATCCACGCCTTCTTGTTAAAGGTGTATGTTACGGGTAGGGGGCCGCATCCTCGCAAACATATCGACGACTTGAACTTGCCAATGACTAGCGGGCGCAGTTTTGATGATCTGTCCATGTTGGTCGTCAAAAGGATAGTGACGCGAACCTTGCTCAGCTTTCCACCATGGCAGTCCTCATTTCGGAGCGCCAAGGTCCTGCTTGGAAGCAGCTGCCAAAATAACGCAGTCTCGTCCGTGTTAAAAGTATCACATGGCTTGTACTTTTCCATAATTGCCGGCTAGTTGTCATCTATCCACTTCTTGACGCCTTCCGTATCGACGGCACACCTTTCACCAGCCACTACTTTTCCCACAATCGAGTAGCGGTCTTAAACCGTTGCAGCCATCCAGTGCCTCCGGTGAAATCTTCAACCCCCATGACGAAAGCATAATCTCTCGCCTTGCTCTGCAGCATGGGAACAGAGACGGGTAGGTTCTGCGCGCGAATGTCCAGGAACCATTGGTAGAGAGTCTTCTCCACCGCGTCGTAGGCCGGTTTCCGGATGCGTTTGCTGTCGGCATTCGGTCGTTCGTGGGCTTGGTTCTTGATTGTCGACTTATTCTTTAGTATCGTGCTCAACGTGCTTCTGGTGATCTTGAAGGTTGCAGCCACGTCCGATTTCTTTCTCGCCGCGCTCGACATGGCGATTAATGTCCACCTTGTCAGAAAGCGGCAGCGCTTGCCGCTGCTTTGTCGTCATTATTCTAGCGGACTGCACACACTGCCAACCGCAACAAAACAGAAATGGCAAAGACTACCAATGGCAACAACGTGCTTGCGCAAGGACATGCGATAGGCCCCGGAGCCCCGGATGTGAGAAGGATGGCAAGGCATGGCCTCCGAGATCCCGAAGCGCGCGAATGCTTCTCCGGCCATCCCATTCGTGCGGAGAGGGCGTAATCGAAAATAGAGAAGGAGGCGGCGTGTCTCCGCGGGGAGGCGCTCCCAACCCAGTCATCGACAGCATGGCGCGAGGTGTTACGTCCAGTTACTGCAACTTATACTTACAAATTTTTGTGTATTGTGGTAGAACGGTGAACAGCTGCTCTGGGGACGTAGATAGAAAATTTGTGATGCTTATGTAATTATTTAATTTAAGATATTCATCTGGCCATGTTGCGGCTAGCGCTACAGGCGCGCCTTTTGATATATTTGATTGCAATCTGTGCTCGTATAAAACTAAAAAAAAAAACTCCGTATATAAAAAAAAAATATTAGTATTTTCCTAAATAAAAATATTCATGCTGCAATACTTCTTTTTACCTTCGCACATTGTTTGGCGTAGCTTTTTGAGCCTCACGAGGTTTGATACTATATAATGAAGTCCGTGTTGTACTTCTTTTAATATTTTTAATATTTATTACCCAACTTTTGTGGGTCGTATTGCGGTGTTTGCTTCTACTAGAAGTACCTGCCGGGGTCACACTGCTTATACATTATACACAAGACAGTCTGCAGATATCAGTCACCACGATATCCGTGGTTCAAATGCTGCGTGCCAAGTGGCTAATTGAACTCGTTGCGTTGCGGCATTCGAAGCTCAGATTTCGTGGTGACTCGAGTTTGAATGTCTTTGCAGACTGTCTTTTGTGTACGATGTACAAGCAGTGTGACGCCGGGTTTGGGGAAAAACCTTTGGTGGTGAAGTACAACCAGCTCGCAATGATTTCGCCATTTTTTTATGAACTTCGTGATAATTGTTGGTACTCATTGAAAAGGTGGGGCGTTATCTTGTAAACGTCTAGTTTCTGGCAGATGTAGCACAGACCACCGTATCCCGTAATGCACTTTGTGGTGTAACTTATTTGATATGCAAGCAAACAATGGGATCTCAAGAAAAAGAACTCTAGTTAGTCTGCTATCCATTTGCGACAGCCGGCGCAGAATGACCCGAAGCTAATTTTCACGGCCAGCTACGCTTTATTTTAGCCCAGTATGAATAGCTCACAAATTGCGCGGCATGGCAGCTCGCTTGCAACTGCTACACATAAGTTGATTATGATACCCAATAGTAAATACTGTAAGCTTTTTTTTTTTTTTTTGCTGGAATTATTAGTTCGACCAATCTGCAGGCCTAGGCAGCTTGTTAAGGAAAATCACCCGATCTTCCTGTTCTGCGACCAAACACGCGCGGAAAGGACGGAAAAACAGAAATGACAAGCAGAAGTAAACAAAACCACGTGTCACAGTTGGAAAAGAAGGGACACATCGCGATGGGCTTTTACAAAAGACGGGCAAAGTTCTAAGTTAGCCACTTCCGCTGCGCACAACCGTAAAAAAAACAAAAAACAAACAAACAAACAGCAATGTTGTTTTTGGCGGTGGTCTGCGAGAGATTGTTCAGGAAAAGTACCCCTCCGGGGAACCTCTTCACCCCTATTGGGGATGCAAGCACTCGTGCGTACAGATGGTTTACGCCGGCGAAAGTATGCATTGTATAGGTACGTGTATGTGCGTGTTTGTGGTGAGAAGCGATTGTATGAGGGCCGCGGCGCTGCCGGGACGAAAAAAAATGCCGCGGCGCTAGTCCTCTGGAACAGCACTCGCTGCACACACCAAACCATACAGAAACATATACCCACACACACATGCTTCAGCATCTGTTTGTCCCCCACTGGGGTTCCTCTCCCAACCCCCAAACACAATTCCAAAAAGCAAGCCGTTAAAAAAAAAAAAGTAATGGCCGGTATGGCTTGCTTTGAACCCCCTTGTAGACGTGACTGCAAGGCCTGTACCCGGCCCGGGCCCTTCGTGAATGTTGACCTGAAGCACGAGCTCGGCCCGAGGGCCGGGCCGGCCCGTGGCCTGCGGTCTGGCCCGTAACAGTGCAGATCTCTACCTGCGAGGCTAACGGCTCGCCAGCTTGCCCCCTGTTATGACTGGGCAGACAGCGCGCCTCGCGGCGAGCGACGGAGTTAGGGCAATTACACTTTTTTGCTGGGGAGCGACTCGAATGGGATGGCCGGAGAAGCCTTCGCGTGCGCGCTTCGGGATCTTGGAGGCCATGGGCAAGGTTACGACGTTCTCCAACTCTCCAACAGATGGCGTTACGGCCGCGTCGCGGTTAAGGCCTCTGTATACTGAAAGGTAGCGCAAACCATTGTCTGAATTGGGGGAGAGAAATTTCTCCTCGCGGTGCTCTTTCCCTCTCAAAAGTTCTCTTTCCCCTCACTTCAATTGGATCTGGCGCAACACGTGACCGTTGTCTTCCCATGATCTCGCGCGATTCCGTCGTCTGCTCGAAACCAACGCCATCACTGGGCGAGGCGTAGCGGTGGCTCCGTTGTTCGCGGCCCGGCCATAGGTTTTTTTTTTATATATATTTTACCACAACCTCGGTGGCAACGCGATGCCATCATGCTGCGCTGTTGATTGCACAAACAGCATTGCGAAAGGAAAGAAGCTTTTTGCCGTCCCGACGGGAAAGGAAAATCCTTAACGGCGAAGACAATGGCTCCACCAGATCGGTCGAAAAAGTTTCGAGTGCCTCCGAGGGAGACTTTGCGAGGTAAATCCCTGCCAAACTCTGAATTGTATTACCTGTCTCTTTCGGTCTCGCCGATGAAGATCACCTAGTACGATCATGAGACGAGAGAAACGCGGAACTATATTGCCGGCACGAAGGTCTTTGAGACGTCTTTTACCGCGTATTTGATATTGAAAACCGACTCGCTCGCTCTTAGCTCGCTTGCATTGAGTCGGCCCAGTTGAGAATGATGCCTGAGAGACTAGGGCGCCACTAAAATAAAGAGGGTTGTAGTGTTACCGCGTGCATCTTGCGTCAGTGAAAGGAGAGTCACCAACGATCGCGCACCTCACGATTTTGTTTGCGCCACATATTTCCGCTATCGGTGCTTCACAAATGGCAACTAAAAATATGCGATGCTGCATTTATTTTTCAGGATCACTTCACGAACGATCAGTTTGTGCCAGTGATCTTGGCAAAGACTGGCCTCAAGAAGCTCAAGCCATATGCAGATTAATTCTTCAATTTTTTCAACCGACCTCTTCCGAATGTGCAATATTTTGCATTGTAGCAATAAATATTTTCTTGTCTTCATCTTTGTAGGTGATTTGTACTTTTGTGATTAAAGGGACCATGAAATGACCTTTTTACTTTTTCCAGATAACTTTTACATTAAACCGTCAATGTTCACTGAATGCCGAACAGGCATCCGTTTTCGTCTCAATTTATTAACTTCTACACAAAAAATTATTGAAATATCGACTTTTTCATTCTTTCCGACTGACCGTAAAACAAGCCGTGACGTAGGCTTGATAGAAGTACTGTATTCGCGCTGTTGGTAAGCGCTTCGGGACCGTTCTTTTACGATTGCAACTCGATACTGACGCGACACTCGGCAAAGAAAGGTTGGACCGGGGTTGAACGTATACCTCCCACGAACTGTTATAGCTCGACAGTGACGTGCAGTCT
Organism: Ixodes scapularis; assembly: GCF_016920785.2. Taxonomy (NCBI): domain Eukaryota; kingdom Metazoa; phylum Arthropoda; class Arachnida; order Ixodida; family Ixodidae; genus Ixodes; species Ixodes scapularis. The sequence goes on along the minus strand of NW_024609880.1, from coordinate 14,936,214 downwards.
GTCAGAATAAAAATGGCATACGAATAACAAAGTTTACATACCGTGTTACGAAGGTAATCCATACGACGTTTATTTCAGCTCTATATCACACAAAACAAGAACATAGAATCGACGAGAGTCCTTTTTCGATGAGTGTTCGTCAACACTGCCTCGGAAAACAAGGGGAAGAGATTGACCTCACCTCTTAATCTAAAATTGAGGTCAGCGATCAAACTATAATACGGGAAGGGTCCACAAGGGTCGCGCGGGCATATTCCATTTAGCACGCCAGCCGGTCGTAGGCAGACGGTCTTGCGACGAAGCAACGCAGCGCCGAGTTGGAATGCCTGCTAGGCCTATATTCTGAGCAGCTCGCTTCGTCGGAGTCGGTGGATCCAGCGTTCTTGTTCGTCGTGGTCTGTTTTAAGTACTGTTTTCTTGCTGCTTGAAGTCGGCACGCGCGAGAAGAACACGTAGAAAAATAAACGTTCAGTCAGTCAGAGTTTTGAGAGGAAGGAAAACAAAGAAAATAAACGTTCGTCAGTCGCCGCCAACGTTACTACAGGTTTTCCCGCTCATTTTAATCCAAGCGACGACCAATTTAATCCCGGGGTCACTCAATTTAATCCAAGCGCCATACAATTTAATCCAAGCGCCACACAATTTAATCCCGGGGTCAGTCAATTTAATCCACAATATATATATGGACTTATTGTGTTCAGTGGTCGTGTTTCGCTTACACATTTGGTAACTTAGAATAATTGTTTATAAAATTTGAATTTTTGGGGGGCAATTGAGAATTTTATCACTAATGTGATTACTTTGAGTTACTAGTCCCACTACTGACGAGGCTTAATTGATATGTTGGTTACTCTTTTTACAGCGCAGCTTTTAGGCACCCGTTTCCGGCTTAAGCAGCGTCGGCATTGCCGACGCCGTCGGCGTAGCCACGCGGTGCATGATGGGCAAATTCCCCCGCTAAATTTAGCGGAAAATTTCCCCGCTAAATTTAGCGGAAAATTTTTACTGCTAAATCTAGCGGAACATTTTCCCCGCTAAATTTAGCAGAACATTTTCCCCGCTCTATCTAGCGGAAAATATTCCCCGCTATATTTAGTGGAATATTTCCCCCGCTAAATCTAGCGGAAAATTTTCCCAGCTAGATTTATCGGAAAATTTGCGCCGCAAAGTCTAGCGGAAAAGCTTCCCCGCTAAATCTAGCGGAAAATTTTTAAGCTAAATCTAGCGGAATGTTTTTCCTGCTAAATCTAGCAGAACATTGTCCCGCTAAATTTAGCGGGCAATTTTCTCCGCTAAATCTAGTGGAAAATTTTTCCCGCTATATTTAGCGGAAACTTTTCCCCGCTAAATCTAGCGGAAAATTTTCCCAGCTAGATTTATTGGAAAATTTGCCCCGCAAAGTCGAGCGGAAAAGCTTCCCCACTAAATCTAGCGGAAAACTTTTACTGCTAAATCTAGCGGAACATTTTCCCCGCTAAATTTAGCGGAAAATTTTCCCCGCTCTATCTAGCGGAAAATATTCCTCGCTATATTTAGTGGAATATTTCCCCCGTTAAATCTAGCAGAAAATTTTCCCCAGCTAGATTTATCGGAAAATTTGCGCCGCAAAGTCTAGCGGAAAAGCTTCCCCGCTAAATCTAGCGGAAAATCTTTAAGCTAAATCTAGCGGAATGTTTTCCTGCTAAATCTAGCAGAACATTGTCCCGCTAAATTTAGCGGACAATTTTCTTCGCTAAATCTAGCGGAAAAATTTTTCCCGCTATGTTTAGCGGAAAATTCCCCCGCTAAATATAGCGGAAAATTTTCCCAGCTAGATTTATTGGAAAATTTGCCCCGCAAAGTCGAGCGGAAAAGCTTCCCCGCTAAATCTGGAGGAAAAACTTTCCCGCTAAATCTAGCGGAAAAACTCTCCCGCTAAATCTACCGGAAAATTTTTACTGCTAAATCTAGCGGAACATTTTCCCCGCTAAATCTAGCGGAAAATTTTTAAGCTAAATCTAGCGGAATGTTTTTCCTGCTAAATCTAGCAGAACATTGTCCCGCTAAATTTAGCGGTCAATTTTCTCCGCTAAATCTAGCGGAAAATTTTTCCCGCTATATTTAGCGGACAATTCCCCCGCTAAATCTAGCGGAAAATCTTCCCAGCTAGATTTAGCGGAAAATTTGCCTCGCTAAGCCTAGAGGAAATTTTCCCCCGCTATATCTAGCGTAAAATTTTTTCCGCTAAATTTAGGGGAAAATTGTCCCCGCTAAATTTAGCGGAAAATTTTTCCTGCTAAATTTAGCCGGAAATTTTCCTCGCTGTTTAGCGGAAAAATTTCCCCGCTAAAATTTGCGGAAAATAGGGAGTTTTCGTAGACCGCGCTGCGCCCTCCGCTAAGCGTTCCGCAACGAAGAAGTTGCTACTGCGCCTGCGCGCCGATAGCCTTAACTGTGGAGTTCCCGCTATCGTAGCGGGTTGCGGAGGGCCTTGCGGGACGGCGAAAACGATCTACGAAAACTCCCTAATCTTCCCCGCTAAATCTAGCGGAAAAGTTTCCCCGCTAACTTTAGCAGAAAATGTTCCCCGCTAAATCTAGCGGAAAAATTTTCCCCGCTGAATTAAGCCAGAAATTTTCCCCGCTATATCTAGTGGGGACATTTTCCGCTAGATTTAGCAGAGAAAACTTTACGCTAATTTAGCGGGAAAAAATTTTCCGCTAAATTTAGTGGGTAAAATTTTACACTAGGTTTAGCGGGGAAAATTTTCCGCTAGATTTAGCGGGAAAATTTTTCCACTAGATTAAGCGGGGAAACTTTTCCGCTAGACTTGGCTGGGAAAATTTTCCGCTAAATCTAAAATTTTCCGCTAGATTTGGCGGGGAAAACTGTACGCTAGATTTAGCGGGAAAAATATTCCGCTAAATCTTGTGGTAAAAATTTTACACTAGATTTAGCGGGGAAAATTTTCTGCAAGACTTAGCGGGGAAAATTTTCCGCTAAATCTAGCTGGTAAATCGTTCCGCTAGATTTAGCGGGGAAAAATTTCCGCTAGATTTAGCGGGAAAACTTTTCCACTAGATTAAGCGGGGAGACTTTTCCGCTAGACTTGGCAGGGCAAATTTTCCGATAAACCTTGCTGAAAACTTTTTCCGCTGGATTTAGCGAGGAAAATTTTCCGCCAGATTTAGCGGGAAAAATTTTCCATTAGATTTAGTGGGGAAGCTTTTCCGCTGGACTTTGCGGGGCAAATTTTTCGCTAAATCTAGCTGGGAAAATTTCCCGCTAGATTCAGCCGGAAACTTTTCCCGCTCATTGTAGTGGAAATATTTTACACTAGATTTAGCGGGGCAAATTTTCCGCTAGGCTTAGCGGGGGAAAATTTTCCGCTAAATCTTGCTGGGAAATTTTTCTGCTAGATTTAGCGGGGGAAATTTTCCGCTAGGTTTAGCGGGAAAATTTTTCTACTAGATTTAGCGAGAAAACTTTTCCGCTAGATTTTGCTGGGCAAATTTTTCGCTAAATCTAGCTGGGAAAATTTTCCGCTAGATTTAGCGAGGAAAACCTTCCGCTAGATTTAGCGGGAAAAAATTTTCCGCTAAATTTAGTGGGAAAAATTTTACACTAGATTTAGCTGGGACAATTTTCCGGAAGACTTAGCGGGGAAACTTTTCCGCTAAATCTAGCTGGTAAATTGTTCCGCTAGATTTAGCGGGAAAAATTTTCCGCTAAATTTAGCGGGAAAAATTTTCCACTAGATTTAGCGGGGAAACGTTTCTGCTAGGCTTTGCGGGGCAAATTTTTTGCTATATCTAGCTGGGAAAATTTTCCGCTAGATTTAGCGGGGAAAACATTCCGCTAGGTTTAGCGGGAAAAACGTTTCCACTAAATTTAGCGGGAAAAATTTCACACTAGATTTAGCGGGAAATCTTTTCTGCTAGACTTAGCGGGGAAAATTTTCCACAAGAATCTGCGGGGCAAATTTTTCGTTAAATCTAGCTGGGAAGATTTTTCGATAGATTTAGCAGGAAAAGTTTTCCGCTAGATTTAGCGGGGAAATTTTTCCGCTAAATTTAGCGGGGGAATTTACCCATCATTCACCGCGTGGTTACGCCGACGGCGACGCCGACGCCGCTTAAGCCGGAAACGGGTGCCTAAGAGCTGCGCTCTAAAAAGAGTAACCAACATATCAGTTAAGCCTCGTCAATAGTGGGACTAGTAACTCAAAGTAATCACATTAATGATCAAATTCTCAATTGCCCCCCGAAAATTCTAATTGTATAAACAATTGTTCTAAGTTACCAAATGTGTAAGCGAAACACGACCACTGAACACAGTAAGTTCATATATATATTCTGGATTAAATTGACTGACCCCGGGATTAAATTGTGTGGTGCTTGGATTAAATTGTATGGCGCTTGGATTAAATTGAGTGACCCCGGGATTAAATTGGTCGTCGCTTGGATTAAAATGAGCGGGAAAACCTGTAGATTCTAGTAACGTTGGTCGCCGCCACCCGAGTAACTGTCGGCCCTGCCCTACTGCGCACGCGCAGTAGTCTCTTCGTTTACCACGCGATAGATGGCGCTTGGCTCTCAGCATTATCAAATTTGGCAATTTTCGCCACACATCTCTAAATATGCTACAAAATGTGGATCTGAATATTATTTAACAAAACTTTTAGGAAACATTCGCCGGCAATTTATTGTTTACGATCGCGGTGCTGGTGAGGTAGGCTCTTACCCAATAGGCGACGTGGATTCGGCTGACGTGCTCCGTTTCCGCGGATGCATCGTAGTGAAAAGGCGAAGGAAAGAAGGCGCAAAAGAGTCCAGTTTTCTTTTAAAAGTTCTATAGCAAATAATTTTTTTTGGCTTCCTATTTTTGTGTTTTTGTGTTTCTTTTCACACCTTTTACGACATGCGGTGGATGAAACTCGATTTTAAAATCATTTCATGGTTCCTTTAATGATACATCAATTATTGACAATAAAAGATGGCTCTTGCATATAGAAAGCTTTGCTGAAGGATCTCTGTCCTCGTTTTGTAACTCACGCAGTAAGGTACGGCCGCGGGTGTGCGGCAAAGCTTATACGCTTGGAGAGTGAACTCAAGGGTGTACCTTGCGCGTGCGAACGTCAAAACACTAATATATGTGATAAATGAGAAGCGTGCTGGCAAGGCAACCGCGAGCACGTGCTATTTTTTTTTCATTTTAACGGAGGAGATACAAGTGAGTGTATTTGATGGGTAGTTATATGCCCGAGGTGGCGTAAATAGGCAGACGTCGCATATTCTCCCGCGCGCATGTTCTCAGTTGCAGGTGGTATTCGAAGCTTATAACATGTGTATGAAGTAAACCAAGCTGCTGGATTGACAAAACTATCGGTGACACATTGCCGAAAAGTCCTGTTTTAAACAAGTTGTTGTGTCATTTATTTGCCTAACTCGAGCGATGCCGATTCTCCAAATGCACTTCGTTCAAGATACTAAAAAGTTTTAGTAAAGCGTACGCTAAGGATTGCAAGCCTTGCGGGCGCGTGCCCAATTCATGCTCAAAGCGACGGCGCGAGCTCCCGCAAGCAACCGCAGTCCTTCCCCACGAAAATTTATCTACACGCAGGGAGAGGTGCATTCTATCGTGTGCCTGCTCTCAGCTTTTGCTGCTATAAACGGGTAAAAGAAATATATTTTCGCAGTGCATGCCAATGTTCTAAAATACTCGACTACATTTTTTTTTAATCGTTTGCGTTTAGCGGAATTGGAGAAATTCTTCTTCGTCTTCACGCCCGAGCGATTCCAACTCTGCTCGTACTATTATATTTGCCGATAGAGACGTCTTCCCGCGCTTTATAACTCCAATAAAGGTGCACAAACGCGAGAATCTTCACGTTAAAAAAACAACACTGTCTTCATATCTGAAAAAAAAAAAAAAAAAGAAATCTCTAGTCCGCCGTATGCAATAACATGTTCGGCCCGGCACCCGGTTGTGCCAGGCAGACAGGTGGGCGCACGCAGTCGCGCGCCTTGTGGGCCCCGCTCAGACATGGCGGAGGGGGGAGTGGCGCGGACATTGCGCGAGGAGGATTGCCCTCGATGGAAAGGAGAAAAACGAGGGGAGAGGAGGAATTGCGCTACCTTTCCGTATACAGGGGCCTTAGTCGCGGTGTACGGAGTACGCGGAGTCGCGCGTTGATCGTCAGTTTCGTTCGCTCGCTGCCCAAGGTCGAAGAAAGCAGGCTTCCTTTTTCTCTTTTCCTCGTTCGTTCATGCGAGGCGCGGAGCGGGCGAACCGGTTCTGCATTGCAAGGAAGCCAGACTCCGCGGGCGCCCGGAGCCGCTCCTTTTTTCTGGTATTCGCGAGTGCTGGGAATTCGATATATCCAATGTGCGGTTCGTTATGCGAGATATATTTTGCATGGATATTGATGAGAGAGTTCTGTGTGTTCGATATAAAGAATAATTCGCTGTATCAGAGTTCGTTATAATCGGGTTTGACTGTAAGTATTTCAGCCCGAACACACCTTATCTTTACACTTCGTGGCTGGCTCCTACCTTTTTGAAAAGGAAATTTGTGTGTGCTTCTTAAGGATGGAAGTGAACATCGCTCGAAAATTCACAAGAAACAAATAGAACCGGGAAACACCTGTTGTGGATTGAACTTAGTACCTTTGAATTGTGAGTCTAAAACTCTAAATTACCAAAACTTGTTACTTTTTTTTTAACCAAAAATTTATATACGGGAGATACAAGTTTGCAGGAATCACAGGTAGTTTGCACTATCGTGTGACAAATGAAATACAATGGCACAGTAAGTGGAACAATAACCACGGGTCAACACACATTCTGCATGTTTCAAAGAAAAAGAAAAAAGGAAAAAGTGAGCTATTTATGCCTGGACAGTCGTCAGGCACATCTGTACTTTCCGGGAAAAAAGGAAATGCAATCTATGCTTATACACACTTTCTGCACTCTTTAAAACAAAAAAAAAACAAAAAAAAACGGAAAAGACTATTTTTGCTTGGACGTCGATGACTTGGCTGATAATAGCAATGAAAAGATAAGGTGTCTACAAGCAACCTCTCCTGCACTTCGTCCGATTTGCCCCTCCTTGCCCCCAGGGTATGTAATGCGAGGAATCACATGCCTGTGACATTTCTGTCCTTCCTGTCTTGTAGGGGCATATAGATAGATGCCTGACATCTGAGGTTTTGTCTGGCCCTGCCACACCTCCGTCTTTGGTCCCTTCCTGCCACACACCTTTGTCATGTGGGCACCTGTCCTGTGTTGTAGAGGCTGCGACGTTGTGCAGCTTTGTGTCCCGTCTTGTTACAGAGGTGGCACCTCATCACAGGCCTCGGAGGCCCGCCCCCCTCGCTGCTTTTCTTCGCTGAGGGTTCAGCTTCATTTTTCCCGGCTTTCCCTAGGTTTTTATGACCTTGCGCGTCCAAAAAATAGTCCTTCATCTGTAACAGTCGATCCAAATGTGGCTGTTTTCTTCCCTTTAGGGAGAGGGCCAGTGCTGGATGACAGTCTTTTAAAAACTGCTCTGTGATGACCAGCTCCTAGAGACCTTCAAAATCTTTGGTCACTGCGGCCAGCTTGACCCACCGGTCGAAGTAGTGGCCGAGCCTGGCAACGTATTGAGTGGCCGTCTCTCCATCGACTGGCTTCCCATCCCCGAATTTATCACAAAAGCCCTCAATGGTAAATCGGAACCTCTTGAGTAGTGACGCTTTCACTTTGCCGTAATCGGCGGCATCTGCGGGCGGCAATGCCCATACACACTGAGAGCTTTCCCCGTGAGGCACGTGCTTAGGGCGGTTGCCCATTGGCTCTTTGGCCACTTTTGGCTTAATGTGATTCCCTCGGACCTTTTTATGTAAGCGTCGAGGTCGTCCTTCCTTTCGTCGAATGTGAGTAAGAGCTTGTTAGAACTCAACCTCATTTCACTCGGACCCTCGCTCTCAGTTCTTGTTACGGATGAGCGGTTCCCCTCTGTTTTGTTTTCAAGCTCTTGCCTCAGCCATTTGTTCCTGCGAAAATGTGTGCGAGTACCACTACATGCGTGTGACCAATCCATGTCTTGTTGTCATCTTTGTCTCTCATTTTGCAGGTTAAAGAAATGAAAAATGTTCTTGCATATCTATGCGTTATTAACAAAACAAATGACTTTATTTTTGTATGTGTATAGTTAGTATACTTGTCTATAATATATATATATATATATATATATATATATATATATATATATACATATATATATTGTCAGGCGGCGAAGCAGCGGGATCGAACGCTGAGGCGAAACTGACTTTGGCTCACCACGCGAAACCCCTTATGTACACACGTGGGCTTCTGGAATAATCGGCGTAGAAAGTTCACCGCGTAGAACATTCGGATCTCAAACAAACAACCGGATTCGCAAATTTTCCGGAACACTAAATTGCAGGAATAAACAAAATACACGTCGCTCCCAGGAATCCAACCCTGGCTTTTCGCGTAGGAGGCAGGCGTGATAACCGTTAGGCCATGCGCGCGCTGCCTACTTGGCCAGCTGCGCGCGCGGCATCACTCCCCCCTTTAAAAAGTGCATCGCCCTGATACAGCACAAAACAAAACAAAGCAAACAGAAACAACGGTAAACTAAAGTCATTTGGAACACATAAGATCCAAATGCGTGTATATATTATACAAATACAGTAAACCTTTGCTCCCGCTGTTTTACATGCATTTCCTGTTTCTTTCTCCTGTTGCGTTTGGAGGTATGCGAGTTGAAAAAGGAAGGCCGTTGCATCTCTAAGCAAAAGTGGAGCTGAGCCAAGTGTTGGGGGCGTTATAAATGCGAAGTTCTTCCACAGAATAAAGTGACGATTGCCGCTGTAAAACCTTTCTTCTCTTGTATACATTATTTTTTCACTAAGAACAAATCGTGTTCTCTCACTTGTATGATACATATGTATATTGCTATATAAATAAATATATTTGCAAAAAAAAAAAAAAAAAAAAAAAAAAGCACAAAATTGTTCAGTTTTTGAGGCCTCGATGTCTGCCTGGCAGATCTTCGTAGTCCTGATGGGGCGACAGATGACTTCAATGGCGATACCGCTCTCTCCGATGGTGTTGTGCGAGGTGACTGTTGTGCGACTGGGAGCGGTGTCTCGGGAACGTCTTGCGATGTCGCATTCAGTGACTGTGGGGGCGCAACTCTGGGTGCCGATGGTGCCCTCCGTGATGATGAGGTCGCTAATGGTGCTTCAAACCATGGGGTCTGGTTCAGGGCAACCTGCGGAGATGACTTGTCGTTGGACCTTGCGAGCCTTCGCCGGTTCCATACCCTGTTGTCTTTGAGAAGGTACGCGTCTTTTCCCTGGTGCCTCACATCCTTCTTGGGCGCCGAGTAGCTGGTGCTGCCTTTTGAAACGTGACCCGGCAGTTTGATCCGAACAATCTCTCCCAGCTTGCCATAAAGACTCTTCATCGCTGTCTCTGGCGAGATGGCGAGATGATCCGTCTCGGCGGTCCCAGTGTAATCTGGCCAAGGAAGAACTTCTGGCAGGTCCAGTCCGTGCAGCATCAACCGGAATGCTTCTTCAGGGTTGGGATCTCCGGCTTCCCGCTGCTCTGATGGCCATGGTGTACATGTCAGCTGTCACTCTGTAGTACTTGTGGAAGATGCGGGGCGTGCGCATCACAACTTTGACCGCCCTGACAAACTTAATTTGTGCTGCTTCAGTTCCGCAGAACATGTCGTCTGGCAGCCCTGTCGCCAACACTTCCCCCTCAGTTAGGGCGATCCAGTCCCCTTCGGAGAGCTTGTTGTGGGTCGACAGGATGGCAGAGCTGAAGACGTACGCCAGCTCGATACCATACAAGTTTGTTCGTCGACCACCTCTGAAGGGGTAGACGTTCAAGTTCCTCGACACCAGTCCTGATGTGAAGATACTTTTGCCGAAGATTTCCGCATTGTTTGTTGCGTGGTCGGCAATCCCACGCAGCAACCCTGGTGGCGACTCCTGGGGAATCGGAGTCACCATGTTGCGGAAGGGTTCTGCCCACCTCTGAAAGGCGGCACGAATGGGATCATTGGCGACCACAGCGGGAGCTGCTTGCTCAACCACGACAGCGCCATTCTCTGCAGCTTCAGCCATGATTCTGAGAGTTAGATCCATTCGATGTCCGAGCTAGAGTGATTCGCACAAACAATCGCACGAGAGAACGCAGAAAGGAACAGACCAGGGAACAGCCGAAATCACCAAAACGACGCTCCACTGACAAAACGCAGGGTAGCTGGGAACGTAGCAGAACTCGTTAGCTGGTGATGGAGACTCACATGCGAAGGACACTAGATCGAACAGCGGGGGAGAGACCAAAGCATCTCTCCCCTGCTGCCGCTCCAAGGGCATTGGTGCCCTACCTGCGGCTAAAAATGAAATGCCAACACCGTTGCAGTGTCACTAACTGGTAGCTGGGCATGGTTCACCCGGAAGGTCATGGTGGTATTGACCTTCACCTTCGCATCCCTGCCTGATGGCTGTAGGGCAAGGGTAAACGACTTCGAGCACTAAACCACTCATCCAGGACCTAGTTAAAAAGAATTGGAGAAAGTGGGTCCCCCTGCCTCACCCCAGTGGTGGGCCTCACCAGAAGTGTTTCTTTACCCTACCCGAGTACCATCTCCGAGTTACCGTACAAACTCTGCGGATACCCCAGAAATGGGCGGGACTGGCCGACACGAGAGGCACCCTTGAGGATGGTCTCCGTAGAAACCCGGTAAAAGGCCTTGCTGAGGTCCACATTGGTGAGAAAGAGGGGCGTTCTCAAGGCCTTGACCTCGTCAAGAGCTGTTGCCAAAATGGCAATGTTTTCAGCACACTCGCCTGCCGGGATAGAAGCTCTCTGCTAGTGCTTCAGATCCGTGCTGGCTAGGAGCCGTGATGATAAAATTTGATTAAATAGACGCAGCAACACTGGCACTATTGTGATGGGCTGAAAATTCCTGGCATCTTGTGCCCCCTTTTTAAGGATGAATACAGTCCGAGCACCCTATAAGCACACCACAACCCTGCCCTCTAACGTGATTAGGATCACCACCATTCGCAAAATCTGCATCGGGACCTTACGCAGATCGCGAGAGGTGAACCCATCGGGGCCCATGCAGAGCCACGAGGGGGAAAGGCTGCTTTATATCCTGGGCACTCACCAGGAAGAACGGGTCCACTGCAGCTCCAGTTCTGGTCACTTGGTCTTGAATGGGTGGGGGGACTGGCCTCGCCATGATGGTCTCCCATTCTATTAAGAATTTCTTTGGGTCCTCGACCCCGGACTCCGTTTTTCCATCCAGGGCATCTCGGGCAGCTTCAGACTGTTGCTTTTTGAACTTTTGCCGAAGCAAGGTGTACTCCTTCTTTTGTTTTCTTCTACTCGGGGGGGCAGCACGGCCGATGCGGCTTTTAAGGCCTATGCTGTGCATTCGGTCGCGCATCCCTGAAGAATTGCTCTCGGATATAATTGTTCAGTTGTGATGCTACGTCAACCCCATCTAGTGCCTGCCTCGCAAGAATCCAGAAGTCGACAGCCCCATGGGTTTTAGGAGCAAGACTCGTAAGCAAGCCCACTGGACTTGTTTTAGTGCTCGGCTGGCACTGAAGTGGTCGCTTTCGAGCAAGGGTTTCAGGACTGTTGTCCTTCCTCTGCACTACAGGAAGTAATTCGTTTGAGGGGGTTATCAGTGCCCACCCTTCTGCTGCGTGTAGCCATGTGAATCGGAAGAAACTTGGGTGCCAACTCGGAGTTCTCGCTGCTTATCCGAGGACCAGCGGGACGCAGCAGTAGTCCCTTGGGGCTGGTCTCCAGCCACGGCCAGGGGATGGGCAACTGTTGTGCGGTAGGTGCTCTGTTTCCTATGATTCTTTATGGAGTCATAAGTCCTACCCACACTTTTGTCCCTGTTGCACTCCTGCAAAATGGAGTGGAGTGCCTGGTTGATGTTTTGAATACGTTCCCGAAGCAACTCCACCTCCAACTTTGCCAGAAGGTACGACTCCTCGGGGGTCCATCTCGCCTTAACACACTCTACAGATATCTCCACATTGTAAGAGGCCTTCTGTTTGGCTTGCCGACAGACCCCCAGTCCAATTTTTGTGGCAAAGCACATGCCACACTCCCGGCATGTGAACTGAAGTTCAGCAGAACTACTCCCTGTGGAGTGTTCTATAGACAGTGATGGGAGGTCTTACCCACCACTGGAATTCTCCACAACTCCAGAGGACAAAAAAAAGTTGGGGTCCTCGGCCGTGGGGTTCTCGGTTGTAGCCGAGGACTTCGAAGTGCCATCAAAGATGACACCTCTGTCATGACCCCTTGCTCGGTAGCATCACAACCCGAAAACATACCCTCAATGTCCCGTGTAGACGTGAGGGCAAAGGAGTCGGCCAGGCTAGAGCACTGCACGGGCCGGAATTTCTAGGCCCGGCCCGATAGCGGAACGGCCTGGGCCCGGTCCAAGCCCAACAATATTTAATTTCTAGGCCCGGCCCGACTTGGCTCGGAAGAGACACAGGCCCGGGCCCGGCCCTGACCCAGCACAATTTTTAGACAGTAGCTTGAGCCCGGCCCGAGTCCGACAAAGATTTTTAAATATAAGCCTGAGCCCGGCAGATTATATACATGAACCCGAAAGTTTGCAGGCTTTAACCTAAAAACTATCAAAGAATAAAGCAAGCATACTGTAAATGACTTAATTTTCGCGGGCTCAAGTTTTCGCGAATCTGGCCAAAGCTGAGAATGTGAAATTATTCTTGGGTTCTAATTTTCGCAAATCGAGTGTAGCTTTCGTAGCATTCACATATTGCCCGAATTGTTTGCAGGACATATTTTTCGCGAATTGTAGGCGATTCGCGAAATTCACGAAAATTAGGTCTTAGCGAAAATTTAGTCGTTTACAGTATTTGATGTATTTGTAACTTGAACAGTCTTTTTTTTTTACACAATAATAATTTTGATTTAGACAATGTATTTTTGAGAATATGGGCGAAATAGGCAGGTCATAAGTGATTTTGAGAAAAAAAAAAGTCTGCAATATTTTATTTATGCCTTTCTTGAAGAGAGATTGGGCTTTTCATTGTTCAGTTCGTTTCACAGAGAACTTTCCTCTCTACATGCTTTTGTGAAAAAACAATCACAATCGCGCTAGTGCATCTTCAAAAGGCTGTATAAGCATAAAATTATCTATGGTAGTTAGCTTATCTTTGGTGGCATAGTAAGGCCCCCTGTACAAAGTCAAGCTCACGTTTTTTTCTTTTTTTTTTCTCTTAGTTTGAAACGCAGAGGAAAAAGACTCATGTTGGTACCCTACGATTGGGATGCCCTCATTTTCTGGACCGCACTTTCCCGTACGGGCTGGTGGAATCCATACTTTTCCTTTAGCCACGTGAAAGCTTTCCAAATAAAAGACGTCTTTTTTTTTTTTTTTAACAGTGCCGTAGTGGTTTTGCATTTCGCTTGTTTGCTTTAATTGAACCTAAAGATCAGTGAGCACAATTTTTGTTATCAACAATTTTGAATTTGCGGCACACGACTCCCAGCCCAGCCAGCCCGGGCTGGCACGACCCGGAAAATGTTTTCTTCGAGCCCGAGCCCGGTACGGGCCCGAGAAAATGAGTGCTACCGTGCCCGAGCCCGGCCCGCGGACCAGGCCAGGCTCGGGCTTTCGGGCTGGCCCGGTCCCGTGCAGTGCTCTAAGCCAAGTTTCTTCCGCATTCAGGACGTGCACTTGAGATCAACAACCGGTTTGTTTCGTCTTCCGAGCAGCTCGGTCAAGGGACTGCCAGTCCCCCACCCTCACTCCCAGAGAATCTCCGTACACAGGCGAGGGGTCGCCACCCTGGGTTGGCATCCCAAGCTGACCCAGTCAGCTGCAGGCACCACCACCCGAGCTGTCAGTGCTCGGAATGGGTTGACCAATTGATTCCCTGTGCGCGTCAGCCTCCAATGTTAGTGGGAGGCTCGCACGCGGTCAGATCGTGGCTACATCGTCGCCATGACTGAAGGGGTCGCAGGTCCCGACTTATTTCAGGCTGTCATTGGCGTTTGCGGCAGTAGAGACACGACTGGTGGTACCTCCAGTTGAGCCCTCCGCCCTCTGAGCCTTTGCCATACTTCTAGTCATCCTGCCTCCTCCGGCCATTGTCTTTTTGGAGATCAGATTGCCCGAGCCCCAACTGGGCAAGACTGAAAGGGCAAGGCGGGAACCGGACCGATCGGGCCCAATCTCCAGTACTCCTCCAGTCCCAGCTTGCACAACTGGCTCAGGACGTCTGATTCCAACTTGTCGTGTCTTTAGAATCGCTCCGGAATCCCTGTCCCCCACCTGTGGGTGCTTGATGCCGGCTCTGCCGGGCCCAGCTTTACCAGCAACCGCTCCCACAGTCATACGCAAGCCTTCGCTAGACTGGACTGAATTTGAGGTTGCCCCAAGCCCCGCAACCGCTGCTGTTTTTAGTGGCGCCCATGTGTCCTGGAACGGACGTTATTGTAAAAGACTCTTCACCATCATCTTCCTTCCCCGTCTGAGGGCCGAGCCCACTTCTCTCCCTTCACCATCTGAGGTCTTCCCAGAGACCTTCACCGTCTCCACCCGACTCGCATCCGAGGCCGAGTCATTGCCCGTACCGGGCAGCGCATGCTGCATGCGTGTTGCATGTATGCGCAGGCCTTTAACAGAACTGAAGGTCCTCCCACAGGAGCATGTGGGTGCCCCAGTACCATCCACTGTGCCACCGAACTCAACTAAACGGTCGGCGCACGTCCCAGTGCCCCTCCTGGAACTTGGAGCAGCGACCACTCGGTCGGCACTTATGCATTTTTCCTTTATGTACTTTGGACCAGGTGTGACTTAGGTCAGGGGTTCTCAAACTTTTTGGTCTCACGGAACCCCAGGAAGCATTAAAAACTGCTGCGAAACCCTCCCCCCTTCCCCTTCATATTTGCCGACTGAGATGCAACAGATGCACAATTGTAGGCAATTTTGCTTGTGTTGCTTCCCATATATCCCCACCACATCAATCGCGATGTCAGTACAAAGTGAGATGAAGGCGCTTTGCATGGTCCTTCCGCGCAGCCTGTGGCGTGGGGAGAGAGGGAGGGAAGGAGGGGGGGGAGGGGGGGTTGCAATTTGGGTGTTCGCAGAACCCATGAGACCAGATTGTGAAACCCTTGTGTTCCTCGGAACACAGTTTGAGAACCCCTGACTTGGGTAAAGGGGCTGGTAACCCTGCAGACCCGCAGTAGCAAAAGCTACAGTAGCCGAAGCCACAGTACCAAAGCTCTCGTTGCTAACAAGTACCCAGGTATACAAGTCACCCCTTTCATCAGTATACATGTCAGGCGGCAGGGAGTCGAATTTTGCGCTACGCAAGCAGCCATGGTTCTTCAAGGGAATAAGCGGCAAGCATGCCGCTCTCGCTACAGAACAACCCATTCAAAAAGTGATTCCCTTGTGCCTGAAGACGTTCAGCATTAGAGAGTCATAGTTACTCCCGCCATTGACCCGTGCTTTGATGAATCTCTTCACCTTTACATTCGGAGCACTGGGCAGAAATCACATTGCGTCAACATGCTCGCGCTTGGTCTTCTCTCTTCTTCCTCGTGACCTCGTTTTTTAGGCACTTTACAAGTTAAACAGCTGGGTTTCTACCTTGACGTTCTGTGCCCGGCTTCTCACTTGCACTCCTCTGTACTGTTCCCCCAACGAACTGAGCAGCTGCTCCTTGCACTTTTGAATGTCCTCTCTAAAACCTCCGGAGTTGTATTTTGCCTCCTCCTGAAGTGCCCTCAAGGTGCGCGTGAGGGGGATTCTCTCCCGCTGGGCCGCGGCGCTTTTCCGACGACCGAGTGCATATGTGGACTCGCGGAGCCGTGACACACTCAAAAAATTGTTTACAGTCTCAAAAGTTCTTTGGCATTGTTCCCCAGCTGCAACGATGCCTGATTAAGACAGTTACCAATGGCTATTATTTGAAGGGTTTGTTTCCCTTACTAGTCTTTTACTGTCCTTCACTTCTCTGTGTACTAGTTCTGTCCCTCACCAGAAACTATTATATTCATTAATGTGCTTTGCTACTTCCGAATCAGTTTCGTTAATCCTTACGTTTCTCTTCTGTTCTGTTAATCTATCATTAACATACTTCAAAGTTTACCCTACATACGCAAAACCCATGTCATTGAAATTTCATACACTACACTATTCTCGCAAGGGATCAGTTTTTCACAGTGAGCTTTCGTACACTCATGCACTCCCGTTTCAAAAGGAGTTAGTCTATGCAACCTGAAGCAGTTTGGAGTTTCCACTCCAAACTGCTTAGCACCTAGTCTCTTCCATTGACCTTCCAACAACTTTGAGATAAAATTAATACACGATCGGTCTAGAGCATCTCTGATCAAAGACTTCACAACTCCCGCTTTCACCGCTTATGAATGGCAGCTTGTTTTTGACAGTATCGTTTTTTTTTGTTTTTTTTGTTGTACTCTGTGCACAGGTTTTCCTCAGTGTGAAATCGCAGATCCAAGAGTTGTATTGCCCCGTTCTCCAGCTTCTCCACAGTGACGAGCTGGTCGTAATGAGCTGGTGTAAACACAGTGGCGAGCTGGTGGTAAACATTCACTGCCTGTAAGCCAATTTCCAGTACGAAGTACTCGTCATTCCCTTGCACACCTAACCCGTTGAGACTACGTGCGGATTGGCTGTTTGTAGTATTTTCGGATCGACTTCATCGTCCGACAATTGAATGTCCGAGGCATCTTGCCCGGCGACAGCCTCTGAGATCTTTTCAGCTGTCCTTTCTCGTAATCATACGATTGCCGGACGAATAAGAAATGCACAAGTTACTTTCCTAAACTCGGACCGAGAAAATTGATAGAACTTCACATTATTAATAAGTTAGACCCATTTTTGTTACTAATGTTACCTGCCACATATTTGAATGAGAATAAAAATGTAAATTAACTGAAACCCAACGTGGAACAGAATGTACATAAAAAAAAACACCTACATTATAAGAAGAATTAGCGTTCATCCTAAAGCAATACTACTTAAAATAATCTTTTCACACTGAGGATCATTTTCATTGCAAAATATTTGCCTTTAAATTACTTCAATCCAAGAAAAGTTCTTACTTCGCTGAGTCAAGTAGAACGTTTTCGCCGCCATGGTCGCCGTTTTTGAATGCTCAAAACGGAAGTTCCATTCCGTTAACTTTCTCCACGCTACACCAGACTGCAGCACTCAGCTATAACCTTGTTTGTTTTGCATACGAGTCCCTGCATTAGGCTCTCGGGCGTCTACTTCAGCCCCTGCCCGTGGAGGTAAATGACTCCCCGAGGCTGACCCGAAGAGAGAGCCATGTGTGGGTAGATATCGTATTCCTTGTCCCCCTTCGGGATGTGGTCAACCGCGAGTAATTTAGAGGTCGGCAAGGGATTTTGTATCGTAATTGCAATGGTATTTGACTTTTCGATTAGGTGTATCCGAAGTCCCTCATGATGCCGACTTTTTCCATTGCCGTGTGAATGTTGCAGTTTGTGAATACATCCACCTTTTCTTTGCGTTTTAGCACTTGCCGCCGGTTTGTACTGAGCTGGGAATTGGTTGGACTCCGACCGGAACGGGCGCAGCTGTTTTTGCGATCTCACATCCGTCGATGGCGCTTCGTCCTGGGGTGCAGTTGGCAGGGGCCCTGTCATAGTCGCTTCAGCCGCCGGGGGGAAGCCATCACACGCAGTGGGTCCCGCCGTCAACGGTGACAAAGGTCTCTTTAATAATTGTAAGATGTTTTCCTCTGGTAAAAAAAAAACAAAAAAAATTGCTTCAAAAGTTGTTTTTTGATTTAGATATTCGTTAAAGGCTACCTGAGAGCACTGGTATTTTTCAAGCCATACTTGTTATATGGCAAGAAAGTGCTTGCCTTCGGGAGTATTTCGTCAATGGTGATCTTCGGTTGATCATTGGGAACGATTCCGGTCGGGGTCGATAGAAACTGGACATCTCGTGTGAGTGCCTGCTGGTGGCTCATGTTGGATACATGGTTGCTGTCTTGCAACGTGGGCCACTCGTTATGGAACACAGGGCGACCCAGCTCTCTGGACGTTGAGGCGGGAGTTTAGAAGCATTAATCTTGTCCAGTGGTGAAAGCACCCGCGGTTGAGGCTTCGGTGAGTAGGCTTAACGGAGCTCTACTCGGGCGCGTCTCGCTGGGCGTCGTCTTCTCACGTCGCCTCCTGCCAGTATTGCCAACTCAAGAATTTAAAACCCGCATTGTGCAAAAATAGCCTTTTAGCACATTTTATTGCTTTAATTCTTCCCCAACGGTATAACAACGGTATATGTATTAAAAATATAGTCTAAAAGTAGGCATTCCCTTTGTTTCGTGTATGCCAAGGTAAACCTCCATGGTGCTGATCTTAGAACATCCAATGGGAATTCATAGTTAGAACAGCATTTGTTCTCTCTTCACATTCCAAAAGGGCATCTTTATGGCGTCCCTGCCAGTGATGTGCACTGTTGGGTTCTTGAGATTGTGGAGCAGAAACCACTTATACACAAGCTCCATAAACTTCACAGTGGGGAGGCAGTCCTCATACCCTGGAGCACCAAGGTGCCGGCCATGCTGTTGCAGGAACCGTAGAGTTGATGTCGCTTGACATTGACGAGCGAATATTTATGTTTATCAGTATTCACAAATCTTCATTCACCTCTTCTCATCTAAGGTAGAAACACGTCTCACCCTTTCCATGGCTGCGTTGCTCTGTTTTAGCTTTTTATTTATGTGGATACTAATTGGGACAACATTTTCATAGTAAATAGTCACATCATTTGCCTTACCTGAGGGGAAAAGATATCGGTCACTTTTCCGACATTAATTTTCTCGAAGTTCGAAGGCCACAGGTACTTCTTCGTGAGACACCTCACAATTTTGAATGCCCCCTGGCATTCTTGGAGGTTATACAGCCTCCTGTAACATGGAATTAATGTAATGTAAAGCTGTTTAATAGACTTTGAGGAAACATAGTGTTGCGTCTGTTAACAAGAGCCAGGCACTTATTTTACCCCATGTATTTGAGAAGAATCGGCCCTCTATTGTTACCTGTTACCGACGATAGAGAATAAACTGTTGACATACACTTTCCTGGACCTGGAGTTATTTTGAAGTTGCCAATTTACATGCAAATAACTCCACTAAAGTCAAGCAGTGAGGCACAAGATAAATGCAATTTGCAAGTGCAACTTCATCAATCGCCTAGTACGTTTAAAAAGGCTAAGCAAAATAGTCATTTTGGACAGCGTGAAATCAGTCAGCCAGTCTGGAGAGACTGGTTCACGCATTAGATGATTAATGTAGCGAGTGCAGGTACAACTGTCAGCTCGGGGCCCTCAGCGTGCATCGTAGTGGTACACAACCACACAGACCTGTACGATGCTGGCTCATATCTAAACACACCCTAGCAAGAGGGTCCGTGTCATCTCCTGATCGCAAATTCGAAACATTGCGAGCACTGCACCGGCAGGTGTCTTCACGCCAGGGGTCTGAGCGAAAAAAAGGGGATTAACAGCGACCAAGGAAAGGAGTGAAGTGTTGCGCATAGCTCTGGGCTAGCCGCGCATAACGTGGGAAGAAGCAGCTGAGCACTGGGAGATCCAAAACACCGGAGACCTTTATCTCAGCCTAATGGCGACCCACACAAGCAATTGAATGTCCTTGCACGTGTGCTTGGCACACGCTGCCTTTAGTGACGGATGGCTCATTGTCCTGCATCACGCTGCGTGAGCATGTGCGCTCACTACATGAAGGACTCGGTACCTGAGAGTCTAGGTGGGACTGGTGGTTTGCTCACAAGCACTGCTGCTGTTCTTGCACTCGGCAACTAAACGAAAAAAGGCAGATTAACAAGGATCAAGAGTAGAAGTGAGGAATTGTTTACCATGTTGCCAGTCGGGCCCAACAGAGGTTTGGTGATGTGGCTGTTCCTGCTTCTTTTTTACTGCAGGCCACTGTCATTTAGGAATGCTTCAGATATCTCCGTGCAAGGCTCTCGAGTGAAGTCCTCATGACTTTCACCATAGTCGCTGCTCCAGAGCTCCACCGTCTTGTTTTCCATCCATATCGCTTTTTGCTTTTTTATTGAATCCATCCAGTGCATGAACTTCTCAGAGCCACATTCTGCAACCAGATCCCCAATGTACTTCAGAAGACAAAGAACATGATGATATTTACCTTCTCTGGATGCTGTGCTGTAGTAAACTTCTTTGAGTTGTGTGCACTGAAGCTGCAGCGTGCCCTGATCACTGGTCTGTGCAGGAAGGCATGGCTGCAAAGCCATCGGCTACCTGGAGCTTCGGGCATCTCGTTCACTTTCTGTTTTTTTTTGTGTCGGTGTCAAAAGTGATGAACACTGGCGAACGAGGTCTGTATTGCTCTTCTAAACAAAGAACGCTGAGCTGTTGTTCAGCCTCAACAATCTCGATGCTGTGCAGCTTCAGCATGGACTTCAGGACTATATGGATTTTGTCACTAACCTTGAGAACTGCTTTTAGTTTCAAGTTGTGGCATTCCACCCGGTTTGTAGTATTGTTCCCAAGGCTAAAATGCTGGTTGCAGCAGTCGCAGACTCACATGTCTGCTCTTGTGCCAGTTCTTCTAGAGGTACACTCTAGAGCCTTCACTAGCAGTTCGATCAAGCTCTGCCTTCAGGTTGGCATAGGTCTCTCCATTGGGTGGATGCATCATCTTGACCAAGAGACTGTTCAGCCCCTCCATGTCAGTGTCACCCTTGCTGCTGGTCACAACTCCTTTGAGTGCTTTCTTTACATGAAACTCGCAGAGCTGAACTATGGCGTCCAATGAGAAGTTGTCTCTGATAACCCCAATCTCTTTAAAGTCCATGTCGACAGTGACACATATTGTCTTTTCGACTCCTTGGAGGCCAACAAAGGTTTGCATTATACAGTCCATAAATGCACTATCTTCCCTGCTGACGAAGCAGTGTGCAATAACTTGGCTGGATCCATTTCCATCAACAACCATGAAGACAGAGAGCCATCTTCAAGTTGTTGGTCCTGTATGTTCCGTCTAGGAGCAGCACTTCAGAAAAGTTCTTATAGAATTGAGCCATCATGCTGGTCTGGACGAGGGAGGCTCGATCTCATTCGAGTCATTTGTGCCCAGAGTCACAGCTGCTCTGGGGTTCTGTTGAAACAGTTCCTTGATCTCTTCTTCCCCAGTTGTTCAATGTCTGGCTTCTTGTTCCCATTCAGGCGTGCAACAACATTTTCTACCCTTTACTTTGAGTGGCTTCCCTGGCTTGCCTTTTCAGGAAGTTCATTAGAAGAGGGGAGTTCACCTGCAGCTCATTTACTGGCTTTTGCACAGGCTACACTTTCTCAGTGGTGATGCGGCGGTTCTGTGGGTATTGCCAGTATGTACTGCCTCACTCACCTCATGGCAGTATTCTGAAGGCAGACAATCACCTCAAGCTTCTGCACCTCTTTGGTGGACTTGCATTTGACGTATACTCTACTGTCCACCTTTGCTGTCTTAGAAGAACAAAACGTTCGTTATCAGATATGCTGCTCAATAATAGGTGGGTTGTACTAATATTGCAAAACTCTCGGCTCTTGTTGATATTTCTTTTGTCAGCTTTTTTGCTAATGGCTGATAATGAACTGTGATCATTCTAGATAAAAATCATGTAAAATAGTATAATATGTTTAATAACTTCTGTGGAAATGGTGATCAAAGAATTTTCATCTTTTGAATGCTCTCCAAGCAAAACTAAACCTCCATAGCCAAAACTTTATTATTTTTTCTGTTTGGTCAGTAGTAGTTATGATTTTAGTATATTCATAATCAGTGACATCTTTTGGGGTTACCTTGTGCACGAAATATGGACAGAATGTCTCACTTCATTTAGATGTTCTGAAATTATTTGCTAATCTCAGGAACAATAAAAACAAGCCATAATTCGGGTTCCATATTTTTTAATTATTTTTTTTTGCAAAAATTAGAGGGTGTTTTTTTAAATTTATTTTTAGTTGAAATTACAGCATTTAAGTAGTTTTTGTTTTATTTCCAATGACAGTATATAACTTTATTTTTACTGGTTCAGTATTTCTCAAATTTCACAAAGTGGATGGACTTCAGGAATATTTCACAGGCACAAAACTTTGTGATTTGCAGTGATATGTTAGAAGTATATTTTTTACCATGGGATAATAAATTAGCATGAACAATTTTTTACAAAACCTTTCAAGTGGCAAAAGTTAGGTTTAACACAATTCAAGCAGTTCACACTATCTGAAATTCAACTTTTAGTTTTGTTATAGTATTCCCAATTTTGACTGAAATGAAAATGACAATAATGAAGAAATACAGACACTGAAAGCCCTTGCTTTCTTCGTCTGTTTTTGCAATTTACAGCTTTCCACAAATCTCCTCTTTGCAGTTGCCACAGAAACATGTCATAGTCACGCAGGCTGAAGGCAGGGGGGCAAAATCATCCGGAGTCCCAAGTGAAAGATTGTGAAAGAGAGTGACAGAACACGAGAGAAAGAAACCAATGTTGCCAGCTGAAGGACGACAGTCGCAATGATAATCGCAAAGACTGAAAACTGTCAGCAATATAAACTGATAATTTAACGTTGTAAACAGAAATTCTGGGCTACTTTAACGCTTATATAAAGCAATATACTCATTACGCTGCATTAAGTTTCCTTCTGTCGAAATCTTGGATATCTGGTGGTTGTGCGGCTTCGTATTCCTGGGGCACTCCCACTCGCGAAGCCCGTTATCTGGTTTAGTTTTGCTTTGATGCAAGGCCGTACACCTGTGCACTATGCAAAAAGAAAGCTTCGAAGGGGACAGAAATATCTTTCCACCAGTAAGTTTGTGGATTGTTGAAGCTCATGAAACTGCTCTGAGGATACAATTCGTGAATTCGAAGGCAGTTCGTAAACATGTGTGGGACTTCGAAGGTCTGCCTTTATGCTCCGCCGCTTGCGATAGCCAGAATGCATGGGAAAATGGCGGACCTTTTCCTCTAGAGTTAGTATATATGATCTCTATCGCTGAAGGAGGTATAGAAACTTCAGTCGTTGAAATGTATGGGATTATTGCTTCCACTGTAATAAATACACTGCCCCTCCTTGTCAAAAACCCAAATGGATGATACTGGTGGCCACCAGGTCCTTCCTGAGTGGCCTGTTGAAGCTCTGGGTCATGTTCGATAGGCGTGGTGTCCTTGCTTCAAGCTTGAACACTTCCTTGAGGGAACAGATTTCCTCACAGATAGCCACAGCCCGAGCCGCAAGCTTTGCGACGTAGTCTGAAAAATAAATTTATGGTTATATATCTTTCTCTCTGCACACTTTTGGTAACAATTTTATAATGTGCAGTTATTTGAGTTTGAATGCAAAATGGACAGAACTACTATCATCTTTGTTGTGATTCGGAGAGCCCAATAAATAAAAAAAAGAAAGGAAAAGAAGCAGCGCCGAGGCGGCCTGCTGAAAGATGTTGTCTCACATGCCGAGGTGGGGCGGCGAGCACCGGCGGGTCCGAGGCGGGAACGACCCGGAAGGAAGGGACGTCTACATCGGCCGAGGTCAGAACACATACTCGTTTATTTAGAGGGAAACAACCCGGGGGCCAACCGCCCCGGGGGAGATCCACCTGGGCGCACGGCCCAATGGATGAAGTGTAGCGCCGCCTGGCTACAGCGATATGCAGTGACAGTTCGTGGCGCCACATGGTTAGTGTGGCGAGCGAAACTAAATGAAAAAATTGAACTACTACACTTTCCTTTCCTTAAAAAAAATAAACACCTATCCTTCCCTCTCTTAGGAAAAGAAAATACACTGTCTCATAAGGCTAAAACCTTAAGGCAGGATAAAATAAAAATTGAGCAAAAGACACTGGGCAAGTAAAACCTAATAAAAAAAAAAATAGGCAAGTAGCCAGTTACACTTCTTACTGCACGTGGCAGAGAAGACGAAGACTTCACGTTCAAATGTTCATGGGCATGTAGCATTGAAAATAGTTAAGGTTTCCTAAAATGTCCGTTGTCACTACACACACAAAAAGAAAAATTATTCACTGGGGTTGACTAGAAGAATGTTCAATAGTTGATGTGTGCACTAAACTCATATGTCTTGGATCTCTCCGAGACTTGAACTGCTGTCGTAAAGGTTCACAAAGTAGTCTTTGAGACGTTCGGTCAGCCGCCGGGCTCGATGTGGGCGACTGTCCTGACGGGGGGTGGAGGTGTCGGGACCTCGACCCTGGGTCTCTGGAGGATCCGACCGGAAAATCGGCTGGCCGCCTGATGCCGACGGCACTCTCACAGGGGACGGCGCTGGTACCGGTTCTGGGGCACCGTCAAAGGAGGTGTCGGAAACTGCACCACCCTCAGTAGCCGTTTCTGTACGACTGGGCGACCAACTGGCAGCTGACCAGCTGCTATCTGGGGACATCCTAGGAGACTGGTAGTGCTCAGGGGGCTGAGCAATCTCCTCAGGCACCGGTTGCACCTCAGCAGGACCCTCGGGAACGGGAGGGGGACTCCCAGCTGGAACAGGACCCTCAGGAGGGGAAGGGGGGGCCTCAGGACTCAGGCCAGGGTCAGGACGTTGACCCGCAGGATCTGGATTGGTGGTGTCCGGGCTAGCCGGACTAAGGACAGGAACAGGCGGCTCTGGGGGAGCCGGCGGGACTGTGGGCAGAACAACTGCAGGGAAAAAAGGGGGGTCCGGGGGGTACAAATCTTCCCGGAACCAAGATGCTCTGGTTGATGAAGGTTGAAGAGTTGTATGCGTCAACTTGGACGCATGCCACGTGGATCCATCGTCCAGCCGGTATGTAGCTGGACCCACTTGATCTTGGATCTTCTGAGGAGAAGCATACTTCATCTGTAACTTTCCTCGGTGACGAGGCTTGTTGACCTTGACGGTCTGTCCAGGAATGAATGTAGGCCGCTTGACAGCACGCCTTCTGTCTGAGTACATCTTCATGCGTTCTTGATATTTCTTGATTGTTTGTGGAAGTCTTTGTTGGACTGTGGACCTTGGAACTTGAGGGTCGGGGACTGGACGCCCCGAAAGATAAAGACGATTGCGATGGTTCCTGCCATGAAGCAGGAACGCGGGAGTTTCTCCCGTTGCAGCATGGCGAGTGGCACGGTACACTCCTAAGTACTCCGTGACTGCTTCTCTGAGGTTGCGTTGCTGGACGACAGCCAACTGTATGGTGGACTTCAAGACACGGTTGAAACGTTCCACCTGCCCATTCGCTTGGGGGTGGTACAGGGATGACCTGAGATGACGAATACCTTGATTCTTGAGGAAGTCTGTAAATTCCCTGGAGATGAACTGGGGGCCGTTGTCGGTGACGATTTCTTCCGGCAACCCCTCTCGTGCAAAGACAAGCTTCAGGAAGTCTACCACAGACGCAGTCGTGACGTTGTGGACGCTCATGACCTCTGGCCATTTGCTGTGGTAGTCCACAAGGGTGATGAAAAACGTTCGTTGCGCGGAGCGCGTTCGAACGGACCAACGATGTCCATACCTAACTTCGTCCAAGGACGAGATGGAAAATCGACTGGCTGTAAAGGTGCTCGGAATGTCTTTGCTGGTTTGTCCGTAGACTGACATATGGTGCAATGTTGGACGTATTGTTTGATGTGGAGAGATACTTGAGGCCACCAGTAGAGTTCTTTGATAAGTCCTGTGGTCCTCGTGATCCCTTGATGCGTCTCATGCGCTATCTCGATGACTTGGTCGCGTAGACTGGTCGGCACAATGATCTTCTCGGCGTTAAACAGCAGTCTGTCCACCTGCGACAGCTGTTCTCGGACTGCGAAGTAGGGCTTGAACCCTGGAGGCAGCTTGTCTTCAGCTGGCCATGTTGACGAGATGTATTTCATGACTTTCGGTAGAATGGGATCACGGGCTGTTGCATCTTGAAAGTCGCGCTGAGTCAGTGAAGCGCAGACTATGGAAACCACTTCCTCAGGAAGCTTGGTGCCGTCTTCTGTGTCCTTGACGGGCAGACGGGACAGTGCATCTGCGACGGTGTTGTTGGTACCCTTGCGGTACTCCATCAGGAAGTTGTAGTTGAACAACCGGGCCGTCCAACGGCTGATGCGTAGCGGTTGGACTCCGGTGCCCTGCGTAGACATGAGGGTGACGAGTGCTCGATGATCAGTGCGGATGGTGAACTGCCTTCCCCAGAGGTAAGTATGCCACTTCTCGCACGACCACAGGATCGCCAGGGCCTCCTTCTCTCCCACGGAGTACCGTCGCTCCGTGTCCGTCAAGGAACGGCTTGCAAAGGCCACGGTCTTGAGCTTCTGCCCGTGCTGTTGTTGCAGAACTGCTCCGAGGCCGTAGTTCGAAGCATCAGTTGATACGATGACCGGCAAAGTCGGGTCAAACATTGTTAAGATGGGTGCTTTCTGGAGAGCTGTCTTGATTTCTTGGAAGGCGCTCTCGACATCAGGAGTCCAAGAAAAAGAGTTGCCCTTGCGCAACAAACGACGCATCGGTTCGACTACTGTCGCACAATGTGGAATGAATTTGCTATAATATTCCACTAGACCGAGGAATGCCTTGAGTTGTGTTGGATCGGACGGTGAGGGGAAGTTCAGAACGGCTTCTATCTTGGACGGAAGGGGCGCTACGCCTTCCGCGGATAGACTATAACCGAGAAAAGACAAGGTTGGAACGCGGAAAACCGCCTTTCTGTTCAGTTTCATGCCAGCGGACTTGATCCGTCGGAGGACTTCGCGCAAGTGCGCGTCGTGTTCTTGAGGTGATGATCCGTAAACGATCACGTCGTCTAAGTAGAACTCTACACTAGGACAGTCCTTAAGGATCTTTGACATGACTTGTTGGAATGCGGCTGGCCCGGAGGCCAAGCCGAAGCAGACTCGCTTGAAGCGAAATAAACCCTCATGCGTGATGAACGCTGTAAGGTCTCGACTCTTGGGGTCGAGTCGCACTTGATGGTAGGCCGACGCAAGGTCGAGTTTTGAAAAACAAGATGCTCCTCTGAGCGAGTTCAGGAGCTCGTCGATATGCGGTAGTGGGAATGAGTCGATCACGACCGCGCGGTTGGGAGCCCGGAGATCGACGCACATGCGGATACCGCCGTCTCTCTTCTTGACGACCACGATGGGCGAGACCCACTCGGAGGCGCTGACGCGCTCAATCACGCCCTGACGTTCGAGTTTCTGGATCTCGGCAGTTACGGACTCGCGCAGCGTGAACGGTAGACGACGGAGCCTCGCCTGAACGGGCGGAACATGACGACGGACAGTGACTGTATGTGTTTGGTTTACAACCAAACCCAACTCGGACGAAAAAAATTCTTCAAACTCCTCAAAACCGGGAGGAAGCGTGGAATGATCGCTCACCGATGACGGAGAACGGCCACTGGACGAGGTCGATGGACCTTGGGCTGCGGGGACAGCCGACGACAAAGTGCCAAAGGCACCAGAAGAGTGGAGTGGCGAACTTGCGTCTGCCGTGGACGATGACTGCGGGACCTCAGCCTCGGTTACATGTCCCGGGACGGCTGTTCCGGGAGCAGCTGCGTCAATGTGGAAACATTTTAGCGGTACGCCAGACAAGATCATTTTGAGGTCATGTACCGCGTCCATTCCAAGTAGTGAACGGCCGTTGCGTACAACGTAGAAGAGAATGGTCGCGAAGCGATCCTTGAAGACGACGTTTGCGTGAAAGCATCCCAAAACGGGAATGGAACCCTTTAGGTAGTGCACTAAAGTGCACGGCGGCTTTGAAAGCTTGATGCGGCCGCTCCGATTGATGCGGTTGAAAGTCGCATCCGAGAGAAGGGAGACCTCAGCACCGGTGTCGATGAGAATGGAAAGAGGGAAGCCGTTCACCTCTACATCGGCCGTGAAACTCCGGCGCTGGGGACCAGGTCGCTGCTCCCGGCGACCACCGGGTGACCCCACCGTGTAAACGCCAGGCCACATCTCGTCGTCGTCATCCTCCGAGAACGTGCCGACGCCTCGCACGGGTGTGCGTGTCGGACCAGCTTGGCGACGGTCGTAGTAGCCGCGGGCAGAGACCCGCCGGCCAGCAGGAAGGGCCAGTTGTCGATGATCCCGGTCGTCCCTCGGTCGGCTTCGACACACATTTGCAAAATGTCCCTCACGGCCACACAAGAAGCATGTGGCTCCCGATGCTGGGCACTCATCCCGCGGGTGGCTCCGTCTTCCGCAAAAAAAACATCCGCCCTCGCGAACGGGAGGACGCGCCCCGGGGGGAGGGTCACGTGGGCGCGCACCGGAGAACGGGCGGGAGGGAGCTTGCGGCTGCCGGCGGTCTTGACGCCGCGGGAGAGGGAAAGTCCGCGCGCGTCCCGACGGAGGAGAGGGAGGCTCACGCCTCGGAAGGGAGGAGTAGGAGGGCTCTCGCTGCGACGGAGACGGGGGAGGAGGAAGGGGACGCTCACGCCTCGGGGGGGAAGATCTGCGGCGGCGGGGAGGCTGCCCGCCATGTTGAGCATCCCGGTCGCGACCGCGTCCATCTTGGATCCGCTCGACCACGTGCGGCGCGTTCGGGGTTGCGTCTAGCGATAAGCGTCGGAAAAGATCGCAATCACGAGACGTCCGCTCGAATTGCTGCGCCAGCTGGACAGCACGCTCGAGGCTCGGTGCGTGAGCTCCACCGGACTCTCTGATAAGACGATCTTGGACTTCCGCGATACGGATTCCCGAGATAAACATTTCCGCGACGCGGCTTTCCAACGACTCTCCGTAGTCGCAAAACGAGGCTAAGCGCCGATGCGCCCCAAGATACTCCAGGACCGTTTCCCCTGGGCCCTGCACCCTTGTGACAAACTTCCTGCGTTCGACGACAACGTTCTGAGCGGAAGCGAAGTGAGTGTCCAGAGCGGACAATAACACCTGAAACTCATCTTGGGCCGCGCCAACGGCCAGGCCAGTGAGGCCAAACGCTTCCACGTAAGCCACGGCATTACCGGCGTGCCAGGCGTGGGGAGGAAGTCGGCGGGAACGCGACCCTGTGGAGCCGCCATCTTGGACACAACGGACCAAGACTTCCTTTGTTCTCGCGGCCCACCGCTTTAAGACTTTATGGCGACTACCGGCATGCAAAGACCTCGTTTCCTCGCAGGCCCTGTACTCCTTTCGCGATCTTTAACCGCTAAGCAATCCACATTTTGTCGAGGAGCCAACCCTCGTCTAGGCTCAACGCGTGTTCTCAACGCGCATCCTTTGCATCATTTCAACCTGCCGACTCCGCAGCAAAGCGGCTTCTCTCTTCGCCGCGCGCATCCGACGACCGGAGGCGTCTAAATTTACGTCACCACTCGCTCACCGGAGCGAACGCGCCTTATGCGCTCCCTTACGCCGCGACAAGCTTCCGCGGGTCTTTCACTCGACAAGGGTTTTACGATTTTTTACATGTGCGCCTAAGATACTAACAAAAGACAACTATGTATGGTGACATTTGTAATACACGCAACGCCTACGCGGAGTACGGTCCCGACCTCGACGCCCGGGGACAAAGGCAAAATCCCGTGGGGGACAGCATTCACAAGGAGCCAAGCCCACTACCGTCAGACAGACCTTAGTATAGGACGCGAGCCCTCTGAAAGCTCCGCAACGGAACCCAACGGCGCGACGCCGCTCGAAAACGTAAGTGGAAAGGAAAAAAAAATTTTCCACGAAATGCGCAAAAAAAAAAAATTTACGCCCGCCGGGGCCCAACCTGGCGAAACGTATACGGGAGAAGAATTTCGTTGAGCGGGAACGAGAGGTTGCCGGGGCCCAATCCGGCACACCTCGCGCGGGAAAACGTGGCGTCACAAGACAAAGGACGTGAAACACCGGCTGCCGGGGCTAAGCCTTATGCAGCGGGCTCCGAATCGGAAAACAAAGAAAATCCCATCCTCCTTCGCCAAAAAATGTTGTGATTCGGAGAGCCCAATAAATAAAAAAAAGAAAGGAAAAGAAGCAGCGCCGAGGCGGCCTGCTGAAAGATGTTGTCTCACATGCCGAGGTGGGGCGGCGAGCACCGGCGGGTCCGAGGCGGGAACGACCCGGAAGGAAGGGACGTCTACATCGGCCGAGGTCAGAACACGTACTCGTTTATTTAGAGGGAAACAACCCGGGGGCCAACCGCCCCGGGGGAGATCCACCTGGGCGCACGGCCCAATGGATGAAGTGTAGCGCCGCCTGGCTACAGCGATATGCAGTGACAGTTCGTGGCGCCACCTGGTTAGTGTGGCGAGCGAAACTAAATGAAAAAATTGAACTACTACAATCTTGAGTAATGTGTGTGCAGAATATAGTTTACTCTACCCATTTATAAAGCATGAAACAGGTGTCTGTACTTGGTTTTCTACACTGATGTCTCCAGTGAAAAAGAAAGTTTGCAATGCTGGCACTTGTTTCTCCTCAGTTATCCATTTCCCTCTTGGCACGAGTGATTATGGAAGTGATCACAGTTGAAAAAAAAGAATGTTGCCACTTGATAAAATTTACAATCACCGATGCCGAGCAGCAGGTGACATACCATCTTATTGACGACTCGCAAGGCACACGCAGTGAAGCAGACGACATGCTACATTTCCGACGCAAGAGTTTATGCTGTAGTGACAACGCTTGTGGATGATGCTTACCTTGCACTAACCTGTCCCCATAATAAAACCTAGAGCAACTGAAGAAAAAGAAAAGGACATTGAACCGTCCTGATGGTTTGCTGTCCTGTCCCTTTTTTTTTTTTCATTTTGTCGTCTCTCTGGTTTTATCTTGTGTATCGTAGACCAGCTCGCCTGTATGTTAACTTGGTCTTTAACTAATCTGCCACTAACTCTGGTCTCGACATCAATCTCATGATGCTGTAACACATTCTAAACCACTGGAGAGTGAGATTCTCCCGGATTACCATGTGTGGCTTTGGTCTTCTTAGGATTGGCGGTGTGGTGCCCTTTTCTAGCTTTTGTTGACTTCACCTTGAACTGCAGTTGACCAGCCTGGGTGATGGCCTGTTCCCTGTTGGCATTTTCATTCCAGTGCAGTGTTGCAGTGTGGGTCCTACATTAATAGGAAATGCAGTCAAAGTGTAGAGCAGTTCCCATGGTGATGTGTGTTCTGGAATGCTGCTCACTTTTTGTCACAGAATTTTAGTCTCCGTTTCTAGGTGTTTCTAACCATCGGGGATAGCAGTATTTTCATATGAGTAGGTGTTGTATTGGTAGCGGTATGTGGCATTGAATATTTTGATTACTCTGCTCAGACATACCTGCTGCAGTGGTTGTCACCGAGCGGAACGTTCAAATAACAACTCTAGCCACCAACGTACACACACTGAGGTTAGTGATCCTGACAAATTCTGAAACATAGAAAGAACTCAAAAAGGTTTTCATAATATCTTAACAAATAAATAACGAACGATTTTCACGAACTATAGTAGTACATCCTGAAATGGCAAGCAGTGCATTGGATTGCATGTCACAAAACACAGCTGCTGCTTTCATATTAGCGATGTGGGTAATGCCTAAGGGTTCCTTTCCGGGTCATTTCTTTGTGTACATACCTGGCGAGCATTCTTTTCGTGCAAAATGCAGCCCACTTGTGTGCAAAGCGGTTCAATACACTGTGGAAAGACTTCAGTCTGTATGTTTGTGTGTCTGGAGAGAGCTGATGCAGGTCCTTCAGCAGAGATTTGCTGGTCATGACATCTGTGAATCGTGCATGTGCAGGTGTATCTAAAGCAAACAAAGTGGAATCAGGACAGTCAACTTTCTGAGGAAGGGGGCTAGTTAGGATATTGATGACTGATGATGGTGTTCACCCGATCAAAGCCGCCGGGAAGTCGAATATAGAAAACTAAAAGTTTGATCTCGCGTGACTGTTTGATCTCGCTGCACACATTACGACGTTGGTTGGTTTACAATGGCTAGTATGGCCGTGTGTAATATGGCCACAGTGGCACGCAGCAACAGCGCATGGCTACAGACTTTGGCACACGACAACTTAAGATACACGCATTTTAAAACGACGCTTAATGAAGGTGCGACACATGCACGTTATTAGGGGTGTGCGAATAGTGGTTCGAATCAAATAGCACGTCATTCATAACCTTGGCGGTGCAAAGGAAAGCCGACGTAACCGGCTCTCTTTTGCTCTCTTGATGCTAGGGATGACACTGTGCTATCTTCAGTGATGTGATTGCTGCGCCAATTGCGCCAAACTGCGCCAAGGGGCTAACCCTGCTACATCCTGCTACATTTTGCCAAAATATGGGTAATCTGCGCCAAGCCTGTGCCAAAGAACCAATTTCGGTCGCCTTTAAAAACCGAAGCTAAACGGAGTACCGTAATTGAGCATGCGTGTGTTATGTGGCGCAAGCGGCGGTCCGTTCGCGCTCTCATAAGTCTTGTCTCGCGTCTTTTTTTTAAAATATTTTCAACCACAGACGCGGTTTTGTGCGGACGTTCCGACGCTACCGTGCCGGGTACCAGCCATGTCGTCGTGCTGTGAAACGAAACCACATTTTTGCGTTGCGGGAGTTACTTTGTGAGCTGAAGCAC
This sequence comes from Ixodes scapularis, assembly GCF_016920785.2. Classification (NCBI taxonomy): domain Eukaryota; kingdom Metazoa; phylum Arthropoda; class Arachnida; order Ixodida; family Ixodidae; genus Ixodes; species Ixodes scapularis. Next base: position 14,903,603 of record NW_024609880.1, on the reverse strand, counting down.
TCGCTCCTGAAAGCTACGGCCGTGAGAAAACTATATTTGGTACCCGCCTTTCAGCCACTGTGTTCGCGCGACGTCGGGTGTTGCCGTCCCCACGTCGCTGCAGATATGGCGCTTTCTGAAATGAAGCTAAGTACTGCCACATGTTCATCAACATTCCTGTTCTTGTTTAAATAATACGTCACTACAAAAATTCATCTTTAACTCAAAGACTTGTGTTGAAGTATTGATTACATGGGTTTTTCTCGGTGGGCTTTCTTTCAAGAGGGACCTTGGTACAGGAAAAATGTTCCACGAAAGCAAGTTGGTGAAGAGAAGTAAGCTAAGGGAATGTCTGAATGCTGAACCCCCCCAGCGCGCTTGATTGTCTCGAGTTCAGTCGTTGCACAAAGCTCGCGATGTTTTTGCCAAAGATGACAAAGCTCGCGCCTGGCTCGCGATGTTTTTGCACTCAGGTTCTTTGTCTGTCTGTCTGTCTCTCTGCGTGCGTGCGTGCGTGCGTGCGTGCGTGCGTGCGTGCGTGCGTGCGTGCGTGCGTGCGTGTGCGCGCGCGCGCGCGTGCGTTTGACTTGTACCTTGTTTGCCAGCCTGGCAATGGCAAGCATGTGCTGCTGGACAGTTTTTTGTCTTATGCTCGACAGTTACAATTTGCATACAATTTGAGAATCAGTTAGTGACGGAGCGGAGTGGCATGGTTTCGGTTTTGATCGAACAGCCGTTGTCTCCGCTCGCGCGACGAGGCACGCGCATCTGCAAGCCTGCCGAAGTTGCCCTCACGTGCATGCGAACATGATTGCACGACGGAGGCACCAGCCAGGATGCTTGAAATCAACTGTTGTAAGTTTGCTTACTTTTGACGAAAATCTGGCACTTCGGGAACCAGTAAAATGGTGGCAAGCGGTTTTTCGGAATTGCTCAGCAACGCCTACAGCACTGTGCACTTCTGGGATGTCTCAGCAGTAAAAACACAAGTAGCGAGTTCTGTCACAACACGTCGCATCAGAACACAACACAAAGTGCCCTTCGTTTCTGCTGCAGCACTCGAAACAAGCATTTTTATTTTTCTAAGAATATCTGCTCAAAAAACCCGCTTTTGCTGCACCAAAAGCACTGTTCTGGTTGCTCCAAAGGCCACAATTGCTGCTCCAAAACATTGTTTTGGCTGCTCCGAAAGGTGCTCCAAAAGGGCTTAGGCCAATCACATCACTGTATCTTATTCGAACCACTATTCGCACACCCCTACTGGTGTCACAATAGCAAACGTCAAATCCCCGTGCTGTCGCGTCCACGATAGTGTCAGTTGGCAGTGCCCCTTGCGGTCGTTTCGGTGAAGGAGAGGAGGAAAGAGGGAGAGGGCACAGCAGGACGAGTGCCGCTGTTATGATAGGCATCTTAGTTTGGGAGGCATTGGTCGGACAATGCAGGTTACATTTAAAAAATAGGGTGACATGTGGTACACGTTTCTAGTCTGAAGTAGCGCATATTCACGCTAATTATTACGACATGGCTAAAAGGCGCGAGCAAGAGCAGAATACCATGCTTACCTGCGGGTTCTTTAGTTTTCCGACGTCGACATCGTCATGCTGAGTAGCTCGTTGCCACTGAGCTCTTTGCTTAGGGTCACTTGGAAAGGCAAACAGCCGAACCTTTGGCCCGTTGCCGTAATTGCCCCTACACTTGGGGACACAACACCGACCCATTCTATCGCGTAGGATGCATGCGGATAGAGAAACAAGAGCGCCCGTGCTGACAGCTAATGCGGTGAAAATGGCAACGGCTTCTCGAGTTTTGCAAGCTTGGGACTACTTGCGTACGAGGGTGTCGCAGCTAGTGCCATCCGTCGGGAGGCGACATAGTTAGGAGCTTCGAAATTTCTGGGGCAAGGTGCGATGACGTCGGAGCGTAGGAGAGGAGGAGTGCAGATGCCTACCTTTGTGGTGCGGGCAGAGGAGTAATATCATCTTTTTTCTTGGTTTAATTTTTATTTTATTTTTAAGTCTCCTCTGTACATTTTGTCTAGGTGGTGTTGGAGAAACTGAATTCACAAGTTTCAAATTTTGAGGGTAATGTCCAGGTGTTGTTTTGAAGTGTTTCGGATAATTGAAAAGAAATTATTTCGACATGTCAGTGCCCCTTAAAGGTCATGGGTGGTTCGCTGTAGAAAGGCACCATCACACAAAGGCAATGTGTAGAAAAAACAGCACGAACGGCTAGAAAACGTGCATGTTCATGGAAGAAAGGAATCTTAATATCCTACTGTCTGTTCTGTCCCATTTTTAAAGGTAACAAAAGCTTCAAGGAGAATTTCAGGCACCGTGTTGTTGCGCATGCACAGTTTTGCTTTTTAGGTTTTAAGCAGACATCAAGTTATCAAACTTTTTCCTGTTTTTCAAGTTCATAAAGTTTTCATTTAGGCTCTTTTGCATAGAATATAAGCCACACAAAACACAGTGAAGTTTCTTCGTTTTTCTTCTGTGAGGATTGCGTTAGTTATGATGCCCAAAGGCAGAGGCGGCAGGTTGTCAGATAATAAAGACGAGGGATTTCAAGACGGGACTCAGCAGTTGATGATGAGAAGGATGAATATATTTACAACTCAAAACAGTAGAAAGTTACATGGCGCTTTCCATGGATCAAGAAGCCTTCCGGCCCCTTTCCCAATCGCTTATATCAGTTCCTTTGTGAGCTGCAGCGGCCTTGTACGAGGGCATGACGGTGGAGAATTCAAGCACGGCTGCCATCAGCTCCCCCACATACTCTACCAAAAGATTGAAGATTTTGCACTAGTAATAAACAAATACACTGATCAGCAAAAACATTTCGACAAACCCTACACTGTGTGACTGAGTGCACCTCGCTGATGCGGCATCTGCATTATTACCTCCTGCTGATGCAGATGGTAGTTAATCGCTTCCAGAGATACAGAGGGATAATTGTTTTGACGATGTGTGTATGTATTGGGAAAGGCTCTTGATTTAGCTGACTTTGACAAAGGGCAGATCTTGATTGCCCGGTGGCTTGGAACAAGTTTCTCGGAAACTGCAAGAATTGCTGCTTGTTCGCGAGCTGTCATGGTTACTACAGATGAAAAGTGAAAGTTAAAACTGTTAGTAGATGCGAAGGCATTGCATAGGAAGCGAGCAAGCCGGCCGTGTCGCGGCGGTCGCCTATTGTTCGCCGCGACCTGGCGGTAGCCGCCGCAGGAGCATCGGGCAGCAATGGCGACGAACAGCACGGCGGACAGTGTCCCCGTCGTGATTACGACGGAATTTAAGGCAGCTACGAGTTCGGAAAGTTCCTTCGGAAGCCGGTGCCGCCGGCTCAGAATCATCGCGAAGTAATAGCAACGAACAGCACAGAGGACAGTGGGCGACTAAGAATCCGGAAAGCTTCTTCGGTAGCCGGTGCAGAATCATCGGGGGGAAGCAGTGGCGATTAGCAGCACAGAGGACTGAGGCGGTTACGAATCCAGAAAGCTTCTTTCGTGGTGCCAATATGACGAAGAGAAAACTGTTTCATGAATCTGGCCGCGTGTGCGACGTGAAGGAGGTTTGTTTCGACGGACAAGTGGATGTCACGGAGCGCCGTACTCTGCAAACAAAATTAAGCGCGCCCACAAAAAATTTTTGTTGGCGTTGAGTGGACTGCGGTAATTATGTACGTTTATTTCTGAATCAGCTTGACAATAACTGGGCGATTTTTTTTCGCGCCGTTCCGCGATTCTCTTTACTATCTTCCTGTAGGCTGATGGAAACATCCAACGGTAGGCTTAGGAGGGCGACCGCATTCCGCTTCTAGATTCACGTGAAGTATTTGCTGCATACTTTAGAGTTTGCCGTCGGTGTCGATGCTGCTCCATCGTCGCTAGGAGAGAAAAAAAGTTAATTGTATTATTCGTCAGCAGCTTAAACAAAGCGCGAACTGGAAGGTAAGAAACGCCACTAACCTGTATGGACGCACAAGTCGTATCCAGGTCGCGCAGTACTCCGTCTCGTACGGCTTCGAAGGGACGATGTAGTACTTCGTGCCGTGCGCGATCTTGCCGATCACGCAGCAATTGTTGCGGCTTTCTTAGTGCGGAATAGCCATCTCAGAAATTACAGCGCTAACCCACTACTACAACACACAACCAACGCAGCGACTGGCGTGGCAGAAGATGCCCGATGCAACGGACCCGTTTGCCGCTAGGGGCGCCCTGGTCGGGGCTTGAATTAGATCCGCACGGTTCCTATGCCCATGCATTATCACAAAATGTGGACGGCGAAGGCTTCTGCCTCCTGATGAACTAAAATAGGCGACTTCCTGTGGGTCTGCTGACAGCTAGATACGATGCAGGTCACGGTGCAAGTTTTTCTGAGCATAGTCTATCAGACTGTTCGATAGGGGTCTCCGCAGCAGACGACCCTTGCAACTGTTTTGCTTGCCAAATGGGAATCAATACCGAATTTGGTAAGTGGTCATAATGTTTTGGCTGACCAGTGTACGAGCACTGCCATATACCGTAGGTGCAGTGTCCCTTGAGCATAGCAGCAATGGCCTCCTTCATTGCTTTGGGATCTTTCACCACCCATCTTCTTTTACCTTCCTTCGTTGTTGCCTGGGGCCTCACTCCATTTTCATTATAGTGCAAGGCTGCCAGGTAGGTCCTGGCAAGTAGATGTATTTAAGAAACTAAGAGAAAAGGACTGACCTCCCTACACACCTTGCCGTCATGCTCCGAAAGGCGAAGTGCACTAGCTGTGGTGCGAAATGCAACAATGTGCTATGCAAGCACTCTGTGGCAAACGTTTGTGCCGATGGTGAGAGGCTGGGGATGTCCCGCAGAAGGTGCTTAGACAGCACAATCTCCTTGAGTTTCTGGTGTGCGGAGAGCCTAGAAAAAAAATATGAGTCATGGTAAAATCTGGTTACTGTATTATGAAGACTTGCAAATATGTCCTTACCTTCCAGTAGCCACTTCTTGTTGAGCTCTGTGCTGGCAATGCCGCGACTTCCCAGCTGCAACCAGCTACTTCTTGATGGCTGAATTTGGGCATTGTACGCACGATGGGAGTCGGTCGGCAACTGTAATACAGTTGCCGTCCGATTTTTCGGACGCGCGTGGCAATAAGCATACCACACGTCCAATTATAACCTTTGTGGCATACATATTTGACAAATAAATGTGAAATGGTTTTCTATTCACCCTTGTCATTTTGCTTCATGCCTGTTAAATTAGTAATAGTTCAGTGCTAGAATAGGGAAGACGAAAATCATTGTTTGCCGAAAAAAAAAACCTGAAATTAATTTTAATAAATCATTATCATGACAAAAAAAAAAAACTGATTTTTGTTTTTGAGTAAATGTATTAAAGATAAGCCGAATCGGAAAGAATTTAAAAACTGAAACCTCTAGAAACTAGCTATACTGTACTTGTATCAATTTATACTCACTGACCCTCGAACTCCTCAATGTACAAGTCAACACTGTTCTGAATTTTATCTTGGAGTGCTTTAGGAAAGACTTGGATGTGGTTACAAGTTTATATATTCCAACAGTAACCTGAACAAACAAAAAAACAACATTAAACAATTTACCTGCGTCATGCCTGTTGTCCTCAAAGGGTCCGTCCAGTTGGCATATTATACCATTGGCACGCATCAAAGCCTGGTACTTGAGGACGTGCAGCCGCTTGTGTCCGGAAAATGATTGCCTTTGGTCCTTTGATGGACGGCTTATGGGGTGTGCTGTGCTGTCCAGAAAGCCCCAACAGTTGTCCAAGGGGGCTCCTTTGTCGTGGACTGCCTAATAAGGACAACATATATTACTGTTAGTACTGTCAGGTTCCAACGTCTCTTAAACACTTGATTTGAGACACCCGTAAATTATGGTTGCTCATTCCACCGGCTGCTGCAGCTATCTGCAGTGACATGTAGACACCTGCCGGTACGGTGTCTACTGCCTTCTGTTTCCCGGACAACTCGCTCGCATATGCCCCGGCTCTTTGCAGTGAGAACAGCAAGGTCGGCCCCGGCCCCTGCGTGCGCCAGTGGGACAGTGGCGTGACATGTGTCCACGTCCTCGCACCTGTGACACTGCAGCTGGCAATCATAGCTGTTTTTTTGAGGCAGGGCCTGCTGTCGTATTGGGGCGAAACCCACGTGGAACGGTGCTACGCTGTGCGCCGCGATAGCACCGAGTTGGTTCTTGTAGTAGGAAGGCTGCAGGGCCGGATGCAGGCACCAGGGGTGCGCGTTTGGAGCAACGAGGATGGGCATGGTCCAGGCTGCTATACTCTGATCCGTCCCCGGAACTGGACGAGTCCCTGGCGCCGCCGTTCGACTTTGGAATACCAAATCTCGGGCCACTTGGTTTGAAAGTTGGGGAGGGGGTACGTATTGGAGGCGTCGCCACACGCACTCCATTATTTCATCGGCAGCATTGGCGAGTTCCTTGAGCGTGGCGAAGGTCCTTCCTTCAACGAGATCCCGGAACTGCGAGTGCGTCTGTCGGAGTACCTTCTCCACCTTCTGCGCATCTGTCACAGACTGACAGAATGGTAGCCTCTTTTCCCTTGACTCCTGGCGGCGATGCCAATGGATGCATGAACCCGGCCTTCCTGAAGCAATTTCTCAAAGTCAACCTCCTTATCCCCATTCAGGCTCCCTTCAGTATCTGTGCAGTCATCCATAAGTTAATTTGTAGCTTGAGGTTCCCAGGAAGCGGGCAATGGATCTTGATGAGGAGCTGCTGGATCACGCAACTTCGGTAAATTACCTTGAAGTTTTGAATGATACCCATGTCAAGGGGCTGCAACCTTGCCGTGGCGTTCGGTGGCGAGAAAAGAACGTTGATGGCTTGCAGCTTCAAGTAGAATTGGTGGGCACAGCAGTTGTCAAGAATGAGGAGGATGTTCCTTCTCTTTGCTGCCATGTCATTGTCAAATTCCTTGAGCCACTCGCCGATGAGTTCCCGCATCATCCGGGCTTTCTTGTTATGTCTGCAGCGAACGGGCATGGACTGTGGGAAGCAGGTCGGCTTCTTCTACCTCGTGCATCCAGGAACGTTTCAAAGAGAGCTTCCTCTGCCTTTTTGTATTTTGCGTCGCTTATACAAGAAGTTCACGAGCAACAGTCTCACGGCTTCTCCCCAGAATACTTAGCCGCCTCGGTGGCTCCGAGGCGAGAGCGCCGGCCTACGGATCCCCAGGTGGCGGGTTCGAATCCCGACCGAGGTGCCCGCAATCTGACGGAGGCTTATTGCGGAGAAGGCGCCGTGTAACCGAGCTTTCGGTTGCACGTCCAAAGATTTCCAGGTGGTCGAAATTAATCCTCAGTCCTCTACTGGGGCGTGCCAGATGCCCGTCGTTGGTTTGGCACGTAAAACCCCCAAATTTGACTTTTTTTTCCCAGAATACTTATCTGCAGGGCACTTGTTAATGGATGAGAACTGGTCTGCAAAGAACTTGGCAATTTCCTGTGACTATCTTTAACAGAGTTCTTATATGCAAAACAAGGTCATTGGAATGATGTCCTTAGAGGGACACTGACAGGGTATTTATGCTCGCCGAGGTTTTTAGTTCTACATGACATAAGAGGGCCCAACTACCCAGAATACAATTTGCGACTCGAAATTCGGTTTCTTTCCGCCCGAAAACCACCGATCAAGTACTGGCCGGTTCGAGTCTCACTCACTCTTTTTTCCGTGGTCACGGGCCGTTTTCTAAGGTAGCGAAGCGACCACCAAGTTTAATCAAAGTCGTTGGTCACTGAAGGCACACACTCAGTATTAAAAATAGAAAACAAAACAACACGAAGCCCATCTTTTGTGACTTATAAAAAGCTGCAGATACGCTGATTGAAAAAAAAAAAGAAAGTTACACACAGAACCGGAAGCATTCTGTGCGTGCGTCATTTTGCGTATCGTAGGACTCGCGGGGACGGCGATGGCAGTGGACGACGGGAGTGGGATCTGTACTTCAGAACTGTCGTCCGTTGGTACCGGCAAATTTTGTCTGCCTTTAAAAGAGAAATTTGGGACCGAGCAAAAGGATCGGTATTCATCCCGTAAGACACACCCGACCACCAAGCCGACTTGCACGAAGACGTCGCCGAGCCGTAGCTCCTTTCTCCTGGCTGAAGACATCGCCCGCGCAAATGTCAAGCACCGCACGAAGTGTTTACTTCGAGTTGAATATGCACGCGTACAATTTCTTTACTAGGTGCAAATGTCGCCAATGCGTCATACTTCCCGACTCCGCCCCAGAGTGCTTTTGCTGGAGAAAAATCGGCAGCAAACTTTCCAACTTACAGTTTACCGGCTGGATCATTACTAAGGATAGAGATTCCCCAAGAAACAGATGCATCAGTAGCTCAGTGGGAAAGACGTCCGCTTCACATGCGGTAGGACTGGGTTCAATTCCCAGCGAAGCTTTTTTTTTTTTTTTTTTTTTTTTCAGCCATTTTCTGATGTTTACATTTCTTTCTTTTACAATTATCACTAAATAAACAAACAAAAAATAACCAACAAATGTTGTGGACGACACGTCGCTGAATTAAATGGTATGGGATTTCCTTTTTGACACCTGCGAACTCGATGTAATCACTTCCCACAAAATGCAAGGAGCATATAAATCAGGTAGCGTCCGCTTTCCGACGTGCCTGTAAATTTCTAGAGGAATTGCAGCCATCCATTGATCCCGATCCCGATCCCCGTTGATCTTTCGGAAACTCTGTCGCACAATGCCACTTTTTTTCGGACGCAGGACGTGTGGGCCAGCTCTTCACGCAACATCTTGGGTGTATTCTTTTCAAAGCCAATCGTGGAAATTCACCACGGGCACTCACTACTCGTCTCTCAACTCCTCAATGTACAAAACAACTCATCTTGGAGTACAGAACAGCGAGCGGAAGAAACATAACTGCAAAAGAATCGCACGGCAAACAGTTTTCCTTTGCCGCATGTCGTTTGCTACGATGAAGAGTAAAAAAAAAAAAAAATCGCACCGTCGGATGTGGCTACATGACTTCCCCCACTCACACACTTCTCTCCACTGACCTCCGTGCGTAGGTTTCGGTTTCGAGCAGTTGCGTCTTTTGGCTTTATTAAAAAAATACGCTACTCTGTTGCAAAATATTAATTGGGTAGTCCTCCGGCACCATAATGAAGCGCCTGGCAAAAAATGAAAAGTTTTTTTTTTGGGGGGTGTAAGCGTCCCTTTAAAGGGAAGCTACGGAGCTTCTTGGAAAAAATGAGTTAGAAGTGAATTCTAGTGTATTTTTACCCCGTGAACCCGAATACCGAAACCATTTGCTGCGTAAGTATTGTTAAACGCGAGAAAAACGCGAAAGACAGTCGCTGTCCGTGACGTCATCGACGGATCTTTTGGCTGCCCAAGGCTAGGGAGGCGGGGCTTCAGCCCTATTTTGAAATTGATCTTGTGGCTCTCCGGCGCGTCGCATTGAAATATAATTGCGATATCTGTTACTCTAACGGCCAAATGAACGCAATTCAAGCGTTTTTTCTCAAATGTAGAAGTGCCCCATCTTCCCTTTAATCAACTGGTGTATAACCGCAATACCTTATGGTCGTCTCTGGCTTTCACCGCGATTTCTTGAACGTAGTGCTGGTGGGCAACATAGATGGCTACCTTCAATCGACGCTGGTGGACCTTTGTCAGCTGAAGGGTGGCCGGTCGTTCAGGGTGGGCAGCCTTTTTGAATAGAGCCCGGTTAACTGCCTTGATGATATCTTCAGAAATTCGTTGTATCGGGGAAACGGCCCCTAAGATGGGCAGCGGAAAAGAGAGTGTCGTTGTTGCTTGACATTTCGGAACTGTGTTATTTTTCAATTCGTGATGGAAAATATACGTGATCAGGCGGGCCGGGCCGCCTGTGGTGCCACCTGTTATAGCAAAGGAGAATCAAATACCACATCTTCATGTTTGGAAAAATCTCGAAATATCACCGCTCATCTTAGTTCGCATTACACGATTCAAAACAACTCAGTTCACCATTCAAATTTTATGAAACCATGCTGGCTGTTTCCTGCGGCGCATTGAATGTCTCAGGATTGAAGCCAGTTCTTGACCTGCTGCACTTGACACTGGTGAATAATAAAAGGGATTCCATTGAAACGGTGAAACGTAGTACATACTGATCTTGTCTAATGTTATGACGACATCAGTCACCGCTTCCCAGAGGGTCTCTTTGATCACATTGTTCCTAAAACCCTTGAGCTTTACGTTCCAAAGAAGTAGGTACTTGGCCACTTTGCTAATCAGCAGTTCATTTAACTGGGTGCGAGACATTTTGTCTTGGTTTGTACTCGTGAAAAATAAAACGGGGAGCGAAATACGACGACAGAAGAAACTCTAACGCATAACACGAAAATCCCGGATCCTAATATGAACAGGTCTCGACACAAAAGGAAGGGGAAAGGGGGACTTCACCTTGCAAGCATAGTTCCAAGGCCAGTGGTGTCGAGAACAGTGGCCGACGCCGTCGCCAGTAGCCAATGCAGCAGCAAGTATGTTGTCCGTCCGCAGTTGCTCAGGAAAACCGCCCACCGTCTTGCCTCTTCCACTTGTTTGGCAATGAAGTACTGGTCCAACACTTCAACGTACACGTTTCAGTCTTTACTCTCCCTGGCGAATGACTCCAGCTTCGGCATGTTGACGGGGTGCTGGCGGGCGCAAGAACAACTTTTGCCTAACTCATTTTAGTTATTATTCCTCGTCGCCAATGTAGCTTTTCAACATAACGTCTATTGCATGTCAAGATATGGTTACAACATGGCCGCCGCTGGACCAACGCCCCCAAGCGCCCACCATAGCTGCGGTGGCAGTACTAGTCGGACCATAAACTGCAAAAACCATGAACAAGCTGCTTCTGCTCAGCTCTCCGGACCTGCAGATTATGAAGTATCTATGCTAGTACAATGTGATAACAAGAGCACTACAAAACCATTCTCACTTTGTTCTGCAATGTACAGGAAAGATTTCTATGTCTTGAAATACTGCAACTTCTGCAGTTCCGATAGGGCTGCGCGGATGCATCACGCAGGCTGGACTGGCACCAGAGAAGTCAAATGAGACATGAGGCTTTGGACAGGTCGGCTTTTTACCCTGGGCTGCAAGGGGCAGCGAGCCCTGGAGGCATGGCAATGTACTCTAAAATGAACTTGCCAAGTTGTTGAGCACGGTGGCAGAAATGGTGGCGCTCAATGACGATGTTGCTCATAGAACCAAAGTGCTTCATCCAAACTGCGATGGCCTGTTCGTAGATGAACAGTGCAGGTGGGCCTTTGGAGGGTGTCGGCAGCAGCAGCTGCACCCGCTTTGGCTTTTCCGGTTGTTGACGAGAGTGAAGAAACGCTGACATTCCAGGCTTCAACTGCGTTGCAGTAGGGCTTTGCAGTGGTTGAGGTAGTAGCCGCAAGCTGCAGACTCAACCAGAAGCTTCTCGAACTTGTGAAGCCCTTGCGGCCACGAAACGGCTGGGTGGCCTGGTGTAGTCGGGAACGGAGTCGGGAGGGAAGGGGGGGGGGGGGTCAAGCTTGGACAGGCTCGTGGTAGCATGCTGCATGGAAGTTACGGGTGCTCCATCCTTGTTGCAGAAAGGATGGTTCTTTGGCATGTTCTGTCAAAGCGGATAACCACATGCAAAATGGGCAAGATTTCTTCAAGTATCTACACCTCCACCGTAGGTCCCCAAACGAGACCCGTAGCTCTGCCAATATACATACTCCTCTGGCTATTTTTCACCGGGTTTAAGTGGACATCTGGGTGGTCATGAGTAAGTACCATTTATACATGGCTGCCAATTTAGTATTGGCTAATACTTCATGCTGCCCGGATTTCACTTGTTTTCACTTACTTAATATGAAATTGGTATCAGTAGTGGTTACGTGTCTCTCCTTTCAATTTTGACTTGTGGCATAGTCTCTGTCCTTTTCATTGTCCAATATTGTCATCTGCACACATGTGGTGTATTTTTGTTTTCTATATGAAGTTTGGTTATTTGGGAACATTTAGGCTACAAGTCTCCAAAATTTTTATGGATTGGATTTCAAGAAGTTGTGAAGGGTGAAAGGCTAATAAATGAACTTCGTATCACGCACTTGCGTCCGAAGGTCTGCCTTCAGTTTCTCAAGAGTAGTAAGCGGACCTGCTCTTGGCACTTAATTTCTGAGTACGTGAATTTTTCGCTTGAGGTGAATAATATTCTGGTTAATTCATGGGTTGTGTTTATTACAGTGCTTTCTTACCATAGGAACAAAATTGCAAAAACATTCTTGTACGATCGACTCAAACATATTCTACAATGCAACAATATCAGTGTCAGGAAGGGAACTGAGTTGAATAAACTCATCAAAACAGATCTCGAGCATATCAAGGACACTTTCATCACTTGCCCTTGAAAAGATCATGCCACCAGACGGTAATGCTCTTTTTTGTAGTTATTGTAAAAATGTTCAGCTCGGCAACAATAACTTTGTGATTGGATATTCCCTCTTCCACGTTACGAGAAAAACTATTGTTAAAAAGGCGCTGAGAGATGAAAAGTAAGTCTAAAATGTTTTCCATACTTTTTTGGATGCGAGTTGGGCTACTAATTGTACAAGATTCTTCAAAGGCGATTTGTACTAAGAAGTCAGAGTTTTGACAATTGGAAGACACCGGGTACATGTTTGGCCAATGAATGAGCTAAAGATTAAAATTTCCAGTCAAAATAATGGATGAACCACGTTTCGACATATTGTTGATGCAATCGGGCAGCTCGTCAAGAAAAGAAAGATCAGCGCCGGGAGGACATTACACTGTGCCGATAACTATCGGCCCCAGTAACGAGGTAACCTTGAGCCATATTGCTTCAATATTCTCGGACTTTTCTAACAGAATAGCATCAATGTTTTTACTAACGTCAAACGCAGCGCCTCCTCCATGGGCGCCCCTATCCCTCCAAAAGATACTGTAATCAGGGAGCGTTACCTCGCTATCAAGAACTCTATCGTGCAACCATGTTTCCTTTATGGCAACTATATGTGGTTTGTATACAAGGAAAAGGTACTCAACGTCTACCATTTTATTTATTAGACTTCTTTCATTAAGGTGCATAATTTTTAAGGAACCAGAGACAGACTGTCAGTCAGAATTGGCCACAGTTTGCCTGGTTTTATTCTTCTGTTTTTATCTTTGTCGCAGTAAAAAAGTTAATTGTCGATCCACAACTTACTTTCACCAGCTTCACCTTAGATCCGTTTTGCTTGCACTCCGCTGCACTTTCCCAAAAGCTTTTGCATTTTGAGATTGGGGGGACTGAATAATCGTCACTTACTGAAGTACTTGATCCCTTAAGCTTTGAACAGTGTTAAAAATCTTGTTTTTTTTTTTCATTGGAGTTATAGAATTTTATGATTACCAGACGTATGTTACCCTCTCTTTTCTCTCCTGGTAAGTGGATACGCTCCACTGAGGCTACCAGGACGCCAAGTTGACTATGAAAGATGTCGTCAATAACTTTTTTCGAGTTGCACTTGGTTGGTTTTCATTGGGCGCCTCAGGGAAGCAAAAAATTAATAGGTTGTTGCGGCAGCTATGGTGCTCAAGGTCGGTTATTTTTTCCTTTGTGCGCATACTGTGTACCCTGCAACGCATTCATGCTTTTTTCGAGTCAGTAATTTTAATTTGTTCCCTTTTGTAACTTTCAAAACTTCATCCATTTAAGACAACTTGGAGTTTACTTCAGTAATGGAAGTTTCAAGGGAGGCCTGATCGGTCCATATTCCCTTCACCTGTCGAGAACAGTCTGTTATCAGTTGCTCGAGACAAGTTTCAGGAGCCGGGTTCAGCTCGATGTCCTCACAGAGTAATAATTGCAACACAACCCAACACTAGCAACATAGCAACAGAGTGAGGGGGGCATGGCAGAAAAACAATGGCAATAGTCATACCTAAAACAATGTTTAGCATGGTCGGTACCAACTTCCACAAACAGAAGATGCAGTTTCAACGACATTCTCGTGGCAATATAGACGCGCCCACTGAAGCCTTCGGAGGATGGAGCGAAGTACTTGTAGCTGTCAGATGACGTCATAATACCCTTGTGCCAATATTTCAAGACAGGAAAATTGTTTTTCAATGCCTCCAAGCACTGACGTTGCATGTGCTGACGGTACAAAGATGTATGCCATCACATGCGGCGTCGGTGCTTGGAGGCATTGAAAAATAATTTTCCTGTCTTAAAGTACGCAGGAAGAGCAACATAATTGTAAAATATCTGGGGAGATAAGCGTGAATGATAAGTTTATTTCATGCACAGTGCCAAAGACGGTTATATTGTCTGACAAACGCTTTTAGTACGATGATGTTCCATAGATATTGGTGTGACTGGTTAGAACTGCCCTTTGAAGCTTCAAAGATTTAAATGGCCCACATGGCGATCACCATGGCAACCAAGACCGATCAGCCAGGCCAGGCAAGCTAGGGACGCACATCGGAGGAAAACGAATGGGATTCTGGGTACCAGAGGTAGGTCAAGCTGTCGACAAAACAAACAACCACGAAATGATCTTTTGATGAAACATCGCATGTCGATAAAGTGATCTGTCCATGAAACGTTTGAAGGACTGGTTGCCGCTGGCAATGACTGCCTGCTATACGCTCCGTGCAGCCGCTACGGTGCCACTGTCGCTCGCGCCACCAGCGCCTCCCGTGGTCAGATTGGGGATGTATGATACGTTCCCGTGCCGAAATGGCGACGCGCGCGAGTGATTCTGTTGTGCTGTTCTGCGGCTTCAAAAAGATTGATGCCATTGAAATATACTTTAAGAAAAAGTCTTTGAAGTTGGCGTGCCACGGGCGTACTGTTTTCGTCTTATCATTTTAAGCGGTGCATTTGTCAAGCCTCTCAACTCTAGGACGGCCGTGGTATTAGATACTATTTTTTCTCCGCCAGCTTTCAGCGCAGCCCAGAGTTATCGTGGGCGCGAGCTGCACATGCAAAGCCGGCGTGCGCGGCTGGTGCAAACACGGAGCCGTGCTAGCGGTCTTTGTCAACAGCGAGATACACACCGCATGCACAGACAGACCTTGTGCCTGGGGCAAGCCGTCATCGTGGCCCGTTCTCGACCAGTGAAAAAGAGTAGACAAGCTCTTTGCACGTAAGGAACCAAGAAGCGCGATTAAATGCGAAGACCAACAAAAAAATATTTGCATCTTTAATGTTCATTTCTTAAGGGGAGAAATGCGTTGAATGAATTGAAATGAATTGAATTTCTGGAATATGGCATTGCCCTCACTATACCTATATATTTACATATTATTAACATGGTGCTATTCTTTGCAGGGAATAAGAGTCAGCTGGGTGATCCTGTGGTGCAGCCTGCACCCGCATCAATGCTCCTAAGTCACTTTAGTGAGATAAAATGCCCCCTTGCAGAGATTCTGACTGCAGAAAACAGAGATCCAATTGAAAAGGACTGCTCCGCCTTGTTGTCACAGATGGTGACCGACATTGTGGACATGAATGACAAGGAGATGCTGGTCGGCCTTCTAAGTGGGAAGAACAAAGTGCACCACGTAATGGAGCTCACTAGCCTGACACCCCTACGTCTACAGAAACATGATCTAGTCGCCAACCTGGACCGAGAGACTAGGGTGTTGTACGACAGAATGATATCTAAAAATCTGCGAGATTGTCGAGATTGCCCTTGTTACAAGGGGCCAGGCTGCTGCCAGCAGGTGTATACCGAAGAAGAAATTAGAAAACACTTTTATATCAGTGGAGTTGCCGATATGATTAACTGTTTTATTTTTTTTTTTGTCTACAAGTACAGGTGGATGCAAGAGAGAAGAATTCGTATAACCAGCACCAAAGCGCACAGAATCAAGACAAGGCGGACAAAGTTTCACGAACTTGCCACCTCGTTGACTCGCCCCAGGACCTTCAGTTCAGCTGCCACATCATATGGTAAGGACTAGAGCACGGGTGGGAAAAATAGCACTTCTAGGCTATATTTTGCCTGCACTGTTTATACTTTCATACTTCCACAAGATATCTCATACGTTTGGCATAAACCTCAAAGAAGTATAACGCATAATGCATGTTGGGAAAGCGTAACGAGACAATAAAACCAGTCGAGGGAATTGTCTCAAAAACTTCTTTGCTATAGTCTCTGCTTCTAAACACATTTCGAAATCCTGCTTCTTGTCCTGTAACAGGAAACAAACATTACAGCTGAACTAGAGCGCTGTGCATGTCATTTATCAGTCTCAGGTTTTAAAAATGATTAGTTGCTTCATTGACATTATGTTGCGAACATTGAGCTTAATGATGACTTATTCCTTGAACAAAACCAGGCAGGGCAACTGAAGACACAGCAAGGACAGTGTTGGCAAGTGCTCTTGGGACACCTGTGCATCAGGTAGTGCTTGTGGACCTGGGATGGTTTTATCACAGAGCTAACTCGTGAAAAATATGTACAGGTTGGTCTCGTGATTCATCCGGATCAACCGTGGCTGTCCTGCAGCCCAGATGGCATTGTATGCTGTGACGACGGTTACCGGTTGGTGGAGATTAAGTGCCCGTACAAGCTTTGGGATTCAGAGCTTATTGACCACCGCTCGGAGACGAGCTTCGTTCCATACGTAAAGTATGTTGACGGACGCCTCATCCTGAAAAAAAGCCACAGGTACTACACTCAGGTCATGGTGATGATGTACATCCTGGATGTGGTCGAGACATTTTTGTTTGTGTATTCTCCTAAGCAGGACATTATTGTCACAGTGCCTCGCGACGAGGAATTCCTTGCCGAGTATATACCTAAACTAGAACATTTTTACTTTCCTTACATGCTGGAAGTAATTCTGGAACAGCATTGAACGACACATGGGTAGCGCAGGCTGCAGTATGCCATATCTAGGGTTTTGCGTTTTCAGATAAATCCAATAAAATCCGAAAAATGGTTGCCAGTAAATATTTTTCAGATTCAAATTGATCCGGAAAATTCAAAATGTTTGGGACTGCCAGCTGTTATGAACCCGACCGGCCTTTATATTTTCCCGGGATCTTCTAACAAGTTTCTCGTTTCTCCTTCCTTTTTTTTAGTGTCAACATCCATTTGTAAGTAGGTGTCACAAAAGAATGCCGTTTAGCACTTTATCATAAAAATGAGATAGCCTCCCTACGACCATAGCCGAATACGTCTCGCATTAAAAAAGCTGCTTTACTAAATTCGCAGACTACTGTTTTCTATCTTCCAATCGCTTCGCCGAAGAACTCAGAATTTTGTGAACCATAAAAGAAAGCTCTGTAAAACTTTGATTTTATAGTGAAAATTGAACTTGGAAAAACACCCTCCGATTTCGCTCAAAAATAAACTCTGAAAACGCGGAACCCTAGCCATATGCGAAATTGCTGTCGAGTATCATCATGGTGGGTGGGGGGGGGGGGGGAGGGGGGGATCTTAAATCTGTGAATGGGACTGGTCTGCATTCATTTCATTATTAGTAATATTGGGAAAACTTCGGTCACTGGATTGGTTCATTATATCTGCGCAAAGAAGCTCGTCAATAAACGGTGGTGAATAAGCTCTTTCAAGCAGCATCGTTTTTCACCTGTTAAATTACTGATTGTATTTCTCAATTGTCAATTCTGTCAATTCTATTTATCGTCCACGTGTTGTGGCCCGGTCAAGGCGCACGGGTCGCCTAAGTCATTCAGTTGCGCTTACATACCTTATTTCCTAGTGGCAAATGTTGCTTGTATTGTATGTTGCGAGTACAGGTTGCAACATCCATGCTGTCGTCGAGGTATGTCTTGTGGGGGTTCTTTATGGGGGAGGTCCCTCTATACTAATAATCGTCGCCCGCTCGGTATGCGTTCCGCCCGTCACCCAGGGAATCACACATTGCAACGAGAAGACAGCGAATGGGTTAACTGTACCTCTCGGTTGCCCGTCGTCGAGAGCCGGTAGTCCAGGCCCGCCGACCTTTGTTGTCGCCCGTCGATCAGAGCTCACAGTCGGGGTCCGTGTCCAGGCCTGCGGATCGCCTTTCCCACGCCAGCGCTGCGTAGGCTGGCTGTCCCGGGCTATCAATGCCCGAGTCTTGCTGCGGAACCACCCCGGGATCATCATAGCCCAGGTCATATGGCCCGGGCTCGCCGTTTCCACCGGTCTTGCTCCAGACCTTGCTGGTGGACAGCTCCGGGGTTCGTTATGGGTCAGGTTAGGCAGCTTGGCTTCAACGTTCCTTGTCCATCTACCACCCTCGCTCAGCACACACTGTCACGCGCCAGCTCGTGACTTCTCGGCCGGCCAACTGTCACGTGCAATCTGCCTCGTCGTTCACCCTCGGCTCCCACAGTCTTTGGTTTATTTATTTATTTATTCACTAACCCATAGTGCCAGATGGCATGCTGTTTTCTCGGTACCTTTGTTTCCAGGCCAAGATGTTAATATTCTCTTCGTATAAATGTACTATGTGATGCCTATTTTTCCATACGGCCTATAACCTCATGTAAATAGCGGTTGAAAATCAGCCGTTAATAAATACATGTTTTCAATGGCTGTATATCTACTCTCATTCATCAACGCTCCTGCGAAGTACACATTTTTATTATAGTACTCAACATTACAAGAACAACAAAGGACATAATTAAAGGGATGTGAAACATAAATGTAAGCAAAAGAAACAAGTCACAGAAGTAGCCCTACAGCCCAACATGCACCACCATCTCCACTTTAGCATTTAAAGAGGACTGCACTGAAAAAGAAATTCCTGGCAGACTTCGACATTACACCATTAGCACAAAGATATGCGATAGAAGCCACATACATGTTCAAAACCATCACAAAGAAAAATAACTGAGTACCCTTTTTCACCCTGAAGTCACAAATCCTAGGTGCCGGTTGCCTAAGAATGTAATGAGGTTCTGTTCTGTTGAATTATTTCGTAAGGATTGGTGGCTGAAGATTCACCAGTACACAGCAGATGCGCACAATGTCGGTCATGCTAGAAGTAAGTTCAGTGGGGACTCTGTTGTTCAGAACATTGAAAATCTTTATCCTCTGAATAGCTCTCTCAATGTGAATTTGCACCTTGGCAACTTGGTATGTCATCTCCATTTCAGCAGACGTAAACTGCAACTGGCCTTTTGAGAAGGGGGGAAACACCATGACTTCATGCTTGCTCTCAACTGGTGCTTTCATCCCCGGGAACCCTTTATCTGCAAGTACTACATCTCCTGGTTCTATACGCTCTAAGAACCCCGAGTCAATAGTTATGTAGGTGTCCGAGCTCCGGCCCCCATACGCCTGTGAGACAAATGAAACGGTTCCGTTGGGAAGAATGGCTATGAGAAACTTCAGTGTGTGACAGCCCTTGTAATTTGAGAACAGTGCCCGCTGCTGTTCTAAAGTCGCTGGAGTCTCCGTCCTCACCTCGGTGCAGTCAATTATGTAGCGGCACTTTGGGTAGTGTGCTTTGAAGCACTCCGGCATAGTTGCCTGCACCAAGGAAGAGGACGGATTTGGGATCCAGGAGCTTGTGGCACTGGCCAGGTTCTTTAAAACAAAAAAAAAGATGCGGCTTGCTGTTGTCCTGTGCACACCGAACAGCACCCCAAGGCTCGTAAATGAAATCCCGAGCTTCAGTTTTAAAAGAAATATGAGCAGTTTGTTTTCAATGGAGATGTCATTCTCTCTCACAACAATAGAACTGAGTAAATGGAGCAACAAAGCAAAGACACTCGTGCTCACTGAGCAGAGCTCCTCAAGAGCACCAGACTTTCCTACTAAAGAGTCATAACCAGCAAAGATGCAGCTCCGTCGGTCAGGCCCCACAGCTGTTGATGCGCATTCTGTAGCTGCTTCGATGGCGACGCTTGTCATGATAGCGTGGGTGACCTGAGTGGAAGCATCCCTATCTGATGTCACGGACAAGAAGAGGTTGCAGGGTCCAACTTCGTCAACTCGTTCTGTCTGTGTGAACTGTGAAAACACCATATGCATGTATCAGTGGTCTACTGTTTCCACTGTTTCGCAGACAATCTGCTCTAACTAATTAGAAAAACTCCTACATAATCAGACACAAAATGAATAGTGCAACCACTCTGTTTGCATGAAATGCATATGTCACTTGCTGGTAGTTTCCTATTTACAAAGCAATCTTGTAATTCAGACAACATTCAACAAAACAATGTTTCTGGTAAGTTGGGAGGGAACAGGTCACCTTGTCGTGTTTACAGCAGTTCAGGAGTGATTAGATCCATAAGGCAATATAGTTTTATCAATATAGTTTGATGGCACTACCACAAAAAACTTTTCGGTATTGTCCGAATAACTCGTCTGCTTCATGTGACAGGGCAATCGTAGAACAAAATTAATTTGTGAAAGTCGGAAGTCCAGAAAAACATATCGGACAAACTGGCTCACCGCATTCACAGCATGCATAGAATCTCCCTCTTGCAGTGGTGGTTCAACACTGGTGGCCTGGTCGTCCTCACTGGTTGAGTGATCGGCTACAGTGGTCGAGGGCCCGGCATCTTCCGTACTTGAGGATGCAGGTGTTGAAGGGCTACCCGATTGTGTCCTGCTCCCTTTTTTGCCAGCTGCGAGAAGAAATAAAAACACCGTGTTTCGGGATGTGATATTAGACCTTACAAACAAAGGTAAAAAAAATTTTCATCTTGCCTGGGCTCAAGTTGGGCAAGTTTGAAACTTGCAGCTAATTAAGTCTAGCCGATAAAATTCCATCGCTATCTTCGGGAGGCAAGAAACAAAACGTAAGCTCTTCACGTCCTCCACGACTTTCAATGCATTAAGAGAGCCCCCCACTGTCATCTCCCCCACTCACGTCAATAGCCTCCCGCAACACATGTCACACTCCATCCCTTGCGACATTTGCATCTTCACTCATTTGACTCTCCAATATGTGCCGAATAACTTCATCTTTTTGAAGCGACGTGACATGTACAATTCTGAGCTCGGCACACTTTTCCCTCAGCTGCGCTTTGCTGAGAGCGGACAACGTGGCATGCAAAATTTCATCCATGGTTGTCGCTCATCCAAAATGCCTTGCGTTGCTGAGGTGTGTTGTAGTTCGTTCACACCTTTCGCACTTGAATGTTTGTCCACGAAGGTTGCCACTCGTCTGGCCAGCCTCCGATGCCCGGGTCCCGCGTCGTCGGTTGGTCACGCCGCACTCTCCCGAAGCTGCTCGCTTCGTGCAGAGACTTTACGTATCCCACCGCTGCCACCATGTAAAGTTTATCGTCTCGTTGTCACGTAACGTGAAGTCGCTCGTTGTCTTCGGGGTCTGTGGTGACGTTGTTGCTGATTGCCAACCAAGGGTCTCTTTGGGCTTCAGCGATGTCGGGATCGTGGAATTTTAGGAGCGATGACTTGGTTTAATATACAGGATAATATACATCATAGTTCAAAGGTCACTCATTCTCAAAACTCGATGGCCTCTGCCATCTTGCTCTGTATATGACACCTCTGCACTTTCTCTACTCGATTCCTCTTCATCGCTCTTGATGGGACTTCGATCTCAACTTGTGCTCATCTATCCCATTCCTCCTGCATCATTCTCAATACGTCTTTTTTCAAGTCTCTTTAGTCGACTCCCCTTCTCAACTCGCACTCTCAGCATAGCTACCCTCATCTCTTCCTCTCTTTCACTCTCTCCCTCTAATACGCATTATCATCTCCAAAGGACGGCTACACAGATGCCGACAAGCAAATTCGAATAACAAGTCAAGTTGGCGCCACCAAAATAAAACGGCCCTTCTCCACCGACTCTGTAGACGTACCAATTATAGACTCCCATAGACGTACGTTGAAGTCGTTAAGATGCCTCTCGGGTCCAGTATAGCCACTTCCTGGTACAACACCGACAGGTCGACGACATGGGATGGGACGTGCCATCAACGGCACAATGCACATACGCAAACCGACTTTGGAATTAGGGATGAGCCGAGGCACCGCCTTGCTGTCCCCCAACTTTTCACGGCCATGCAGCCCCGCCGGGCAGCCACTACAAAGGGGACTCCTAACGAAAGCCAGGCGTCTGTCTCGAACCAAAGAAACTCGCTACAGTCCTGCGACTCTGAGGTTCCAGCATGTTACGCAGGTTGCATACAAAATTACGCTACGGTTTCTACAATGCGTCTTGCCTTTGAAAAACAGTAATTAAAGTCCCTTTGTGCTGGTGTCAAAACCGTACCATGGGGGAATGGCTTCCTTGAGTTTGGAGTCGACGGGAACGCCTGGTCGCACAGCACGATGGGTGGCACAGCAGTCCCTTTCACGACTAGGGGCGTATGTGCCTGGAGCCCGCTGTTTCCCTTTCCCTCCATCTACCCTTTTCGTTGATGTCCCATTTTCAACTCTTGAGGAGTATGGTCAATCAGTCGTGGGTATACCCCCGCAAAACACCCAACAGTTTCGAGATACTACTCTACCAGCTGCGCGTCGGTTATCCCCGATTTGAAGAACAAAAGGGAACTGTCATACATATATGCCCTTGTTGATAATAGAAAAAATACTGAAGTCATGCATGGACTGATCATGGTCGACTTGTAGCTTACCATCCCTTATAATTGTGGTAGTCACAATCATGGTCCTTCGGTGGTGACACAACAAGGTGACAACCGTTTAGGGCGTTGATGATGCTTGGAAAGCCACACACCGCCTCAAACTTCAGCATGTTGTTCTGCAGCTCACTCTTGCGCACCGTAGCTGCCATGAACTGCTCCAAGTTGGCGACGACTGTTCCCCAGAACTCGCAGTGAATTCCGTTTACAGTTGAGCGATGGGCTCCAAAAAGGTGGGCGATAGCTCTGTCCTCGGCAGTAGAACAGAGTTTGTACGGGCCTATTGCCACATGCTTCTCAATGCTGATAGGTTTTTGCATGCTCGTGTCTTGTCTTCCCATCACTGTACGACGCACGTCACCGAGGTATCGATAGGTACACGGCAGCACCTGGAAGCACGCTTTAAAGTTCCTGTCACCAAGGTGCGGCAAGGTGGCCTCGAACCATCTTTCACCTTTCTCGTAGCTCCAAAGTTTGCTCTCAATTCGCTCTATGCCCTGCAAGGCAAGAGCTACAATTGTGAAGGAATTTGCAAGGAACACCATCTTCAGAGCTTTGCTTTCGCTCCTCATGGAGTCTAGCTCTATCTTCATGACAAGGGACTGCTGCAAACGTGCCTGCATGGGGCAGATTGCTTCTAGACAACTAACGTCCATCGTCGATTGTTCACTCCGAGGAAATTAAAGACTCGGCGCGAGCCCAGGAAGGAAACAATCTAGGAAGAGGAACGAAGCAGAACAACGAGGAACAGCTCGCACAACACAAGGTACAGCCGACTGCAGCATGCGGCAGCGTGGTTGCCAGATGTACTTAACATTTCTGCCAAATACAATTGTAAATTTGGATAGTACAAGAAATACTCTTATTTTTATATACTATGCATTTAAAACTTCTTATAACAATTAAAAGTACCACATAATAATATTTACAAAAATGAAAAAAATATTATAATATTTTAGTTCTGGTTTCATCTGTTCGTAGACGACCCTAAAGTAGTAAACATCGCTGATAAATGTCATTTTGTCGATCGTGTGGCAGCATCTCCTTTAGAGAAAAAGGCCTTTAGTAGAAACAACATTTAGAGGAAAGGACGCTTAGGGCGTCGTTTGACACAGGTATTACTTTGCTTAATTTGAGAGGTTGAACCAAATCATTTCGAGGATGGCTCAGAATGGTAAGCAAGTGCAGATGCTGTAAACTATGCATGCTAGCAATTTCTTGTGATCTGCGAGCTGACTAGCTGCCGCGGCGACCACGAGCAGACGAAATGATTTGGTTCGACGGCACACAACGTGAACCATCATTTAAGTTCAAGATGACAGAGATACACCACCTACCTTTGCGGTCGCTCAGACACTTTTTACTCTGTCTAGCTTTGCAGGTCTTGAAATTCTGATCGGTACATGTTACGCCAACCGTCTTGTTTACATCAGTCGTGCACCAGAAACAGGAGCCGTCATAATTTTGCACGCTGCAGAATGTTGCATGTTTACTAGAAGATGGTGCTGCCGGTCAAATGCAGTCATCAACATCGTTTACACGGTTGCCCCAGTTTAACGGTTCGCTAAGATACGTTAAATTTCGTGTACGGTTTGACAGGACGAACCAGCTGCACCCAGTGTTCATGATTTCAGTATTGTGTGTTCCAAAAACGAGTCACTGAAACTTCCTCTTGTTTTCTGTGCCTCCCAAACCTGTGCCAACATTGTCGTTGTCTGTCTCGAATTCTACAACTAACCTCCTTCTGACTTTCTGTCTGGCCAACACTGCCCTCATTTGATAAACAGCATGAAGGTTTGTGATCTAAGAAACAGAATGTAGTAACATTGGAGTTAAAATTCTATTCATTTATTTATTCCCATCATACATATAGGTGACAGAGACAGAGAGAAAAAGCTGCAAAAGCTGATAATTCAAGCAGAATCTCGTATTACAACTGGGAATAGACCATTCGTGTCTATTATCTGCCTACTACTCAGTAAAGAATTGTCATGCAAGCTAGAAACATATACAGTTTGTCTTTACGATTCTGACCATGCCACAAATCACTTGCCCAATTATCCGTTCTGCTAAATTAACTTGCCTTGTTTGATCCATTTTTTGGCATTGTAGGAGGTCATGGCTCGGATAGAAAAGATTACACAGACGGCAGTGTGCACATGACCGATATAATTGAGATGTGAGAGCTGCTTTGCCACCATCAATTTTTTGTTTCCGACATGAGTTGGTGCTGAATGGTAGAGGTCCTTGATTGTTTTTTTGACATACAAGCCAATTCATTAAAATTTCATGAAAAGAAACACTGCCAACAGTTTTTTTTTTATTCCTGCAAACTGAAGGAATTTTTAAGATGTTTATTTTTATTTCAAAATACTTTCGGGCCCCATCTGGGACTACTATAATTTAAGTCGTATTGTATACAGTTTCTATACAAAAGCAACACAAACTTAAACAAGGAAAGTACTAAGATTTGAAAACACACACACACACACATATATATATATATCAAAATTTGAGCCGCCCTTTTATTTTTACAATTACAAAACAAATGCAATTCGAAACAAACTGCGAACTACTAGATCTATCTCAATGACTCCAAGCAAAGTGCTAGCAGATGTTGTTTGTTAGCGCATTCAGTTCTTGGCCTATAGTCGGTAACAGGTTCGAGACATCCATTCCAATGTTCGGTCTCAAGCTCATGACTGTGAAGCAATTATAGCGGGTTACGAGTTAGCCAGAATGCAGCACATGTGAAACACGTCGCTCATTACAGGAATAAGGGAGATTGGCACCCGAGTGTTCAGAATATTGTACACTTTGATTTATTGAATCATCCTCTCCACATGAATGCAAACCTGAGCAATCTTGTATATGTCCTGTACCTCTTGGCGACTGAACTGCCCATTCCCTGAATAAAAGGGAGGCATGGCAGGCACAGCATTATTGTTTTCTACACCAGCCTTAATACCAGGGAAGCCCTTGTCTTGTCTGCCAGTATTACATCGCCTGGCTTAACCAAGTTAAAAAACAAAACTGAATCCACAGCAATGTGCAGGTCGAAGCAGCGTCCGCCATAGTCCTTGGAAAGAATATATATATATATATATATATATAGGCAAAAGTAACGTGTGCAGACACAGCAGTTGCCAAATGATAAAAACAAAAAAAGATCCCGTAAGGGCACCCTCCCCCAAGAGATCGCCCATCCCTTTGTTCTGGCTAAATATCTGTAACATAAAAATTCCGAAACATCGCCCACCCCCCGATTTCCGTTGGACATCAAGCGATGTCCGACGGGAATCGCGCATCAGCGGCGCGATCGGCGGTACCAGTGTGTCCGATTAGCGAGTTCATAGCGGATTCCCGCCATTTTGTTTGCGATCTGTATGCGATATCGGCTCGCGTAACACGCTAGTTGTTCCCGCAAGAATATTGCATCATGAAATGCGAATCTGCTGCATCCGCATCTGTAATATCCGTTCCCGTGAGATACGAGTTCTCGGCGGGTTTCCGCGAGTTATTTGCACCGTGAAATGCGAACCTGCTGCGTCGGCCACTTGCGGTATCCTTTCTCGTGACAAAGGAGTTTGTAGCGAAATCCCGCGTGTTTCTCGCACCGTGAAACGCGAATTCGCCGTGTCCGCGATCTGCGGTATCAGTTCCTGCAGCACGTGGTTTGTAGCGAGGGCCCCGGCGCTGCTTATCGTTAATTTTTGATAAAGTTTTGCTGTGGCATCTGCAAAGATAGCCCAACCCATGTTTTTCACCATTTATCTCTTCATTTTGGGTGAGCGGCCTTAAGGGATTTTACGGTATATAATTTAATGATGAATTAAAAAAAAGAGTAAAGTGCCAAAAAAAAATCTTGTATTGGTTTACAAGAACAATCAAAATTAGACACATGACCTCTAGATGCACGAAGAATACACTTAAAAATGACAGAATAAAAGTCAAAGTTAAACACAAGAACTTACAAGAATAAGTTTACAAATAGAACAAAGAATTAAAACTAAAAATGAGAAAGGGGCCTGACATCCGTAAGGGTTTCTTTTGACAGTGGCACTGTCTTCTTCAGGACGTAAGTCCGCATGGCGCAGTTGGTTGGTTTTATACAAGATCTAAAGGGAAAGTGTTGTTAACGCGAAAATTCGAAGGGGCTTTTGGGAAGGGAAGCAGGGAGGGATCCCAAGGTCGAGTTCACTTCTTTCACAGTGAGGGATGACAGTTGTAGATGTTTGGAGGTGCAGTCAGGCAGCAAAGTAGTGAAGCCACTCTAGTATGGTACTGCCTGGTGCTCAACCTGCCTTTTTGTTATTCCTGCCACAACACTGCTGCTGTATTTACTCCAAAGCAACGTAAAGGGCTCTTCAAATGGGGGCATTTTCTGCCATTTGTGGCATTGGCCGTAATTGAAGTGAAGACTTTTTTTACGCTCTACATCCACCTTCGTAATTCTTTTTGCCGGGGGAAGGCATGCTACCAGAGGGAAGTTTTTCTCCCATCAAAAAGAATGTATGAGAGCAGATGGGAGGCGTAGGAAAAACTCCACTGGCACAGCAAATGCCACAAACGGCTGAAAACATGCCGTTTGGACAGCCCTTAGTACGCAGGTTGGGCACTGTTTTGATGGCTCACCCTTTCAAAACCATCAGATGCTCAGCAAAGGCGCATAATCTAGCCTGTGGCTTGTAGGTAACTAGGTGATAGACCGCGCACAAATACACAGAATGTTTAATGCTTTTATAACTCATAGGTATCTGCTTTCGGGAGAAGGTCCACCAGTCTGTGATCAGTGTGGTGACAGGTTCACTGTTTTGCATATCTTGTGGTAAAATTGGTCTTT
Source organism: Ixodes scapularis (assembly GCF_016920785.2). Lineage (NCBI taxonomy): Eukaryota > Metazoa > Arthropoda > Arachnida > Ixodida > Ixodidae > Ixodes > Ixodes scapularis. The sequence continues at coordinate 14,876,186 of NW_024609880.1, read as the reverse complement.
TCCAAATATGTTTTACCAAAAATGTTTGATTTAAATCAACATGGTAAAATTGATGTGATTAAAATCACGATTTAACTCACAATTTCAATCGACTTGATTTTTTTCTCCACTCTGACTGAAACCGTAACCGTTTAGGAGCTGAAGTTGTTTGGTAACCATAATCGGAGCGGAACCGAAACTTTCATTTATGGTGAACCAGAGCCGAAACCAAAAACCACAAAAGGTGATACGGTAACCGACATATTATACCGGTTTGACGCAGTTTTCCAAAATAACATAGAATTGATTGCAGTGCGACTTTCCAACTGCACACCACATTTGCAGCGTGCGACAGTGAGTTTTGCTCGTTGTAAACAATCTCGGAAGAATTGGACATTCATTTGCCGTGACTAAGCAATTCGAACGCACTAGTTCCTCAATCACTGACACAATGATATAAAAAGGTATCATTAATGTATTCTATGCATGTTCCGTTGTAGTACATTTCTGAGCACGAACTATATGCTCAGTGCAGCAGAGGGTAAGAAGAAGCAAAACTTCTTTGCTTGTGGAGAATGTCTGGCGGTGCTTGTGGATGCCCCCCTCTCCAACTTGAAATAGATGTGGCAAAGGGCACAATATTCTTTTTTGTGCCTTGATTCCTCTTGCTGCTCTCATCCGTACAGCCATGCCCTGTGTAGCCTGAGCTTGCTGCTTCATCAACCTTCCAATGTACTGCACCCTACATGGCTTTACACTCCTGCTTTGCGGGCCATGCAAGTGCATCCTGTTGTCACAACCTGGCCTTCCTTCCTTGGCACGAACCCAAACCTGACTCTGCTTTCTGCTCGACTGCGAGCCTTGTACGCTGCCCTTTAAAAGCACCAGGTCTCTGTCGATCTCATGAATGAGAACTTCTTTAGCTGGTGTGTTTTACTCCAATTGTATATCCTAGAAGTGTAGGGATTAAAAATACGAACCTCTTCATTTTCTTGCTGAGGGTTAGAGTTTTGGTGCTCCATGCTGCGTGGTTCGCTTGTTTTGGCTGCCTTTGTACAGTCTGGTGGGCGTCCTTGATTTTTGGGTTGGCTAGTGGATGGCTGCTCCAGGTCCCTGAAGTTTCCAAAGTAATCTGGCTCAGGGCATCGGTCTCCTAGTGCTAGTCTTCCCAGCTCCAGCCGATCTTCTGGTAATCTCCAAATCTTTCAAGGACCAGTGCTTGATGTTTACAGAATCCTCCTGACTGGCCCACTCGACACGTGCAGAGGCCCACGTCCTTCCACACACGGTAGGCGATGTCCTGCCGCTCTGCATGGGGCACTTGGAAGGTATGCTGGTCAAGTTTTTTTATGCCGTCGCCAGCTTCAGGGGGCATTCTTTCGCGCAACTTGTCGTACAGGAACAGCTGCACGATTGTTGGCATGCTTCAACAGCCGCCCCTTGAGGTACTGCCCCCACACAGTTGCAACCATGTCCACAAGAGCCACTGCATTGTACCCCCTCTGCCTCCCAAGGATACTTGGGGGACTCGAATGGAGGCCTCCGCGAAATTTTCGTATTATGTCCATGGTCATAATTACAGCACGGAAAAGGAGGATTGGTAACAAGTACATGAAGATTTCTCGCCGAGTAACCTTCAGATGAGTTCACGATGCAGGGAACACATTAACTTGTATAGCAAAGAAAATAATGTGCTACACTAATGGATCATTTAGCAAATCAGTACTTGCCCTCTCGGCATGAAAAAGGGAGCCATGAAACCTGGAGATCTGTGCTGCTTCATCGTCTAGAGAAAGCAGGCCTCGATGGGAAAATGAAATGATTTATGAAGCGGCCTTTTTTTTTCACAGCTGTCTTTACTTAAAATTCGTGGAACAATAATACTTAAAGAAAAGGTGTGCTCTATTGGCTGGAGCTATTCATGTGAAAAGACATTTTGCTTCTTATTTTTAGGGACCTTAAGTGTGGCAAGGCACAACAGTGTTCGCTGGGCACCATGTCGTCCTCTCTGTAATTTCTTTTATTGAAAATTAGACGTGAGTTTGTATGAAGTTTTATACATGTACCGTAAAATCCCGAGAGATGCCCCACCCCGGATAGATAGCCCACCCCAATTTCTGGATTGATTTGCTATATTCTTTTAAACACAAAAAAATAGCCCACTACTAGTAATAGTAGTTTTGTGTATACCCTAAAAACCCAAATATAATACGAGTCTTTTTTTTCAAATTTTGCTGTGTAAAATTTGCGGCTTGTATTATGCGCGGGTCCTAACAATTTTCAGTTTCGATGAGGCGCGATCTAGCGCTGTTTGACGTAGTTTCGGTTTCGAAGCAATAAGGCGCTCAAAAAAGCTATCATCATTAAAATCACAATGTTCGAGGCACCACCATCCGTCAACAGTGAGGCTCGGCAATGGCGTCGGCGCAAAGACGATAATCGACCGCCTTAAAAAAAAAAAGTCCTTTTGGTTGTGAAAGGCATCGGCAACAGGGCAGCCGGACGACAATTCGCCGTAAATGAGGGCAGCATCCGCAGATGGAGACAACAAAAGCAGGCTCTGTCTGCGTGCAACGGAACGAGAAGAAGCTTTAGGAGCCCGAAGAATGGCGTTTTCGCCGACGTCGAGGCAAGTCTCAGCGACTTTGTAAAAGAGCAACGTGAATGGCACTTCGCCCTAACTTTGTAAAAGAAGAACGTGAACGGCACCTCGCTGTAAACACCGAGCTGCTGCATGAGAACTTTGGCGAGCCGACATTGGGTTACTCGCTTTATGCGCCGTGCCAAGATTTCACTGCGTCGGCGCTTGCTCGTTGCTCGTTCTTTCAAGTGCGGGATTTCAAATGCGCTCGCCGGCACTGAAGACTACTTACTGCCTTGGGGAGGAGGCGTCGGACAAGGAGTCTGACGAACGTGATGACAGTGATTGAGGGTCAGTTTTGACGCAAATAAGGAATATTTTCGTAGTCCTGATTTTGTTTAGTTTTATATGAGGATAAATTTTTTTCGCAGTCCTCAAATTATGTTTTGTATTATTCGCGGGTTTTCACGGTACTCTTCTACTGGTCCGTCGTTCGTTTGCGCTGTATTCTCGTTCCAACAAGCTTCGAAGGGACACAACCTAAAAATAGCAATTTTTTAAAACTTTTCTTGGTTGTACACTGAAAGTTAGCCCCTCTTCATATTTTCACCCGATTTGTTCTTAATGTTAGGTGGGCTATCTCTCGGGATTTTATGGTAAGTGTTTATCAGGCATGTATTAGATATGTAAAGGAATTATGATACAGTACACTGTTCATCTTTTGAACCAGCAAAATTTTTTTTTTTCTTGCATGCTTGATTGAGGGTTGTGGGTGCACTCACGGTTCATTTAATTTTTTCGGCCCACACTGGTGGTGCTGGTGTTTGTAAAATCATTCATGTGTTTAGTTATTCAACTAACCTTTAAATTATCTACGTGGTGCAGGTAGCAAGATCGCCTGTCAGGTGGAAAGCGGCCGCCTGTGGCCATCACCTACAAAAATTGGCATTGAAGATTAAGTGACATTACTGGGATTCATCACTGTACTGCTCTTGTTATTGTAACTGTCATTATCAATATGAGCCACATTACCTGGTGATTCACGTTCCACTCTGCCATCGGTGGTGTCTAGTGCCTCATCTTCTGCCTTCTTCAGTGCTCTCAGGGCCAATTGTCGTATGTTGCTTTCAAGAAGAAAAGGAAATGTTAATGCCAGTCTTTTTTATGTCTGTAGCTCTTCATGATGACCTTTACCTTAGAAATAAAGCAATAATCGCCGTAAATCGGGGGTGGCCAGGCTCGCCCGGCTTATGAGCTGCAAACAAAACCAGGAAACTTGTAAGATCTGCGGGCGGGGGCGGGGTTATGAATGACGTCAACTCGGGCTTCCGTGACTTTCAACCAGAAACGATAGGGAACATCCGTTATCTAAAAGGGACAAGTATCACCGGCGAGTGACAAAGGCCGCGAGACTGAACATTTCCTTGACCCCAAGCCAAAGTGCACGCATGGTTTGACAGTCCATGGCCTTGATGCCTTTCCCCCTAGGGTCCGGCCAACTCCCTCGAACAATGAAAGAAACAGGATCTGTGGAAACATATGAGTGAAAAGCGGTTCGACTGTACGTATGGGGGCACAAGGCTTCCAAACTGCAAGCTGTTCTTTATTCTGAAATCCTTGGGAAATGCGGAAAGGGCGGAAGGGGAGGGGGGGGGTTGCACTTGGACCTCGAGTTGTACTTGGACCAGCAAAGAGCCGCATCCGGCTCGCGAGCCACGGTTTGGCCACCCCTGGCCGAAATAATATTATTGTCAGACATTTGATAAAAAACAAATTGGAGCAGAAGTTCTAGGGGGTTTCTGTCTAAAACCAATGAAGGGCGTCAGCATGCCCAACAAACGACAGAGGGAAACGTTTTACCAACATCGGATCTTTAACCTCTTAAACTGCACAGCGCAGTTTAGTCCCGAGGTCGAGCGTCGCGCGCAAGTAGATAAGAAGGAGAGGCGGAGAAGCCCTCGCCTAAGCAAAGGGCACATAATGAAGGCATACTGCCCTGACCTCCTCCTCCTCGCACTTTGGAAAGAGAAGCGAGAAACCCTCGAAACGAAAAAGCACACTTTTCTATCCTGGTGCAGCGAGGTTGCAAATGCATGGGCAGCGTGGGCAAACAAAACAGCTTGCAAAATGCGGGAAAAAATAAAAAAAACAACACGGAAGCAAGAAAAAAAAACATGGAGAGGAGCATTTTTTTTCTTTGCACATCGCAGTTCGGTTTTTAAGTCGCACGCCGCGCGCAAAGAGATAAGAAGTGACGTTGATTTTTCGGGATAGATTGTCCGTTCATTATGCGAGTATATACGGACGCAAAAATTTTACTTTGTGTAATGAATGCCCTCCCCCCAACTTTGCATCGATTTTTCGGAAAAAAAGTGTGTTCATTCTGCGAGTAAATACGGTAAACAGAAAAATCTTTAGCTTGCCCTTGTTTCTTAAAATCCAGGAACAACAGGCTATCCCCTCCACACATACAGCAAAAAGGAGTGGGAGAAGGTTTCAAGCATGCTCAACCCAAGCTTCAAAGGAAATGAGAACACCCGGTATGGGGCCTAAACGGAGCCACTAGCAAGGTACCGGTATATCAGGGACACTGACCACACAGTTGTGACCTGTGGGCTTTTGGTGAGCACAGAAAATCCCTGGCTGGGATGCTTGCCAGACGGCATTGTAATGTTTGACGATGTACCCAGCCGGCTTGCTTCTCGAAATTAAGTGCCTCACTCAGGGAAAGGTTGGGGGAGCCCGGGAATCCGCCACCTCTTGCAAAGCTCTTGAAAAAGTCTGAAATGCCTTTAGGCTAAAGAAAAAGCACACTTTATATGAACAGGTGCAGCTCGGCATGACACTGCTGAACGTTGATTCTTGTGACTTCGTCATCTATGCAAGTGTGGATGACTCCATAGAAACTATTAATGTTCCCTTTGACGAAGACTTCACATGGGGCATGCTCAAGCACCTTAAAACTTTACTTTAAGTATGTCCTGCCAGTGTTATCTTCCGAAAACTTCTAGTAATGGCTGCACTGGTATTCAATTATAAAGGGGCAAAACCATGACACTTTTACATTGTGGTGATTATATCGCGCCACGCGCAGGCGCACCTGCCCGACGGACCTGGCCTAGCCTGCCAACCGGATATGTCCGTCCTTCTCCTGCACGGGCGAATTCCCTTCGCCCACGGACCGCGGTGACTGAGGAATGTGGGGGAGCGGAGGGAAAGGCGGGAAAAGGAGGTGAGGCCGAGAGAGGAAGAGCAGCCTGTGAATGGGTTTCTGGAAGTAAAAGACCAGTTAATGTTGGGACGCAATGCGGTTGGCTGCAGCACAGCCGAACTCGTGTACGGGACAACACTTTGCCTACCCGGCAAATGAGGATCCGCTTGAGCGTGCTGTACGAATCCTCTGCAGGTGGGGAGAACAGCAGGTCGCGGATCTCGCTCGCCGTCGCGGGCGGCAGGCTGCTCACCACGTGGTGGTACTTTGTGAGGTCCGTGGTGATGCGCCTTGCGGCGAACTGTGACTCCACCTGGAGGAACCACAGCTCGCAGTCTGCGGTCGAAAATGAGGGCAACTTGACGTCGACGGCAACACCCATTGGGACGTCGGAGCTGAGTTGCTCAATCATTGTGCGGTTGAGTGTCGCGGGTCACCAATGTTGGGACGCAGCACGGGCGAAGTAATCGCATTGGTGTCCCAAACTTAACTGGTCTTTTATTTTCAAGTACCCATTCCCGGACCGTTCTTCCTATTCGGCCCCACCTCCTTTCCCCGTCTTCTCCTCTGCTCCCCACACTCTTCAGTCACCGCAGTCCGCAGGCAAAGGGAATTCTCCCGCGCGGGAAAAGGGAGGAGGACATATCCGGTTGGCAGGCAAGGCCGGGTCTGTCGGGCAGAAGCGCCTGCGCGTGGCGTGATCTAATCACCACAACATCACTATACTTTACAGAGAGAATCTTTTGCATCCACAAGCGACAAAAAATGTTAGAATTTTCTCTGTATTTTAATATTGTTACTATAGGGGTGCTTCCCACAACCGCATCAAAATTGCAAGCTCCAGAACACTATCGTTAAAGGGGCACTGATACTCCCCAAAATTTATTTTTCATTTTTTTGCCAGGAGATTCGTTATGGCATCAGAAGAATACCCAATCAATATTTTGCTACAGAGTCACATATATTTTTATAAAGTCAAAGAATTCAACTACTCGAAACCGAAACTGGACTGGGGAGAAAGAATAAATATAGAGGGGACAGAGAGGTGGCGGAAGTCACATGGTCGTAATACCTTTCTTTCCCAATCAACGTATTTGCGGCTTTTTAGAAGCCAGAAAAAATGGGTATCATATTTCTTTTCTGTTATTAATATTGTGTATGTGTCTTCGATGACTCACGAGTTTGATCATATTTGGTGGTTTTGTCTAAGCCATAGAAAATGGCACGTAACCATAGAGAAGAAAAGGAGCGAGACTCGGACCGGCCATTTCTCTATCAACGGTTTTCGGGCAGAAAGAAAACGAATTTCGAGCTGCAAATTGTTTTCTGGGTAGTTGGACTGTCATATGTCATGTACTAATAAAAACCTCGGCGAGCATAAGTACCCTGTCAGTGTCCCTTTAAGCATTGTGAAGGGCAGACGAAAGGAAAGCCTTGCCATTGAACTGCTACATGAAAAACTTCTGGATCAGTAGTGTTGCATGTTGGTATACTTGGTGCACATTGTGCCAGTTGAGTCAAATATTTCATCCCAGTAAATAAATGCACTAAATTATCAGTAAGGCAGACAAGAAACATCCAATTTTGTCATACTTTTCAGAGTAACAAGTGTTTAAAGGATTTTTGGTATCCTATTGTATAATGCTAAGCATGTTGCTTGTTTGTTTTTTAGTTAGCTAGTGTACATAAAGTCACCTCGAGTAAGTGCAGCGGCCGTCTTCATGATTGAGAAGTATCTCTTTATTTTTCTGATTCACTTGCTTGCTAGTTTTCCTTATTAAACAAATGCTCCACAGCTTCTTTTATGGTCTCCGATTTGTCTGAGAAGTTTATGGCCACATTTGTTCTTAGGTGAAAATACTGAATACTACATAAATATTTTTTCACAAGGTTTTTCAGCACGAGATTTTCTACTGGCAACACCAACATCATGTCATCCCGACTTGTGATAAGTCACAGTTAAAGAATTATCTTGGGCACTTTTTAGCTGATAATAAGAACTTTGATGGTGAGGAATGAACACACAGCAAAGGACGCATCATTAGCGTACCCCAGAATTCAGAGCACGCCTAGCTAACCAAGGTGCACCACCTCGAGGGCCGCTTTTTTGAGCAAGCTGTCGCAGTGCAATAAATCTTGATATGCCCTTTGTATTTTTGCTCTTTCATCTTTTGGGTGGGTGCTTGCTGGGTATTTTATTGTACAGTAAACAAAAGCAGAGAAAACTGGATGCATTTTTACTTCAGTGAAATTTCAATACAGTAAACCATATTTCTTCTGAGACAAACAGTGACTGCAATTGAAGTGCCAACAAAATTACATTTGGATCCTTATTACTTTATCAAACACAATCCACAAAATTCAACATGCAAGCATGCATTTTCAGGGCGGACTAGAAAGTTGTGAATCATTCTGCAGACAAACATCACGCTCTTGTGAAAGAGGGCTATAAACCAAGAGCAATAAATATGGTATCTTATGTTCCAGATCCCCCAAACCACCATTATAGGCTTTGTTGTCAATTGAAGGACTACGCAGAGGTATTACTGAGTGATAACAGTGGGCCAGTAATGATGAATGTTTAGCAACCAAGCCGAGGTTTATCAAATTCAAATTGATTCGACTGTCACTTGTGAAACACTAACCCAAGAAGTATTGTTTTAGGAGGCCGGTCATGCGCTTGGACAAAACTGTGTTTTTAACGGATATACATGGAAGAATTGGTAATGGAGATAAGTGTGTCTGCATCCTGAAGTGGCTTTCACCGACTTATTTTGACCCGTTTGTACTTAAAGGGGCAGTGCAACAATTTTTGTACTTTGTGCGAATGTCGCTTCGAACGAATCCCTGACGTTTGTGACCAATGAAACCCGCGTTTGCTTTTCTCCCCACATAATAAACGTTGCAGAAAAACTTATTTGTGTTGGAAGAATCGAATTATACTTGCAATGATGGTTCTAAAGCACAAGCAGCGTTTACCACCCTCAACTCGCAGTCGCAACAAATGGCCATGTGATCTGGAGCCCATTATATCACGCCAATGTTGATCATAGCCACGCGCTGAGGCTGGCAAAGCACAGGACACACACCGAGTTCCAGACATCGTTAGGGTTCGGCTATTGTCGTCATTGCAGCCATTGGACACGGGCCGCTACCCGAATGCCTGTCTAGCTCTTGATTATAACAAGTCCAAATCGAGCGCTCACACAATGCTCGGGTCCAATCTATGAGCCACATTCAGATATCGTCATTGGGGGATACTGTGATCTCCAAGCTACGTCATCAACTTGTGCGAAGGAGAGATTGAATGAAAATGCTCACTTTTATCCTTGAAATTACACAGCGACAAAGAGGTTTCTTGGTCAATGGCGTTGTATGCGAGTGTACTTGGGTCCCACTAGTGCCAGTAAACTCGTGTAAAGCAAAAGACATTCAAACTGAATATTGTTACCGCCCCTTTAAGACTTGTATATTTAATTTTCATGTTGCTTTCTTTGGTATCTACATGAATCTTTTGTCCGCCAAAATGGGCTTAGACAGATTTGCCAATGTAGCAGCTATACATACTATGTCATCTGCCAGTGGGACCATGCTCTATGGCATTTTCTGAGAGAGAATCTTAAAACTTAATTCTTTGGATTGCCCTTTCAACATGGACTCTTGCTGCTGCTATCTTTTTTGTCCACAAAGCCTCGACTTTAGAGAGCTGCTGCTTTTGTCGAAGAAAAGGTGGTCGTATCACCTCTATGAGGCAGCTCTCGCACACATCTTCGATCAGGAAGCCCTCATCGACCATGACACGGTCGATGCCTGGCAGAAGTTGCGACACAAGGTTACTTCACTGGAATATAGCCTTGTCAGAGGCACGCCCATCATACCATTGGCTTACATGTGTCACTAGCCCTTCAGGTGAGACACCAATCATGTACTTTATTGTATACCCCTTTTTATAGTGTGAATATGTATTTATCCTACATTGGAGGCACCGGTTGCGAGATGCTCATCTCTGTGCAGTTTAAGACGACACGCGGCTTCGCGAAGCCCTCAAAACAGTGCGGCATGTTGTTGAGCTAGGATCTCGTCCTTACATGGCCAGATGATAGCACATCTTAAGATGACAGCTAAGGCCTTTATCGTTGCTTTTATCGTTGTGCTGCATGTTGGTGATATCGTAAACACGTGACTCAGTAGGTCAAAAGACAGGGGGTGTTTTAGAACCATCATTGCAAGTACAATTCCATTCTTCCAACACAAAATGCGGGCTCCTGTCAAAAGCATCTTTTCCTTGAGCACACGTTGCAAGGTATTCAAAACCTTCATACTGCACAAACCTGTAACAGAAAAAATGTTGGCATCATCTAGTAAGCGTGAAAAATGGAACCCGAAGTCTCCCGAAGGTCACTTGGACCACCTTGTCTTCAAAGGTCAAGACAGCGCACCAGCAGACCAAGGCTTCGGCAGCATCCAGTTCCTTCTCGGTGAGAAGTGTGACGCCTTCGCAACTCCCATAGCAGCGTCGCGGTTTCTTTTCTCGTCGCTCGACAGGCGCTCCTGGAGTACAAAGTTTGTTTGCAGCTTTAGTACAGTGATTATTCAGTTTAACATGAATATAGAGAGGCTTGTCTTGATCCATGAGTACCGTATTTACTCTATTCTAAGCCGGCATCGATTCTAGGCCGACCCCGCAAAAACGGCAGGGCCGAAAAAAAAAAAAAAATTCTCGATTCTAGGTCAATTAAAAAGTATAGGAAAAACGCCATAAATTAAACACAGAATGGAATTTATCTGCAATGTACAGTACTATTTCGGTCACTAATCCGACGGCATGTTCACGGTTAATGTCCGCATTTTTCCTGATCATTCGTCGTCCTCACTCGTGTCTTTGTCACTGTCCACTTCCCACAACGCGTGGTCATCCATACCGTCCAGGGCATTCGAGATGCAACACTTTCGGAACGACTTTACTATCAGTTCCGCCGGGATGTCGTCCCATGCGGCCGCGATCCAGCTCGTGGTGCCTTCCTTTCTGCGGTCCTGAGAACGCCATTCTTGTTGCCGCACATGCAAAGAGCTGACCATGCTGCTTTCTCCAGCGACGCACATTTTTTTCGTCCACGCCGAAGTCGCGGTGGGCTTGCAGGTTGGACGAGTGTTCAGCAGCCAAGACAACTTTCCTCTTAAAAGCCGCGGAGTAGCGGCATCGACTGGTCGATGCCATAGCGTCGAGTAGAGACGAACGTTCCGTGCGTTCCGTGGTACACAGCATATCTTCCCGAAGCGATGTAGACAAGATGGCGTCCCGCGGTCATGGCGGAGCCGGATCCTCGTATCTAGGCCGACCCCCGAGTTTCGGATTTAATTTTTTTGGAAAAACTATCGGCCTAGATTTGAGTAAATACAGTAATAGTCGCTCTACTCTGCCTGCAGACATAAGAAAAACGCCTTGATCAATTTAGTGGTCCTATTAATTGACATATATTTAAATGGAGATGCGGAGCACCATAAGATTACAGATGAGGAAAAGAGGAAGTTGTGGCTTAGCTTTTCAGGTCAGTACTTCATCATTAACAGTTTCACTTCTGTGATTGCAGCTAAATCAGGAAACTACATTCTGCTCTATGATAGCTCACAAAAGGACCCGCAAATAAAAATGTCTCCTGCTTTACGAAATGCCCTTTCATTATGTGTGCTATTTTAGTAGGTGCATATAATCAGGGGGGGTGGTGTACAGGAAAAAGCACAAGTTTATTTATTTTCACCTCAAGCATAGTTTTTTCGTTTGTTTTTTTGCTGCATGCTGGCTTTTTGTTAGGCTAAGCATGCTATTTTGACTAAAAATAACGGTTCGCAAAAAATTTTTGTCAGCTTAATAAAAATATGCACATGTTCTTGCAGTGTTGTTACCACAGGGCTCTGCACTGAAGGTTGGCATGCTCGTTTCTGTTGGCGACCTTGTCTTTCCTTCTGCAGCTTCTGACGTCTAGCCTCCTTCCTTTTGTTGTGTGTGGAGGACGGTGACAGATTTTTACTCGGGACTGTGCTCTTAAAGAAGCGTTTCGAGCTCGCAACATCTAGATTAAAATAAGAGAAAGCAAGCACTTAGTACAATCACAAGACTGTCTGAAACATGAAAAAAAGAAAACATACACAAGACTGCAACCCACCCCGCTCCAAAGACCCGCAGACCCATGGGGTTATGAAACCGTGTGGGTCCCACAGAAATTCTGTGGGTGTTTGGGTCCCTATGGGTCCCCGCACAGTTTGTTTGGGCGTGTGGGTCCCCACAGAGTGTGTGGGTGTATAGGTCCCCATGGGTCCCCACACAGTCTGTGTGGGTCTATGGGAGCTGTGTGGGAGCTGTGTGGGTCCTGCAGAGGTCCTATAGGAGCTGTGTAGGATCATAGTCTTGTGGGAGCCGTGTGGATAACCCATAGGTTTTCATAACCCCATGCTCTGTGGGCAATCTGTGGGGGAATGCATGCTCGACACCGTATTTCACTGCAGACCATCGCCAAGACCTGGCTGGTTTTACCTTTATTTACTATTTTGCCCTTCGCTTTTCTTGCTTTCGCAAGTCATTTATCTTTTCCCCCAGGATATGGTTGACTTTCACTGTCGTTGACATCACAGCGATGGCATCTGGATGCTGGTTTTTGCCCCGCAGCTTCATCACTAGGCATTCTGAAAAATATGCAATGACGAAATATTTAAAGGAGCGCCGCTTGTAGATGTAAGGCTTAAACAAATGTTCATTTATATCACCTGCCACATCACTTTCGTGAATAGTTTCATTTGGAATAGCCTTCAATAATGACGTGCTTGAAAATTGCAATTGTGATATGCCCTATAAAAGCAATAATTAAAAGGTTAATTTACAAATCTTGGTTAATTAGTCAACATTATGTGACGGTTTTCCCCTTATCTAATCTCCACCGAGCCCCACAAATACACAGTGAAAACAACATCCACAAAACTCTCGCTCCCTTTTTAAAAAAATTCTGTTTGAATTAAAATGGCACAATTAGCAATTGTCGCCATTTGAAAGTTTAGTTACGTCTGGTTTCTGGTTTTGACAAGTATCGGGCTCATGAAAGATATCGTCACCATGTCACCGTTTTCCACAACCAAAATCCCTAGAGAAATGTGCTGGTTATACCCTTAATGTCATTCTTTTTCACTTATGCCCGACTGCGCGGCCCGGCAGGGGGCACCTGTGAAAGCAGGTGTTTGGAGAGTGGCGTCTCCATGGACCCCGAGCGCCGTAGGGGGCGCCTGCACCTTATGTGCTAGGTGCTTGGTGAGTAGTGTCACCACGGACCCCAGCCACGTGGGCCACCATACCCGCACGCAGGGGGCACCTACTTTTGTAGGTGCTTGGTGAGTGGCGTCACTATGAACCCCGAGCCATGTGGGTTCGCCCACCCACGTCTGGCTGTGCGTGGCTTCACCCGCGTCCGGGGAAAAGGGGACCCTGGTGGTTGAGCTCAGCCCAAGGTATGTTTGGACCCTTCGGGGCCCCCCCGGGCGAGGCAATACACCGCTTCGGCCCCTGCTTCTCGTAGACGGGTGTCCTGGCTTGGCCCGACCAGGATGATTCAGTCAGTCGCCTCTTGTACCCTCTTCTTCCTGCTTTCACTTTTCTTCTCACCTCTTTCTCTTTTCTTCTGCACTCTCTTCCTTCTTTTTTCACCTTCTTAGGCGGCAAGGGCTAATCTTGAGTGGAAACAGGTCCTGTCCCTGCAACCACACTAGGGTATAGTGCCCGGGCAGCACTGGTAGTGTAATTGTGTCAGCCAAGCCTTTGTTGTTATGGCACATTACCTACCCCCTTGTTAGGCTCCGTGGTGGGCGGTGCACCCGGGCACTGAACTTTTCTCCCATCTTTATGGGTTCTAGGCAAAAAACCACTGATCGGGCCCTGAAAAGGGTCCGCACCGAAGCCACCACTGCAAAAACACCTGACCTTCCTTCGAAATTCTCCAAGTTTTTAGTTATACATTCTGAAGGTGATAAACGACTCTCACAAATGTCCCCATTCTTAGTAGCAAAGGTACTTGAAGGTGCAATCGGGAGAAACTACAAAGCAAAGAAAATGAGCTCTGGGGATTTACTTGTTGAGGTGGAAACAAATCAGCAGAGTAGTGCACTATTAGGCTTAACGTCTGTTTCTGGCTATGACGTCTGTCTCTTCCCACCGAACGTTAAACAGCATTCAAAGAGTTATCTCCGAGGATGACCTTCTTGATAGCTCTGAAAGTGAAATTGTTGAAGGCCTCTCTGACCAAGGTGTCACAGCTGCAAGGCGTATCACCATGCGTCGTGACGGGAACGAGCTGAAGACAAAACATGTGGTACTCACTTTCCAATCGACCGTCCTTCCTGAAGCTGTGAGGGCTGGGTACCTGCGCTGCAGGGTTCGGCCTTATGTGCCAGACCCCCGTAGATGCTTCAAGTGCCAGAGATTTGGCCATGGCTCTCAAAGCTGCACAGGTGGAAAGGCCACCTGTGCAGCTTTGCACAGGTGGAAAGGCCACCTGTGCAAAGTGTAGCAAGACCGACCACGAAGCCGACGCATGTACCAACAACCCACACTGCGTAAACTGCTCAGAACCTCAACCAGCATACTCCAGATCATGCAAGACATGGAAAGACGAGAAAGAGGTCCTCACCTTGAAAGTCAAAGAAAACCTTTCTTATCCTGAAGCACGCCGTCGCTTTGCATTCGTGCAAAAAGCCGGCTACGCCCAAGTGGTGCAGCGGGGACCTGCACCACTGAAGGTTGCAGTGGCAACCCAGACGTCCTTTTTGGACTATGGGAAGCCACGGCAGTCCCCCACGTCCCAGCTGAAAATTCAGCTTCCGGGGCGTGCAATCTCGGCCGGGCGGTCTACCGACCCTCCCGGCCAGAGTGCGAACCCTCGCGCTCCAACGGGACAACAGCCTTTGTCCTCTCTGGCTGTTTCCCAGACCCAGGATGGGCCGGTGGCTACTGCGACCGTCTCTCCTCCGCAGTCTCCTTCCAGGGAGAAGGGTGTGCACTCTCGCCCACACTCCCTGGAGAGAGCATCATCGAAGGAGCGGCATGGCTCTCGTGCCGCACCTGCAGCGCCTAAGGGACAGGAACGGGTGGACTCGGGTGACGCTCCGCCCAGCACCTCCTCTGCCCCTTTGGCTGGTCGTGGGCGGGGCATGGCGCCCTGTTCCCCAAACGCAAACAAAGCCTAGAGGAAAAGCCTCGCCTCAGGAAACTGAGGCCATGGATGAGTGTAGAGAAGTCTCCACTCATGCGCCTGACCAGGACGACATGGAGTGGCAGACTTCTAAGAGTAAACACAAAAGTAAAAAACCTGTGATCCCTCCAACATGACATTGTAAATTAATCTTTGCCACATGCGGCAGCTTTAGAGCTTTTATTTATTTTCCCAGTGTTTCTTCTTTATTCATATTTTAACTCCTTTTTAAAACAATGACCAATTTTCATTTTATGCAGTGGAACTGCCGGGGCCTAATCAGAAATATAGATGATGTAAATTATTTTATGGACGAGCTAAGACCCATTGCACTCAGCCTGCAAGAAACACATTTAAATAACACTCATACGCAGATTTTACGTCGGCACCAAGTTTTTAGGAAAGATAGACTCTCCCCAAATATGTCGGGAGGAGTGGCACTGGTGGTGCAGAGTGGTGTTGCTTGCTCGGACGTACCCCTTTCTACGCCCTTGGAGGCTGTAGCGGTACGCCTTCTTGTTGACCGCTTGGTCACAGTTGTTTCTCTCTATTTGCCACCTAACTCTCCACTGCATATCAGTGAACTTGAGTTACTTGTAAAACAACTACCTCAACCTTTTTTAATTTTAGGCGATTTTAATGCCCACCACCCTTTGTGGGGTACTGCTCGCCAGGATTCACGTGGAGGTGTCGTAGAGCGGTTTTTATTATCATCTGGATTGTGTCTTTTTAATGGGAGGGAACCTACATTTTTTAGTGCAGCTCATCAGTCATTTACATCTATTGACCTTTCTATATCATCACCAATTTTACTTCCATGCCTTTCATGGAAGGTTTTAAATAACCCTTTTGGGAGCGATAATTTCCCTATTGTTTTAGAAAGCACGATGCCAATTCCTTCTATTCCGACACGACTTCCAAGGTGGAAATTGGAAAAGGCTGATTGGTCTCTTTTTTGTTTGGAGGCTTTTATTGATTCATCTGTTCTTGTAAATATGAGCCCCGAAGATGCCACGCTGTACGTTACTGAAGCGATTATAGATTCCGCATCACATAGCATTCCCCAGACTTCTGGACGACTCCCCAAAAAGTGCAAGCCGTGGTGGAACAATGACTGCACCACAACACGAAAATCGCAAAACAAGGCGTGGTGCATCTTTAGATGATATCCCACTCCACAGAATCTGCTTGAATTCAAGAAAAGCAGAGCCAAAGCTCGCTGGGTGCGAAGGCAAGCTAAAGGCAGTTCTTGGAAAAAGTATGTCACATCTCTGAGTAGTTTTGTTTCGTCAAAGGAAGTGTGGGATCGTCTTAGGAAGATCAGGGGAGACTATCAATCTTTCAGGATACCCCTTTTTCCATCAGCAACATCCCTTAAGGAGCAAGCAAATGTTCTTTGTGAATACTTCCAAGAAGTCTCTAACTCAGCCAACTACAGTGAATCCTTTAAGAGGTTTAGAGCAACAGCAGAAAAACAAGCTATTTCTTTTTCTGGTGCCCAGGGTGTTCCTTATAACAAGCCATTTACACGGTGTGAGCTTGAGTTGGCTCTTGGTGTCAAAAAAGAATCTGCAGCTGGGCCGGATAGGATTCAATACAAGATGCTAAGGAGACTATCGCCTGAATCTTTAAACAGTTTGCTCACTTTTTTTAATTTATTGTGGGATGCTGCTTGTTTTCCTGAGTGCTGGAAAATGGCACACATAATTCTTCTACTGAAACCCAGCAAAGACCCCTCCTTACCGACGAGCTATCGCCCGATTGCATTGACAAGCTGCCTGGGCAAAACCTATGAGAGACTTATTAATCACCGTCTTGTCCACTTTTTAGAGGCAGAGGGTGTGTTTGATAGGAATCAGTGCGGCTTCCGAGCTGGCCGCTCCACGGTTGACCACCTTGTCCGCCTGGAAACTTCTATTCGGGAAGCATTTGTCCATCTTTGTTATGCTTACAAGATATACAGCTATCCTCAACATCCCACTTTCGACGCCCTTCAACCTTCTACATCGTTCCGACTCTATGAAAACAAGCCGGGCATTGTTCGGCCCCTGAGTTTCAGAGTGCAGAGCATGGCAACACCGCTCCATCTCCCCTTTAGTGAGGCTGCTTTGCTGAGGAGCAATGAGAGTTGCGCCTTGGGACCTTCTGCCAATCTCTTGTGACTGGTCACTGGCCAAGTACAAAAAGAGAGCTACTTCTCCACTCGTTCTTCAGCGGGAGTTCACCGAATTGGAACAGGAATACAAGGACTACTCACACTTTTACACTGACGGATCAAAAACATCAACCTTCGTGGGGTGTGCGGTTTACTCCACTACCTTCAGGAAAGTTCGACAACTCCACACTTGTGCAAATATTTTTACTGCTGAATTGTACGGTATTTTAATGGCTGTTGAATACTTATTAGAGAACAATATTATGAAAGCAGTTCTGTTTGTCGACTTCCAGAGCGTTCTAGCCGTTTCGTCCTTAGCAGACAGCAAAAACCTTCTCGTGCAATGTCTTCGGATACGACTAAACCGAGCACTTCATCTAGGACACCAGATCAAATTCTGCTGGGTCCCGAGCCACGTGGGCATTTCTGGCAATGAGAAGGCAGACTTGCTTGCTGCCTCTGCAAAGGAATGCCCCAAACTGCCTCTTGGCCTGCCACACCAAGACCTGAAACCGATCATACAGAAATCGATTATCAACTCATGGCAGTTGGATTGGGATTTTGAAAAAGAGAACTAGCTTCACAATATCAAGCCCCAACTGGGAGTATGGGAGAGTTCGTTCCATAAAGTCCGTCGGGTTGAGGTTCTCCTTTGCCGCTTAAGAATTGGTCATACCCGTTTGACTCATTTGCACCTGCTCTGTGGTGAGGATGTTAAACTTTGCGACAACTGTGGGAAAGCTATGACTGTTTTGCACATCCTGTGGCATTGCAAAGCTTTAAACCAGGAGCGCCGATCATGTTTTCCAGAACTCTTTCGAGATCACCTTCCCTTTCATCCATATTTTCTGCTTGGCGATCAACCATTTATACCATTCGATCGAGTTTTAAAGTTCCTTCATAACACTGGCCTTTTACACCAGCTGTAGCTTGCAGTTCTTTTAGATTACACCTCTAAGCCCTTTGGAAAAACCTTTGTTTGGCGCAATATGGCCTTAGTTGCTCTTGCGCCATAAAACCCCAATCATCATCAATCATCATCAGCTCCTTATAAAAACCTCTGTTTTGGCGCAATATGCCTAAGTTGCTCTTGCGCCATTAAACCCCCAATCATCATCATCATACGTGGCAAAGAAGTTTGCCGCATCGTGACTTCTGCTCGAAAGAAGAGCAGATATTTGCGTAACTTCTTAAATTGTCGGCCATGGCCCGGCAAATTCAGGCGATTAATTTGTTTTATCTAATTTTTACTAATTGATTACGAATTTAATATCGCTCGCTGAGAAGTGCATCACGCATTACGTGCAATTCCTTGGGTCAGCAAAACTACATTCTGTGACCTCAGTATAAGCACAAACTTTGAACATGTACAAGATTCATTGCACCGCCCCTTTAAAGGGCCCCTGAAAAGAAGAAAAAAGTTTTTCAAAAACAGTCTGGTTGAGACACGCGTGTCAAAAAATGAATTTTACGCGAAAAAAAAAATTTTTTTAGAGCAATATTGACTGCGCCAGACGCAATTTAGTCGGCAGTCACCTCCTTTCCACTTTTCTCTCTCTCGGCATCTCGGGCGCGTGGAGGAGAGGTAGTCCCCGCCTCTTCGTAGTGGATCGGCTTGGCTGCTTTCCCGGCTTGGCTGCGCCCCGCACGAGAGCCATTGCTACTTCCTGGCCGTGTTCCAAAATTGACTCGATCTTACCCCAGGGTGAGGGTTTTGTACTCTTGGCGTTCTAAAACCTACCCGCGTAGAGCGTTTTTCAATCTGTGCTGTCACGTGATACGATCCGCCGGAGAAACTCGGATCCATTTGGAGATTTGGAACACAGCCCCTGGCCGGCTGTCTGCCGGTCGAACGACATAACGCGTCGTATCGTGCACGTACCGTGGTCACCGTGGTCGTACACACAGTATGTACATAGTCGTCGCGGTGGACCCCGACCTGAAGCGTCGGTTGCTTCAACGCTGCCAGCAGCTGGGCCTTCGTCCGTACGAGGACACGCCTCGCGAGCCGGAAGGCGTCCGCTCCAATCGCCGCGAGGCACCCGCTTCGCCGCGGCGAAGCGGGTGCCTCGACGAGTTCGTTTGAGCCGCACGATCCTTCAAGCCGCCGCGAGGACACGCAGTGGTAACTGATTTTTTTCTTTATTAAACGTTGAGTGCGGTGCCGCGTGCCTCACTAAACTCTTTACGGGAACCACGGGAACCGACATCTAAACAAACATTGGCACTGGCGCGCGCCAGAAAACAAACAAAAGATGAGGTAAACGGGACACACGAATCGCGCAAAGAAGAGCAGAAAAACAGAAACCTGTCACCCCGCGCCACTTCCTAAGTACTTACTATGACTGACTAACTAACACAAGCAACAAGCCCTCTTCAGAACGCGAAACGCGAAGACGGCGACCACGACAGAACACAAAATGGCGAAGCTTTTGTTTGTTGTTTTGTTGTGGTATCCGAACGGAAGTTACGATTTTGTAAAACGTTTGTAAACAATTGCGGCATTCATCGATGGATTGTTTCTTAAACCTAAAAATATGTAATTCAAAAGGCGATTTAAAAAAATCACGAAGATTTTAAAACCAACATCTAAGCTGTCACTCATTCTATTGGCCAATGAGAAGCTGAGTTGAATGACCATCGCTACCAATGAGAAGCCGAGCTGAATGACCATGGAATTTGCGCGCAAAACTTCAAATAAATCTCTCGCCGTCAATATTGCTCTAAAAAAATTTTTTTTCGCGTAAAATTCATTTTTTGACACGCGTGTTCCAACCAGACTGTTTAAAAAAAAACTTTTTTTTTCTTTTCAGGGGCCCTTTAAAGGATATGGACGCTTTAACCAAAATTTAAGCTCACTTACATTCCCCTGGAAGACTTCATACAACGGTGGCAGATTGCGTGGGGCCTGAACTTCAGCGTTCATGTCTGGCTGATGTCCTGTCCATGAAACACAAAATGACGAGGCACTCTTAAAATTGAAAATGGACACTATTTGGCTTTTTTTTTAATCAGCTGCTTCGCTGATGATGTGAAATAGACACCTTAAAAGGTCACTCCAATTTATTCTTGTGATTGAGGAAGCAATGCTGTTCTTTTAAGTATAATTGGAAAAGGCTGGAAGTACCTAGTGTGCCTTCATGTGCGCTTCACATAGAGTGATGCCACTGCCTGTTTCCCTTTCCCACACCCTCTTCCACCACCATTTTGTTCCTCTCATTAGGGAATTGTAGTATACCGTTTTTCTCCTCCGCTAGTATCCGAAAAGAAAACGCCGCAGCTGCGCATGCGTGCCGCCAGCTTTGTGTGCATAGTTCAAGGTCTTGTGGCGGATTACGGAGCGCTATCCGGGTGCTTAGCGGGCTGCGGAAACGGTCTATTACAATTCCCAATGCTTCCCCGTGCGCCGGAAAGTGGTCTTTGTGTCCATCGGTCTTCTTACCCGAGAGAGAAATAATAATCCTTTGTCCGTGGTTCCACAACGCTGCTCCGAACTTGTGAGATAAGGTGCTTGTTTCCGAGAGGGTTATAAGCCCCACGGATTATCGCCGAGAACCAAAATGGCTGCTGGTTTGTCGGTCAGCGGTATTACAAAGGGTGGCATCACCCTAGCAAAGCGCAGGTGAAGGCTTCCTAGAAGTACCAAACAAACAAAGTAATTGAAATCTGCTAAATGTAGGGGGTTGATATGGCACAGTGGAAATAGGAGTCAGTGTTCCTGATTGCACTCATCTTCAAAATCTATGAACTTGAACCTCAAGGGTTGATTTCTACTGTACTTAACCGTAAAGGCCGAAGTGCAAGGAGCACTCTCAGCCTGGCGGAAAGCCCCCCCCAGTGTCCTTATCTACACTCTCTCTCTAATTCCTAGCCTAAAAAAAGCGCCCTGGGAGTTAGTCTCTATGGATAGGAAATAATGAATGGGTCCATCAATGAAACTCCTATTCACTTGATGAAACACTCAACAATGTGCTTCCTCCCAACATCAATCTGTAGGAAAGATGAGGAAGAGCTGACAAAACAGTAAAAAAAACTAACTAAGCAAGTTTTGTAAATGCCTGCTGTAAGGACAATCATGGGAACTAGTCCTACCAGGCTTTAAAAGGGGATCTTTCCACAAGCTCACCCATATAAAAGACAAAGCTCATAATTGCAATATGACCCTTGATGGTTCTATTTACCTAGATTTTCAACCTCCTGAAGATGAGGGAGAAGAGGAGCCGCTGCCGGGGGGGGGGGGGGGGGGGGGTCGAGCCAAAGCCGGGGCTGCGATTGGTGCAGCAGCAAGTGGTGGGAATGGGGCTGGGCTGCTGCTGGTGCGAATGGGGCTGGTACTGGGGCTGTTGCTGGCCCAGCAACAAGCGGTGGCAGGGCCGGGGCTGCTAGTGGCGCTGGTGCTGGCACTGCTACTGGCGCAGCATCAAGGGGTGGGAACGGGGCTGCAGCTGCTGCTGGGGCAAGCGGGGCTGGTGCTGCTACTGGTGGAGCATCAAGGGGTGGGAACGGGGCTGGGGCCACTGCTGGGGTAGGTGGAGAAGCCAAAGCAGGAACTTCAACTGGAGCAGCAGCAAGTGATGGAAGCGAGGCTGGTGCTGGTGCCACTGCAAACATGGGCAATCTGGGTGGGAGTGCGACTTGCACTGGTGCTAGAGCAAAAGGGAGAGGTGGAGACCTCATATCTGTTACTTAGAATCAAATGAAGCAGTTCTTGCATTGTAGAGAACCTTCACTCTATCTTTAAAAGGTTAGAAAAGCTGTGAGTTCCAGCATGCTTTGAGGTCATCCCCCATATGTTTTGCCTTGAATATGCAAATATGGTTTTCCTATGGTCTGCCAACGTTGTTATGAACCTTATTAATTCACATTTACCTGAGTGGGACATCAAGGGTATCTCTGCGACATTGATGTTGGAAGCTTGAGAAGCTAAAAAGTAGAAACAATTGGGAGAGTTGAACATGCCAAATGGTTATACACAATCTAGAGGGTGTCTCTTTCATTCATTGGGAAACAATTTTTGAACAGTGCATTAAATTTAATGTTTCAAGCAGAAATTTACCTGCAATCATGAAGTGTTTACTCCTCAAAAGCTTTATGCAGGCAACATCTGAAAAATGCAAAAACAAAAAATACTATCAAATGAATAGAACCCAAAGAATAGTATCAGCCAAGCATACCGATCTTCTCCAGTAGTGCAAGGCCCAAACGCCACTATAATCTTTTTCCTCTTTCAGCCGCTTTCGCAGCTGCGCAATCATCATGTCTTTCTGACGCAACTGTTCCGTCGAAACGAGCTCATCCGAGCTGTCGAAAGACGGCGACCTTTTCCTCTTGCTGTCTCTTGTGGCAGTTCCCTAAAACGAGTTATAGTCGATAATTAGTTCATGGCATGAGCATTACATATAGATGTTAGTGATGGACCAAACTTTTGCCCAATCAACGATGTGTCAAAGCCAATGACCTTTTACACAGATAGGGCACTGCCGAATATCGCTGCACTTTACAGACTCAACATAAATTCGGCAGAAAAGCTGGGTTGTCCAACTGTCAAGTTCATGTTTGTGGGGCATCTTTTTGGCAAAAAAGGTTTTAGGTGAATGTTAAAAACATTGTGATTGCTAAATAAATCGATAGCCTGGAGCAGGGGTTCTCAAACTGGGTTTCACGAGCTGGTCTCATCGGTTTTGAAAATACCCAAATTGCACCCTCCTCCCTCCCCCTGCCCACAGAGTGTCTTGCCTCGCACGCCTGCGAGCCATGATCGTGCAAAGCGCCTTCACCTCTTTGTACTGACATTGCAGTTGATATGGGGATATGTGAGAAGCGAAACAGGCAAGATCACCTACGATTGTGCTTCTGTTCCTTCTCGGTCGGCAAAAATCAAGGGGGGTGTTCTGCTGCAATTTTTGAGGCTTGCTGAGGTTCCGTGGGACCAAAAAGTTTGAGAACCCCTGGTCTATAGGAGAATTGCATCAGTATTCACACTACAAGTGCTTTTGGTTTCCATTTGGAGACGTTGTCAACTTATCAGTGCAAGCCTGCACATGTACAAAAAGCACTCTCGTTCTCTCTACGCGTCGCAGTCCCCCGTGGGCCCCGGACCTAGCAGTTGAGCCTCCAGCAGAAAAAAATAACAATATTATAGTGATCATGGCAAGCTTTTTCACTCAACACCAACTTCACATGCCAGTGTGCGTCCTACATTCTCAACACCTTGTCTCTAACCTGAAAAATGCCAATTTGTTTTTAGGACACATGCGGAAGTTTATACTTCATCTCACAAGTTGTCTTCAACCCTGGCAAAGGCATGGGTGCAAGTGTGTGGTTTCTGAAAGTGCCTTGTAGGCACGACTGCTCATGCAAACTATAAACATCCTGCCCAGCTACGCTTTCGCCAGTGTGCCTTTGCAAGCACTGAGGCCGACTTGTGAGATGAAGTATAGGAAGATGGGAAGAATCAGGATTTTCAGATGTGTAATGCGGAGTATGCAAGTTCTGTTTAGTTTTGGATAGATGTGCAACCCTAAACTTTGGTCGCAATCGCACTGATGTTTGCCCAATCTTGGTCAAGTTTCGCTCCGGCAGTTCGGCATCTGCCGAACTTTGCCAAATTCATACTTTAGCAGATCCAGTTCATCACTAATACATTGTCACTTTTTAAAAGTAAAAAAAAGATCCAAATTTTTTTGAAAGGACTTTTACCTTCGATTCTTTTTCCCTTTCGTTGAAACTCTTCGATATTATTTCCTGGGCGATTTGATGTGCTTGAAGTTTCCTTGTCTTTTGTTCTTTTGAAGACATCTGAGAGCCGCCCTGAGGGGAAATTTTAGCGTATTAAAACACAGTGCTGTTTCTGAAGAGGCAGAAGAAACAGAAGTTCATTTAAACTTGCAGAAATTACTAAAGATTGTGAACAGCCCCTTTTACATATGTTGCATTATCTAGCAGTGGCCTTTCCCAGCCACATGCAGGCGGTTTGGCTAGCCACTGTAAGCCACCTCTGGTACAGCCAGGATGGAATGAAACCCGAACGCCGGAACGCGCGGCCATCGACACAGGCTGCTCCACCTGCAGGGCCCCTGAGAACTAATGAAAATGCGCCGGGGTGCGGGTCCTACTAAGATGTGCTCGACCCTCATGCGGCGCGTCTGGGACTTCCGCCTCTCGCCAGTGGCGCGCTGTAAACACCGTCACTCGGGGTGCTTTCATGTCGACGGTCGCCGGGTCGACACCTGCGGCTTCCGCGTGGCGCGAGAACATCGATGCTAAAAGCAGCTGCAAGGTGCTTCCGCGCACGCCAGCAGAGCATGCCCATGGTGTCTTCTCCTCCTGGCGTGCAGTTTTTATAGTTTGTTATACCTCTCATAATTTTATAATTAGCCATACTTATAGCAAAACAGCACAACATATATGAGACAGAACAAGTTGGGACACATAACGAGTGCTGACACCCAACTGAAGGTTGTTACCACAAATATTTAGTATATAATATATGAGCACATCCACCCCCGCAGGGGGCACCTGTGAAAGCAGGTGTTTGGAGAGTGGCGTCTCCACGGACCCCGAGCTCCGCAGGGGGCGCCTGCACCTTAGGTGCTAGGTGCTTGGTGAGTAGCGTCACCACGGACCCCAGCCACGTCGGCCACCATACCCGCACGCAGGGGGCACCTACTTTTGTAGGTGCTTGGTGAGTGGCGTCACTACGAACCCCGAGCCATGTGGGTTCGCCCACCCACGTCTGGCTGTGCGTGGCGTACCCGTGTCCGAAGAAAAGGGGACCCTGGTGGTTGAGCTGAGCCCGGGGTATGTTTGGACCCTTCGGGGCCCCCCGGGCGAGGCAATACACCGCTTCGACCCCTGCTTCTCGTAGACGGGTGTCCTGGCTTGGCCCGACCAGGATGATTCAGTCAGTCGCCTCTTCTACCCTCTTCTTCCTTCTTTCACTTTTCCTTCCACCTCTTTCTCTTTTCTTCTGCACTCTCTTCCTTCCTTTTTCACCTTCTTAGGCGGCAAGGGCTAACCTTGAGTGGAAACAGGTCCTGTCCCTGCATCCACACTCGGTTATAGTGCCCGGGCAGCACTGGTAGAGTAATTGTGTCAGCCAAGCCTTTCTTGTTATGGCACATTACCTACCCCCTCGTTGGGCTCCGTGGTGAGCGGTGCACCCGGGCACTGAAACTCCTTCCCATCTATATGGGTTCTCAAACTAAAAAACCTCTTGATCGGGCCCTGAAAAGGACCCGCACTGAAGTACCGTTTCAATTTGAATTGTCTCTTGTTTCCGAAAAGTTTCCGAGATTTCTAGTTTTACATTCTGAAAGTGAAAAGCCACTGGGCAAACTGTCCCCCTTCCTTGTAGCCAAGGTACTAGAAGGCGTTGTTGGTCAGAACTTTCATGCGAAGAAAATGGCATCCGGAGACCTCCTTGTAGAGATCAGTACAAAACAGCAGAGTGATGCCCTCCTGGCTCTCAACTCGGTTTCGGACTACAAAGTCACTGTTTCTCCGCACCGCAAACTGAACACTGTCCAAGGAGTTATTTCCGAGGACGACCTTCTAGACACATCAGACGCAGAGTTAGTGGAGGGGCTCACTAGCCAAGGAGTTGTTGCTGCGCGACGAATCAATATTCGTCGTGATGGCAGCGAACGGAAAACAAAGCACATCATCCTAACCTTTGACAGCACCACTCTCCCTGCGACTGTAAAGGCAGGCTACCTACAGTGCAGAGTCCGACCCTACGTGCCAAACCCCCAACGGTGCTTCAAGTGCCAGCGGTTCGGCCATGGGTCACGTAGCTGTCGGGGGGCCGACACATGTGCTAAGGGCTCAAGCAAAGAACATGTTGCTGACAACTGTGACAATGAGCCAAAATGTGCGAACTGCGAAGGTAACCACCCTTCATACTCGCGTTCCTGCCCTCTTTGGAAGCAAGAAAAAGAAATACTGACGCTGAAAGCCAAAGAAAACATATCATACGTAGAAGCAAAGAAACGATTTTCTTTTTTATCAAAGGGTGGATATGCTGAGGTCGTGCGCAGGGGACTGGCACGACCAGTAACGGCATCGACGGGAACCCAGACGTCTCCGGATGATCTGCGGCTCTCGTTGAAGTCCCCTCCTAAACCCACAGGGGCGGTGCCAGTGGCACCGGGTCCCAAGCCCAGGGTGGATGCTGGCTCACTAGCATCCACTTCAGAGCAGGGGAAGGCCCCCCCTGGTCGGGGCCGGCCACCCCGCACCTCTGGTCTGAATAGACCTGGTGAGCCGTCACGGCAGTCGACCCCCCAGGGGCGGCCGTCGGCGACGCATGAGGAGCCCATGGACGAGAGTGGGCCCAGATCCGACGAGGAGGTTCCCTCTTTAGGATCGGTGTTTTCTTTCTCTGCCCCATGTGACCCCACCGGGAGGCAGGCAGATACGTCGAAAAAGAAAAACGCGCCACGTGTAAAAATTGATTTTAAGCCATAGTGATGTCATCTTATATTTCGTCCTGTTTTTTAGTCAATTTTTTATTTTTACCTTTTTATTGCTATGAGTAAACATATGGGCGTCATGCAATGGAACTGTCGCGGCCTTCTTCGTAATATTGATGACGTGAACATGTTTCTTGATGAGCTCCGTCCCGTGGCGCTCTGTTTACAAGAAACTCATCTCAATGACAATCATACACAGATCTTACGTCGTCACCAAGTTTTTAGGAAGGATCGCCTTTCCCCCACTCCTTCCGGTGGTGTTGCAGTAGTAGTGCAGAATGGTGTGGTGTGTGCTCAAGTACCTCTTCAAACACCACTTAAGGCAGTGGCAGTTCGTGTCCTCTTTGATCGCCTCATCACCATTGTGTCGCTCTACCTTCCACCTAACAGTCCATTGCATCTTCATGAACTCCAAGGCCTGGTCGATCAACTGCCCAAACCTTTTTTAATCTTAGGTGATTTTAATTCCCACCATCCTTTGTGGGGAAGCTCTCGTCAAGATTCCCGCGGTGGAGTTATTGAACGGCTCCTATCGCTATCTGGACTCTGTCTTTTGAATAAGAGAGAACCAACCTTTTTTAGCTCTGTTCATAACACATTCACATCAATAGATCTTTCCATATCATCACCATCTTTACTTCCATGTTTTTCGTGGAAGGTTTTAAATAATCCTTTTGGAAGCGATCACTTCCCCATAATTTTAGAAACAGTTATACCTCTTCCTTCGCTTTCGACCCGCCTTCCGAGGTGGAAGTTTGAGAAGGCCGACTGGGCTCTGTTTGGTTCAGAAGCTGGAAGCTGTGTTTGACCCCTCGTTATTTACTAGTATGTCTGCAGAGGAGGCGACAACTTATGTCACTGAATGTTTAATTAATGCTGCTGCATCGTCTATCCCACAAACCTCTGGTAAGCTCCCCAGGAGATGCAAACCCTGGTGGAACGATGAGTGTACAGCCACTCGAAAGAAACAAAATAGGGCTTGGGGAATCTTCCGCCGATATCCGACGCCTCTTAACTTGATAGAATTTAAAAAAAGCAGAGCCAAAGCTCGATGGACGAGAAAACAAGCCAAACAGGCATCGTGGGTTAAATATATTTCAGCCCTAAATAGCTTTGTACCGTTAAAAGAAGTGTGGGACCGCCTGCGGAAGGTCCGAGGAGATTACCAATCCTTTCGAACTCCTCTCTTTTCCTCCTCCCCTGTATCACTCAAAGATCAAGCAAACATCCTTGGCGAGCATTTTCAGCTTATCAGTAGTTGCTCAAATTTCAGCGAAAAGTTTAAGAAATTCCAGTCTATTGCTGAAAAGCAGTCAATCTCCATGTTAGGGTCTGCCACTGTTTCATACAACAAACCATTCACTATGGGTGAACTCAAAGTAGCACTTGCTACAAAAAAGCAGGCTGCACCAGGCCCAGATAAAATTCATTATGAAATGCTTAGACACCTGTCCCCTGAATCACTTTGCCATTTGCTGACGTTTTTTAATCACCTATGGAAACAAGCTGCATTCCCTCAGTGCTGGAAATGTGCTCATGTTATACCTCTCTTGAAACATGAAAAGATCCATCTGTCCCCACAAGCTACCGTCCCATCGCACTCACTAGTTGCCTGGGGAAGACATATGAAAGGCTCATTAATCGGCGTCTTCTTTATTTTTTGGAGGCTGAGAACTTTTTTGATGTTAACCAGTGTGGATTTCGAGAGGGACGATCAACCACAGATCACTTGGTTCGTTTAGAAACCCTTATTCGAGAGGCATTTGTGCACCGACAACATTGTGTTTCGGTATTTTTTGATATGCATAAAGCATATGATATCGCATGGAGGTATGGAATCATTCGAGATCTGTACAACTGCGGTGTGCGTGGTCGATTGCTTCAGTGCATACAAAACTTCCTAACCAAGCGAACCTTTCAGGTTCGCTTGGGTGGCACACTGTGAGATGTTTTTAGCCAAGAAAATGGGGTCCCTCAAGGAGGAGTTTTAAGCGTTACCCTTTTTGCTGTTAAAATCAAGTCTTGGAAGGGTGATACCGCCATCGGTATCTTATTCTCTTTATGTAGATGACGTGCAGATCTCCTTCTCTTCATGTAACCTCTCCAGTTGTGAACGGCAACTACAACTCACTATCAACAGGATGAGCAAATGGGCGGATGAAAACGGTTTCAAGTTTTCTCCCGAAAAAACTGTTTGTGTTCCCTTTTCATTGCGCAGGGGTTTGTCTTTGGACCCCACTTTGCATCTCAATAACATAGACATATCTGTTCAACAGGAACACAAATTTCTTGGTGTAATCTTTGACAAGAAGCTTTCTTTTGTGCCACATTTGAAAAAGTTGAAACGCAAATGCTTAAGTTCTTTAAATGTTCTAAAGGTGTTGTCCCACATTTCATGGGGATCGGACAGGCGATGCCTTTTACGATTATACAACTCCCTGGTTCGGTCTCGCCTTGACTACGGTGCAGTCGTGTATGATTCGGCACGATCCTCTACTTTGAAGATGCTAGACCCCGTTCACCACTTAGGGCTCAGACTTGCCTCCGGCGCATTTCGCACATCACCTGTGTTAAGCCTATATGCCGATACACATCAGATGTCGCTTGAGAAACGCAGACAGTACCTGAGTCTTTGCTATGCTTATCGGGTCTATTCTAATCCACAGCACCCAGCTTACAATGCCATTCATACCTGTCGTTTTTCTCGACTTTTTGAAAACAAGCCGAGCATTATACGGCCACTCAACTTTCGCATTCAAAATTTCAGTGCTTCCCTTCATGTCCCACTTCATGTTGCCGTGCTAAATTACAGGGACAGAGTTGCTCCTTGGGACGAAGTCCCAATCGTTTGCGACTGGACACTTACGAAATACAGTAAGCGGGTTACCTCCCCACGAGTTCTCCAGCAGGAGTTCCTTTCATTGCAGGAGACTTATAGAGGTTACACTGAATTCTATACCGATGGATCGAAATCCTCTTCTTTTGTTGGCTGCGCAGTATATTCTGGTTCCTTCATGAAATCTCTTCAACTTAACTGTGTGGCAAGCATCTTTTCTGCAGAGCTTTATGGCATTTTACTATCTGTTGATCACATACTGAAAAACAATATAAGGAAAGCTATTCTCTTTGTTGATTCTCAAAGCGCATTACTGGCTGTGTCCTCACTGCTCCGTACAAAGAATCTGCTTACCCTACATGTACGAGGTAAATTATATGGAGCCCTCCGACTCGGACATGACATAAAATTTTGTTGGGTGCCGAGTCATGTCGGGATTCCAGGGAATGAGAAAGCCGATAGCTTGGCTGCATCTGCCAAGGATTTAGTAACAACTTGTGGATTACCTCATCAAGATTTGAAGCCATTTTTGAAGAAATCACTTTTGATGTCATGGCAGTTGGAGTGGGACAGAGAGTACGGCAATAAGCTTCATGTCATAAAACCCATTTTGGCCCAGTGGGAGAGCTCATTTCACAGGGAACGGCGTGTAGAGGTTCTGCTCTGCCGCCTAAGAATTGGCCACACACGCTTGACGCACTTGCACCTTCTTCGTGACGAAAATGTGAAGCTTTGTGCCCATTGTGGGAAAGGCCTTACAGTGTTACACATTTTATGGCATTGCCCTTTTCACCATCAGTTGCGCCGGTCTAGCTTCCCTGAACTTTTTAGAGGTTATCTTCTCTTTCATCCAATGTTTTTACTTAGTGACTGCCCTTTAGTGCCTTTTCACCGTGTTCTCGACTACCTAAAGAAAACTGGCTACCTACACCAGTTGTAATTTTTTTTATATTGTTATTTTAAACCGTTTTGCTTAGTGTCAGTTAAACAACATTGAATTGGCGCAATATGACCTCCGTTGTCAATGCGCCACTAAAACCCTAATCATCATCATCATGAGCACATCCATACGTCCATTCCCAGAGGTCGTCTATTAACCTCTCGTGTTCTTCAGGATCGTATGCCTCGCTCCCAATGCCTTAATGCAGGTCTACCAACTCTTCCACTCAGCAAACATTTTCCTTATTTCCTTGAGCCTTGAACAATCCGTCACTCTGCTCAGATTTTGGCCCGATCTGTCCAGCGCTCCCATTAATTATCGCTTTGTGTATAGCAAGGGCGAAAAGAAAACTTGAAACATTTCGTGCACAGAAGACTCGTAGTGCTTGACGACGTGTCACCGGAACCACGCAGAGGCTCCAGTGAACAACTTGCCGCACGCGGTTTCTGAGAAATAGTGAAACGTCATAGGCGCGAAATAAATTTTGCTATTGGCACGGCCATACTTAGTTTTCGGGCAACAGTGCGACGACACAAAAGCAGCCCGACTGACGGCGGTCACAGCGCGCCGCCGGCAAAACGTGGAAGCCCTAGACGCGCCGCGCGAGGGTCGAGCACCTCTTGGTAGGATCCGCACCCCGTCGCATTTTCACTAGTTCTCAGGGGCCCTCCAGGTGGAGCAGCTTGTGTCGATTGCCACGCGTTCCGGCATTCGGGTTTCATTCCATGCTGACTGTACATCGACAGTGATTCAAGCATTTGTGTTCTTGCTGCTCAACTAGGTAGAGGGGCTTAAGCGCAAAACACATGTACGACGAAACCGTCCGATCCGACGTCCAAACAGGCAATACGACGGTCTAAGGCGACTGTTTTCAACACTCCGATGCTACGAAAACCCTCGCCCCGAAGGTCATTCCGGCAGTCCGCACGTTGGATCGGACGGTTTCGTCGTACATATGTTTCGCGCTTTAGAGCAATAAACTGGTATTCCATTCACCAGGCAAAAGTGATCTCCACTCGGCTGCCATCATGTTGTACAATTTCGACTAAACACGTGACCGTACCAAATCCTGAAGCTTTTTTTACAAAACCGAGCAGATTTCTATTGCAATCTCTAAACAATATGATAAGCTATTTTTTTAATACTGTGAGTCGCAGAGATCAGTGTCTAGCTATGATAAAAACCCAAAATACAGCACCGCGGCTGACGGCATCTAGCGGAGGCATTGGGAAGCTCCTCAAGTTTTCGTCGTAAAAGAACATGTTGGACTTAAAACGAACTAAACATAACTTATCTCGTCGGTACCGTTATTAAAGATCAATAAGCAATTATTTGTGCACGGTACTTTGTTAAAATCTAGACAAAAAAACTATTAGGTCACGTGTCTAGTGGTGAAAAAAGCGTGACATGGCGATGGCCAATCAGGGGTCACTTTCAGCTGCCAGTTTATCGCTCTAACCGCTTATTCACACTGGAAGCGGCCCCGCAGGGGGCACCTGTGAAAGCAGGTGTTTCGAGAGTGGCGTCTCCACGTACCCCGAGCCCCGCAGGGGGCGCCTGCACCTTGTGTGCTAGGTGCTTGCTGAGTAGCGTCACCACGGACCCCAGCCACGTGGGCCACCATACCCGCACGCAGGGGGCACCTACTTTAGAGTAGGTGCTTGGTGAGTGGCGTCACTACGAACCCCGAGCCATGTGGGTTCGCCCACCCACGTCTGGCTGTGCGTGGCTTAACCCGTGTCCGGGGAAATGGGAACCCTGGTGGTTGAGCTAAGCCCGGGGTATGTTTGGACCCTTCGGGGCCCCCCGGGCGAGGCAATACACCGCTTCGACCCCTGCTTCTCATAGACGGGTGTCCTGGCTTGGCCCGACCAGGATGATTCAGCCAGTCGCCTCTTCTACCCTATTCTTCCTTCATTTACTTTTCCTCCCACCTCTTTCTCTTTTCTTCTACACTCTTCCTTCCTTTTTCACCTTCTTAGGCGGCAAGGGCCAACCTTGAGTGGAAACAAGTCCTGTTTCTGCAACCACACTAGGGTATAGTGCCCGGGCAGCACTGGTGGAGTAATTGTGTCAGCCAAGCCCATCTTGCTATGGCACATTACCTACCCCCTTGTTGGGCTCCATGGTGGGCGGTGCACCAGGGCACTGAACATTCCTCCCCATGTTATGGGTTCTCGTGCTAAAACCTCCCTCGATCGGCCCCTGAAAAGGGTCCGCACCGAAGTCCAAGCCACAAAGAAGACACCACCTACACCTACCAGATTCCCGAAGTTTTTGGTTCTTCACTCTGAAAGTGAGAAACAACTGTCGAAATTATCTTCATTCCTTGTCGCAAAAACACTCGAAGGTGTTGTCGGAAAGGAATTTAAAGCCAAGAAAATGCCATCAGGTGACCTACTGGTCGAAATTGAATCAAGTGACCAAAGTGCTGCTCTCCTTGCCTTGAGGACTGTAGCTGATCACGAAGTAACGGTCACACCTCACCGCACCTTAAACTCCATCCAAGGAGTTATCTCCGAGGATGACCTTCTTGAGACGAGTGACACCGAAATAGTTGAGGGCCTTTCTGATCAAGGAGTTATTGCTGCAAGGCGCATCTCTTTGCGTCGTGATGGCCAAGAACGTAAAACCAAGCACATAGTTTTAAATTTCCAATCCACCACACTTCCTGACGCGGTGAAGGCTGGGTACCTGCACTGCAGGGTTCGGCCTTATGTTCCAAACCCTCGGAGATGTTTCAACTGCCAGCGGTTTGGCCACGGCTCTCAGAACTGCCGTGGTAAGGCCACTTGTGTGAAGTGTGGGAAAAATGACCACTCTGCAGATTCTTGCTCTAATGAAGCCCATTGTGTAAACTGTAGTGACCCACACCCCGCGTATTCTAGATCTTGCAAGACATGGAAGGAAGAAAAAGATGTACTTACCTTAAAGGTCAAAGGAAACCTCTCCTACCCGGAAGTGCGCCGTCGCTTTGCGTTTTTGCGCAAGGTTGGCTATGCACAGGTGGTGCAGCGGGGACCTGCACCACTTAAGGTTACAGTGGCAACCCAGACGTCCTTTCTGGACTATGGGAAGCCACGGCACTCCCCCACGCCCCAGCTGAAGATTCAGCTTCCAGGGCGTGCAATCTCGGCTGGTGGGTCTGCTGGTCCTCCCAGCCAGAGCGCAAACACTCGCGCTCCTGCGGGAAAGCAGCCTCAGCCCTCTCACGTAGAGGGTACGCAGGCTGCTTCCCAAGCTCAGGATGGGCCGGCGGCTGCGGCAACCGTCCCTCCTCTGCGATCTCCTTCCAGGGAGAAGGGTCGACACTCTCGCCCACACTCCCTGGAGAGAGCATCATCGAGGGAGCGGCATGGCTCTCGTGCCGCTCCTGCAGCACCTAAGGGGCAGGAACGGGTGCACTTGGGCGATTCCCCGCCCAGCACCTCCTCCGCCCATTTGACTGTGGCTGGTCGTGGACGGGGCATGGCACCTCATCCTCCGAGCCTGCCCAAACCAGCAGCAAAGGCCTCGCCTCAAGAAGTAGAGGCAATGGATGAGGACAGGGAAGTCTCCATTCATGCGTCTGACCAAGACGACATGGACTGGCAGACTCCTAAGAGTAAACACAAGAACAAAAAACCTGTCATCCCGCCAAAGTGATGATGTCAGTCTATTTTTGCAATGAGCGGCAGATTTGTAAGTTTTTATGTATTCCCTTCTAGTGTTACAAGGTCAACAACGTTTTAATTTTTTTTTTTTTCTATTATTTTGTTTTAGAGGCATGACTAAATTTCATTTTATGCAGTGGAACTGCCGCGGTCTTTTACGTAATATTGACGATGTTAATTTTTTTATGAACAATTTACGTCCTATTGCTCTCTCTTTACAAGAGACACACCTCAATGATCATCATAAGTCAATATTGCGCCGCCATCAAGTTTTTAGAAAAGATCGCCCTACATCTAATTCATCTGATGGAGTAGCCGTGGTTGTCCAGAATGGAGTCGCCTGCTCTCAAGTTCCTTTGGCCACGCCTCTTGAAGCTGTGGCTGTAAGACTTCTTTTGGACCGCCTTATTACTGTCGTTTCTATTTATATTCCACCTAACACTTCACTGCATCTTCATGATCTTCAACGGCTGGTTACACAGCTTCCTTATCCATTTTTACTGTTAGGAGATTTTAATGCTCACCACCCCCTGTGGGGTAGCGCCCGTCAGGACTCGCGTGGTGGGGTAATTGAGTGATTTTACTATCTTCTGGGCTGTGCCTTATGAATACGAGAGATCCAACCTTTTTTAGCGTTGCTCATAACTCATTTACATCTATTGACCTTTCAATCTCATCCCCCTCACTTTTTTCTACATTTACTTGGAAAGTTTTAAATAACCCCTTTGGGAGCGACCACTTTCCAGTCGTTTTGGAGAGTCAGGTATCTATTCCAAGCCTCATGAAATGCAGTCCACGTTGGAAACTGGAAAAGGCAGACTGGGGTCTTTTTAGCCTAAACTCGGAGCTCAAACCTTGCATGTTCTTGCCATTAACACATGATGAAGCCACCACATACATTACAGATCAGATCATAAATGCTGCCTTTCGCTCCATCCCTCAGACTTCATGTAACATTGCAAAACAATGTAAGCCATGGTGGAGTAAAGAATGTTCCGCCACTAAGAAAAAACAGGATAAGGCTTGGGGTATATTTCGGAGATATCCAACATCTGTGAATTTGTTGGAGTTTCAGAGAAATAGAGCTCAAGCTCGTTCAACCAGAAAACAGGCAAAGAGGAAGTCTTGGAAAGGTTATCTGACCTCTATCAGCAGCTACGTCCCAGCGAAGGAAGCGTGGGAACGACTTCACAAGGTCGAAGGCAAATACCGTTGCTTTACAGTTCCTCTTTTTCCTTCAGTGAATTCGTTGCACGACCAGGCTAATGTGTTGGGCAAACATTTTGCAGCCATTTCCAACTCCTCCCATTACTCTTCAGCGTTTTTGAAGTTCAAGACAGATGCAGAAAAAACGAAAGTCAGCTTGGCAGGAGGAGCATCTGCACCCTACAATGAACCGTTTACGATGGTCGAGCTCCAAATGGCACTTAATGTCCGGAAAAACTCGTCTCCTGGTCCTGACCGAATACATTATGAGATGATCCGACACTTGTCAAAGGAATCACTCGCTGCCCTTCTCGTTTACTTCAATGGTCTGTGGAAAGACTCGCATTTCCCTTCCGAATGGAAGCGGGCAGAGGTTATTCCACTACTGAAGCCTGGAAAAGACCCTTCCTTTCCTGCCAGTTACAGGCCGATAGCACTGACGAGTTGCTTGGGGAAAACTTTTGAAAGGTTAGTTAATAAACGGCTTGTTTATTTCCTCGAACAACACAATATTTTGGACATAAATCAGTGCGGCTGTCGACCTGGACGCTCCACGACCGACCATTTAGCCCGGCTGGAGACAGTTGTACGTGAGGCATTCGTGAATAAGCAGCATTGTGTTTGTCTTTTTTGACTTGGAAAAGGCTTATCATACAACTTGGAAACATGGCATCCTGCGTGACCTATTTATGTATGGAGTACGTGGCCGATTGCTTCATTGCATAAAGAACTTCCTGTGTGGACGCACTTTCCGTGTCCGGCTAGGCACTACATTATCTGATTCGTATGTTCAAGAAAACGGTGTTCCTCAGGGCGGAGTCCTGAGTGTCACTCTCTTCGCCGTAAATATTAATTCTCTCTGTCGGGTCATACCTTCTTCTGTGTCGTACTCCCTGTATGTGGATGATATTCAGATTTCTGTGGCATCTTGTAATATGTCTAGCTGTGAAAGGCAGCTGCAGCTAGCCATAAATAAAATGACTAAATGGGCAAATGCAAATGGTTTTAAGTTCTCTTCAGAAAAAACAATCTGTGTCCCCTTTTCTCTGCGGCGTGGGCTTCGGTTAGATCCGATTCTCAATTTAAATGGAAATAGCATTGCAGTAAGACCAGAGCATAAGTTCCTAGGAGTGATTTTCGACCGTAAACTTAGCTTTGTACCTCACCTCAAGTGGCTGAAGCAAAAATGTATGCAGACTATGAATATCCTAAAAGTTCTTTCTCACAAGTCTTGGGGCTCCGATAAAAGGTGTCCGCTTCATCTCTATTCCTCTCTCGTACGATCACGTCTTGATTATGGCACTATGGTGTATGCATCTGCTCGGCCATCTGCATTGAAGATGCTTGATCCAGTGCACCATCTTGGGTTGCGTATAGCAAGTGGTGCTTTTCGAACATCCCCTATCCCAAGCTTCTATGTTGACTCTAATGAAATGTCACTCGAGAAAAGGCGGCAGCTCCTTATTCTGTTTACAAAGTTTTATCAGATTCTAGTCATCCAGCTCACACTTATATCCAAGAGTCGAGATTTTGTCGTACCTTTGACCACAAGCCAACTGTTGTTCGACCCCTGAGTCTTCGTTTTGAGAACCTTCGTCTCTCTCTCGGCCTGCCTCGTGAAAATGTCTACCTCATAGAAAGTGCATGTCAAATTGCCCCATGGGATATCAAACCTATAACTTGTGATTGGTACTTCACAAAATTTAATAAACATAATGTCTCTCCACTCATTTTACAGCAGGATTTTCTTGCACTGCAAGAAAAGTACAAGAATTATCATCAATTTTACACTGACGGAGCCAAGTCCTCAACGTATGTAGGCTCTGCTGTTCATTTTGATTCGTTTACACATGTGACACGGCTAAATAATGTTGCTAGCTGTTTTACTGCCCAGCTATATGGCGTGCTGTCAGCACTTGACTATATTATCCAGAGCAAAGTAATGAAAGCAGTTCTTTTTGTGGACTCTCGGAGCGTTGTTACTGCAGCATGTTAACTTAATTCAACCAAGAACAAGCTGACTCAACTTGTACGTGCTAAAGTTCAACTGGGCCTCGGAGATGGGAAGGATATTAGGTTTTGTTGGATCCCGAGCCATGTGGGCATTGCAGGCAACGAGGCTGCAGATAGGCTGGCCGCCTCGTCGCGTAACCTCTTACCATCACGCGCATGCATACCATACCAAGACCTAACAAGGCCCATACGACTTTCACTTTTAAAACTGTGGCAGTCTGAGTGGGATTTGGCCGATAACAACAAACTTCATATCATCAAGCCAAGCATCGGTACCTGGGAAAGCTCCTATAACCGGAGCCGTTTCCGTGAGGTTCTTCTGTGCCGGTTGAGGATCGGCCACACCTTCCTTACCCATCGTTACCTACTTGTTGGTGAGGAACCACCAGTGTGCGACCACTGTGGAGACACCTTGTCTGTTCTACATGTTTTCCTTTGCCCTGGTCTTCTACAACAACACAAGTTCTTTTTTCCTGAGCTTTTCAAGTACTGTATTCCTTTCCATCCTACTTTGTTCCTAGGAGAGCAGCCTCTAATATCAATTGACAGTCTTTTAGCTTTTCTAGAAAATATAGCGATTTTACACAAACTATAGCCGAAATACTGTCTTGGTACATAGTTTCTAAATAATTTTAGTTTACCTAGTTTGGCGCAGTATGGCCATCGTAGCTCTTGTGCCATAAAACTCGCAAACAACAACAACAACACTGGAAGCGGATCCGCGTTCGCAACCGCTTTGCGAATGTGGATCCGCTTCCAGTGTGAATGAGCAGTAAGGCCCTCTACCTCGTTGGTGCTGCTGCTCCGTTGTTACCGAGATTCATTTTCACTGCTCTCCTGTGAAAGCAGGTGTTTGGAGAGTGGCGTCTCCACGGACCCCGAGCCCCGCAGGGGGCGCCTGCACCTTAGGTGCTAGGTGCTTGGTGAGTAGCGTCACCACGGACCCCAGCCACGTGGGCCACCATACCCGCACGCAGGGGGCACCTGCCTTGGTAGGTGCTTGGTGAGTGGCGCCACCGCGAACCCCGAGCTATGTGGGTTTACCCACCCACGCCTGGCTGTGCGTGGCTTAACCCGTGTCCGGGGAAAAGGGGACCCTGGTGGTTGAGCTGAGCCCGGGGTATGTTTGGACCCTTCGGGGCCCCCCGGGCGAGGCAATACATCGCTTCGACCTCTGCTTCTCGTAGACGGGTGTCCTGGCTTGGCCCGACCAGGATGATTCAGTCAGTCACCTCTTCTACCCTCTTCTTCCTTCTTTCACTTTTCCTCCCACCTCTTTCTCTTTTCTTCTACACTCCCTTCCTTTTTCACCTTCTTAGGCGGCAAGGGCCAACCTTGAGTGGAAACAGGTCCTGTCCCTGCAACCACACTAGGGTATAGTGCCCGGGCAGCACTGGTAGAGTAATTGTGTCAGCTAAGCCTTTCTTGTTATGGCACATTACCTACCCCCTTGTTGGGCTCCGTGGTGGGCGGTGCACCCGGGCACTGAAGTTTCTTCCCCATCTTTATGGGTCTGCAAACTAAAAAACCTTCTGATCGGGCCCCGAAGAGGGTCCGCACCGAAGTACCGCTCCAGTCTGAAAAGTCATTTGTTTCTGAAAAATTTCCAAGGTTTCTTGTTCTTCATTTTGAAAATGAAAAGCCACTGGGCAAACTGTCCCCCTTCCTTGTAGCTAAGGCTCTAGAGGGAGTTGTTGGCAAAAACTTCAATGCAAAGAAAATGGCATCTGGAGACCTCCTTGTAGAAATCAGTACAAAGCAGCAGAGTGATGCCCTCTTGGGTCTCAACTCTGTGTCAGACTATAAAGTCAGTGTCGCCCCTCACCGGAAACTGAACACCGTCCAAGGAGTAATCTCCGAAGATGACCTACTAGACACATCTGACACAGAGCTGGTGGAGGGCCTCTCTAGCCAAGGAGTTGTCGCTGCACGACGAATCACAATTTGTCGTGATGGCACAGAACACAAGACAAAGCACATAGTCCTAACATTTGAGTCCGCCACACTTCCAGAGGCCGTGAAAGCTGGCTATCTCCACTGCAGGGTTCGGCCCTATGTGCCTAATCCTCGAAGGTGTTTCAAATGCCAGAGGTTTGGCCATGGTTCCCAGCAATGCCGTGGAAAAGCCACTTGTGCGAAATGTGCCAAGAATGACCACCTCACAGACACTTGCACCAACGACGCACACTGTGTGAACTGCGGTGATCCCCACCCTGCATATTCTCGATCCTGCAGAACGTGGAAGGAGGAGAAGGAGATACTTACACTCAAAGTCAAGGAAAACCTCTCCTACCCAGAGGCACGCCGTCGCTTTGGATTCTTGCGTAAAGGCAGTTTTGCGCAGGTGGTGCAGCGGGGACCTGCACCACTGATGGTAGCAGCGGCCACCCAGACATCCTTTCTGGACTATGGGAGGCCACTGCAGTCCCCCACGCCCCAGCTGAAGATTCAGCTTCCGGGGCGGGCAATTTCAGCTGGGCGGTCCACCGACCCTCCCAGCCAGAGTGCGGACCTTCGCACTCCAACGGGACAACAGCCTTCATTCTCTCAGGCTGTTTCCCAAACCCAGGATGGGCCGGTGGCTACCGCAACCGTCCCTCCTCCGCAGTCTCCTTCAAGGGAGAAGGGTCGACGCTCTCGCCCACGCTCCCTGGAGAGAGCATCATCGAAGGAGCGGCATGGCTCTCGTGCCGCTCCTGCAGCGCCTAAGGGGCAGGAACGGATGGACCTGGGTGACGCCTCACCCAGCACCTCCTCTGCCCCTTTGGCTGGTCGTGGGCGGGGCATGGCGCCCCGTTCCCCAAACGCAAACAAACCTAGAGGAAAAGCCTCGCCTCATGAAACTGAGGCCATGGATGAGTGTAGGGAAGTCTCCACTCATGCGCCTGACCAGGACGACATGGAGTGGCAGACTTCTAAGGGTAAACACAAAAGTAAAAAACCTGTGATCCCTCCAACGTGACATTGTAAATTAATCTTTGCCACATGCGGCAGCTTTAGGGCTTTTATTTATTTTCCCAGTGTTTCTTCTTTATTCATATTTTAACTCCTTTTTAAAACAATGACCAATTTTCATTTTATGCAGTGGAACTGCCGGGGCCTAATCAGAAATATAGATGATGTAAATTATTTTATGGACGAGCTGAGACCCATTGCACTCGGCCTGCAAGAAACACATTTAAATAACACTCATACACAGATTTTACGTCGGCACCAAGTTTTTAGAAAAGATAGACTCTTCCCTAACATGTCCGGAGGAGTGGCACTAGTGGTGCAGAGTGGTGTTGCTTGCTCGGAGGTTCAGCTTTCTACGCCTTTAGAGGCTGTAGCGGTGCGCCTTCTTGTTGACCGTTTGATCACTGTAGTTTCTCTTTATTTGCCACCGAACTCTCCACTGCATATCAGTGAACTTGAGTTACTTGTAAAACAATTACCTCAACCTTTTTTAATTTTAGGCGATTTTAATGCCCACCACCCTTTGTGGGGTAGTTCTCGCCAGGATTCACGCGGAGGTGTCATAGAGCGGTTCCTATTATCATCTGGGTTGTGTCTTTTTAATGGGAGGGAACCCACATTTTTTAGTGCAGCTCATCAATCATTTACATCTATTGACTTTTCTATATCATCACCAATTTTACTTCCATGCTTTTCATGGAAGGTTTTAAATAACCCTTTTGGGAGTGATCATTTCCCTATTGTTTTAGAAAGCACGATGCCAATTCCTTCTATTCCGACACGACTTCCAAGGTGGAAATTGGAAAAGGCTGATTGGTCTCTTTTTTGTTTGGAGGCTAATATTGATTCATCTGTTCTTGTAAATATGAGCCCCGAAGAAGCCACGCTGTAACGTTACTGAAGCGATTATAGATTCCGCATCACATAGCATTCCCCAGACTTCTGGACGACTCCCCAAAAAGTGCAAGCCGTGGTGGAACAATGAATGCACCACAACACGAAAATCGCAAAACAAGGCGTGGTGCATCTTTAGACGATATCCCACTCCACAGAATCTGCTTGAATTCAAGAAAACCAGAGCCAAAGCTCGCTGGGTGCGAAGGCAAGCTAAAGGCAGTTCTTGGAAAAAGTATGTCACATCTCTGAGTAGTTTTGTATCATCAAAGGAAGTGTGGGATCGTTTAAGGAAGATTAGGGGAGGCTATCGGTCTTTCAGGATACCCCTTTTTCCATCAGCAACATCCCTTAAGGAGCAAGCAAATGTTCTTGGTGAACACTTCCAGGAAGTCTCTAACTCAGCCAACTACAGTGAATCCTTTAAGAGGTTTAGAGCAACAGCAGAAAAACAAGCTATTTCTTTTTCTGGTGCCCAGGGTGTTCCTTATAACAAGCCATTTACACGGTGTGAGCTTGAGTTGGCTCTTGGTGTCAAAAAAGAATCTGCAGCTGGGCCGGATAGGATTCAATACGAGATGCTAAGGAGACTATCGCCTGAATGTTTAAACAGTTTGCTCACCTTTTTTAATTTATTGTGGGATGCTGCTTGTTTTCCTGACTGCTGGAAAATGGCACACATAATTTCTCTACTGAAACCCAGCAAAGACCCCTCCTTACCGACGAGCTATCGCCCGATTGCATTGACAAGCTGCCTGGGCAAAACCTATGAGAGACTTATTAATCGCCGTCTTGTCCACTTTTTAGAGGCAGAGGGTGTGTTTGATAGGAATCAGTGCGGCTTCCGAGCGGGCCGCTCCACGGTTGACCACCTTGTCCGCCTGGAAGCTTCTATTCGGGAAGCATTTGTCCATCGCCAGCATTGTGTTTCTGTCTTCTTTGACCTACAAAAGGCTTACGACACGACTTGGAGATATGGAATCCTTCGAGACTTGTACTCGTATGGTGTCCGAGGTCGCATGCTTCGCTGCATTCAAAGTTTCTTGACGGGTTGGACCTTCCAAGTGCGTTTGGGCTCCATCCTTTCGGATGTCTTTCTCCAGGAGAACGGCGTCCCTCAGGGTGGAGTACTAAGCGTTACACTTTTTGCCGTGAAGATTAATAGTCTGGCTATGGTTATACCACCATCTGTATCCTATTCAATGTATGTTGACGATGTGCAGATATCATTTTCCCCCGCAGGGGGCACCTGTGAAAGCAGGTGTTTGGAGAGTGGCGTCTCCACGGACCCCGAGCCCCGCAGGGGGGCGCCTGCACCTTAGGTGCTAGGTGCTTGGTGAGTAGCGTCACCACGGACCCCAGCCACGTGGGCCACCATACCCGCACGCAGGGGGCACCTACTTTTGTAGGTGCTTGGTGAGTGGCGTCACTACGAACCCCGAGCCATGTGGGTTCGCCCACCCACGTCTGGCTGTGCGTGGCGTACCCGTGTCCGGGGAAAAGGGGACCCTGGTGGTTGAGCTAAGCCCGGGGTATGTTTGGACCCTTCGGGGCCCCCCGGGCGAGGCAATACACCGCTTCGGCCCCTGCTTCTCGTAGACGGGTGTCCTGGCTTGGCCCGACCAGGATGATTCAGTCAGTCGCCTCTTCTACCCTGTTCTTCCTCCTTTCACTTTTCCCTCCACCTCCTTTTTCTTTCTTTCCCTCTACACTCCCTTCCTTTTCACCTTCTTAGGCGGCAAGGGCTAACCTTGGGTGGCGACAGATAACTTTCTTGAACCACACTTGGTTATAGTTACTGGGTAGCACTGGTAGAGTAGCATACCCAGCCAAGCTATACTTGCTATGGGGTGCTACCTACCCCCTTGTTGGGCTCGGTGGTGGGCGGTGCGCCACGGTTTCTGAAAACCTCCCCATCTTTATGGGCTCCAAGCAAAACCAACTTGATCGGCCTCCCAAAAGAGTCCGCACCGAAGTTTTAATCTCAGACAAGACTCCAGGTAACCAATCCAAGTACCCAAAGTTTTTGGTGATTCATTCCGAAGGTGAAAAGCAGTTATCAAAATTATCGCCCTTCCTCGTTGCGAAAGTACTCGAAAGTGTTGTGGGCAAAAGCTTCAAAGCCAAAAAAATGTCTACTGGCGACCTTCTGGTGGAAATTGAGACCAGCGAACAGAGTGCGGCCCTCCTTGCACTGAGTGCGGTATCTGACCATAAGGTGTCAGTCACGCCACATCGCACACTGAATACGATTCAGGGAGTTATCTCTGAGGATGACCTTTTAGAGTCAACTGACGACGAAATTGCTGAAGGTCTTTCTGACCAAGGGGTCGTGGCCGCAAGGCGTATCTGCATGCGACGAGACGGGCAGGAATTAAGAACAAAGCACATAGTTCTAACCTTTGAAGCCACCAAACTTCCTGAAGCCGTCAAGGCTGGATACCTCCACTGTAGGGTTCGACCATATATCCCTAACCCCCGGAGATGTTTTCAGTGTCAGAAATATGGACATGGTTCCCAGAATTGCCGTGGGAAAGCCACATGTGCAAAATGCAGCAAAACCGACCACAAGACGGATTCTTGCACGAACAGTGCACAGTGTGCAAACTGCAATGAGGCCCACCCAGCGTACTCCAGATCATGTAGGGTATGGAAAGATGAAAAAGAAGTTCTGACACTAAAAGTAAAAGAAAACTTAACATACTAAGAGGCACGTCGCTGTTTCGCTTTCTTGCGGAAGGGCGGCTATGCGCAGGTGGTGCAGCGGGGACATGCACCACTGAAGGTTGCAGTGGCTACCCAAACGTCCTTTTTGGACTACCGGAAGCCACAGCAGTCCCCCACGCCCAAGCTGAAAATTCAGCTGCCCGGGCGTGCAGTAACGGCTGGGGGTTCTACTGCCTCCTCCAGCCAGACCACCACCCCTCCCGCTCTCACGGGGCAGCAGTCTGTCCCAGTTAGTGGCGAGGGGGCACAGACGGCATCCCCCTCACAGGATGGGTCGGCAACGGCCAAGCCTGGCCGTAGCCCGCGATCCCCTTCAAGGGAGAGGGGCCCACGCCCTCAGGAGAGGAAATCCACATCCAAGGAGTGGCATGGTTCCTGTGCCACTCCAACACGCAAAGGACAGGAAGAGGAAGTCTCCGGCACTTCCCTGCCTGGCACCTCCACCGCCTCTTTGGCTGGAGGTGGTCGAGGCCGACGCCTGGCACCTCGTGGCCAGAGTCTTTCCACACCTTCCGGAAAGGTTTCACCACAGGAGTCGGAATCTATGGATGAGAATACCCAGGCCTCCTCTCATGCGTCTGACACAGAAGACATGGAGTGGCAGGCTCCCAAGGCCCGCCATAAAAGTAAAAAACAAATAATACCTCCAAAGTAACAATCTCTAACACATGACTGCAACATTTCTTCAATGGAATTGCAGGGGATTGCTTACTAATCTTGACGACGTTTACTATCTTCTGCAGGAGCACAAACCTGCAGCCCTGTGTTTACAGGAAACACATTTAAATGCCACACATACCAACTTCCTCCGAAATTTTACTGTCTTCCGGAAGGACCGCCCAAATGCTACCATTGCATCTGGAGGAGTAGCGATAGTGGTTCCAAGGCTGGCTGCTTGTACGGCCATACCCTTACACACTCCTTTAGAAGCAGTGGCAGTGCGTGTTCTAGTACATAAAGCCATTTCTGTTTGTTCACTATATTTATCACCCTCACAAGCTATAACCAGTGCAGAACTTCACTCTCTTTTAGATCAACTTC
This sequence comes from Ixodes scapularis, assembly GCF_016920785.2. NCBI lineage: Eukaryota > Metazoa > Arthropoda > Arachnida > Ixodida > Ixodidae > Ixodes > Ixodes scapularis. The sequence goes on along the minus strand of NW_024609880.1, from coordinate 14,831,292 downwards.
CAAAGCCCTTTCTTTTGATGGGGGATTTTAATGCCCACAATACCCTTTGGGGTGGGAATCGAACTGATGTTCGTGGGAAAATAATCGAAGCAGTTTTAACTTCTCGAAGCCTTTGTCTTTTTAATACTGGTACGTCAACTTATTTTAGCACCTCATCCTTATCATCGACTTCCATCGACCTCTCCATTGGTAGTGCCTCGCTGCTGCCTGACTTCTCATGGAGTGTAGATCAGAATCCCTATGGTAGCGATCACTTTCCCATTGTTTTAAAAAGCACAGTCTCTTTTAAGTCATTACAAACTCGAACTCCACGTTGGAAGTTAGAAAAGGCTGACTGGGCCACTTTTAAAAAGGAGTCAGAGTTGCATCCAGATACATTAGTTAGCTTAGATGTCAATGAAGCCTGTGAAGTCCTGACTAATGTAATTGTCCAAGCAGCACAGCGCTCTATTCCAAAAACGACAGGACGCTTACCATCAAAACCAAAGCCTTGGTGGAATGAGGAGTGTAGCCTAGCTCGTAAGCGGCAAAACTGTGCATGGACAATAGTGCGCCGTTACCCAACAGTTGAAAATGTCATTAATTTTAAAAAGCTATGTGCTAAGGCCCGCTGTGTAAGGCGCCAATCAAAAAAAACCACCTGGATGTCGTACACTTCCTCAGTCAACAGTTCCACAGGTGTAAAAGTCGTATGGGACAGGGTCCATAGAATTAGAGGGGATTACCGTGCATTTACTATCCCTCTCTTTACACTAGATGGTAGTCGTGTTCCCACACTAGAACAGCAGGCAAATATTCTTGGGGAACACTTCATGTCTGTCCCCGCAGGGGGCACCTGTGAAAGCAGGTGTTTGGAGAGTGGCGTCTCCACGGACCCCGAGCCATGCGGGTTCGCCTGCCCACGTCTGACTGTGCGTGGCTTTCCCGTGTCTGGGGAAAAGGGCATCCTGGTGGTTGAGCCAAGCCCGGGGTAGGTTTGGACCCTTCGGGGCCCCCCGGGCGAGGCAATACACCACTTCGGCCCCCGCTTCTCATAGACGGGAGTCCTGGTAAGGCCCGGCCAGGATGATTCAGTCTAGTCGCCACTTCTACTATCCCCTCTCTACTTTCACCCTTGTCTGCTCCTCCTTTTCACTCTTCTCATTCCTCTTCTTTCCTTTTTCAACTCCTTTGGCGGCAAGGGCTAACCTTGGGTGGCGAAAGACCTCTTGTCCAAAACCACACTTGGTTATAGAGACTGGGCAGCACTAATAGAGTAACGTCTTCAGCCAAGCCCATCTTGTTATGAAGCGTTACCTATTCCCTTGTTGGGCTCGGTGGTGGGCGGTGCACCACAGTTTCCGAACACCATTCCCCTCTTATGGGTTCCAAGCTGAAACAACCTGATCGGCCTCCGAAAAGAGGCCGGACCGAAGCACTTTCCACATTTCTAAAACAAGACAACTCAGAAGACCACTTTACAAGATTTTTCGTCTTACACTCCGACGACACTTCTAAGCCGCTGTCAAAACTATCTCCATTCCTTGTCGCCAAAACTCTCCAAAACACGCTCGGGGCAAAATATGAAGCAAAGAAGCTTTTTTCCGGTGACCTTCTTGTCGAGATTCATGAAAGATATCAGGCAACTGCTTTGCTTAATCTGAAAATGATCCATGACCTTAAAGTCACTGCATCTGCACACCGTACGTTGAACACCATTCGCGGTGTGATATCAGAGGATGATCTATTAACCAGTTCTGAAGAGGAAATCGTGGAGGGTCTAAGCACTCAAGGTGTCGTGGCCGCAAAACGAATTAAAATTCGTAAGGATGGTGAGGAACGACCCACCAAACACGTGATACTAACATTCGAGAAAAACTCGCTGCCCCCTACTGTAAAGGCGGGTTACATCAACTGCAAAGTGCGGCCATATGTCCCGAACCCGCTGCGCTGCTTTCGCTGCCAGCGGTACGGTCATGGTTCACGAGCGTGCCGTGGTCGTGAGACCTGTGCCAGGTGCAGCGGAACTGACCATACCGCTGATGACTGCAACCTTGACTATAAATGTGCAAACTGTAACGCCGACCATCCTGCCTACTCTCGATCATGTAACTACTTTAAAAAGGAAAAAGAAATACTTGCTCTCAAGGTGAAAGAAAACATTTCCTACCAGGATGCAAAGCGCCGCCTCTCTGCTTTCCAGAGAGGCTCTTTTGCCGAGGCGGTGTCCAGCAGAGGACCTGCACCGTCTAAGGTATCGGTGGCGACCCAGGTGTCTTTTTCAGACCACGGGAAGCCGCTGCAGTCCTCTACGCCCAGGCTGAAGCTTGCGCTTCCTGGGCATTCTATCTCAGCTGCGAAAGCAGCAGATCCAACTAGTCGCACCAAGGACATAGGTGCCGCAGCAGCAACGGAGGTCACGCCTTCGTCCCTGCCTCCTGGTCCCTCCCCTCAGGCAACGGAGCGAGTGTCTCGCTCCTCCTCCCCGGGGAGAACTTCCCCGTCTAGGAGGCAGCACGTGCCACGTGCAACCGACGATACCGGCGGGACTGCGAGCCGACCTAGCACGTCGACCGCTGCCCCATCAGGTCAATGCAGGGGCCGTGGGTTGCCCTTACGATCCGTAGACAACTCCAAGGCCTCCGGTAAGCCTGCCAAGAAGTCCCTAGAAGCAGAAAAAACTGTAGAGGCAGGCGACCTTTCTGCCCCAGAGCCAGAACCAGAGGATATGGAGTGGCAGATCCAGAAACCAAAACATAAAGGGAAAACACCAGTTTTCCCTCCTAAATGAAACATCACATACATCGATCACCCCTTTTTTCTATCACTCCTCTGATAGTTAAATTTCTATAAAGAATGACGGCGATCATCCAATGGAATTGCCGAGGTCTACTGAGGAACTTCGATGATATTGAGTTCCTCCTGGAGCAACACCGCCCACAGGCTTTATGTTTACAAGAAACACATCTCAGTTCAAAGCATACTAACTTTCTTAGACGCTACCATATTTTTAGAAAAGACCGAGAGGATGCGTGTACTTCTGCAGGAGGAGTTGCAGTGGTTGTCCCAAAGCACCTTCCCTGTTCCGAAATCGCTCTTAATACTGCGCTAGAGGCAGTAGCGGTGCGTCTCCTCCTTCACAAAGTAGTGACTGTTTGTTCCTTATACATTCCTCCTTCTTTTACTTTTTCGACAAACGATTTTAATGATCTTTTACTCCAACTCCCGGAACCCTTTCTTTTACTTGGAGATTTTAATGCCCACAACTGTCTATGGGGTAGCGACCACGTTGACGCCCGTGGTCGAATGATTGAGTCAATTTTAATGTCGCATGCACTTTGCCTTTTTAACACTGGAGAACCGACCTATTTTAGCCCATCATCATTATCGTCCTCATGTATTGATCTTTCCATCGGTAGTGCATCCATTTTTACTTCTTTTACGTGGGCAGCAGGCACTAACCCATATGGAAGCGATCACTTTCCTATTTTCTTAAAGAACACCATTCCTCCAAAATGCATGCCAACGCGAACTGTCCGTTGGAAGTTTGAGAAAGCGAATTGGTCTCTTTTCACTGAAGCGACACAACTTGCATGTACGTCACTTGAGGAACTTTCTGTCGACCAAGTTACAGAGTTGCTGAGTAATTTTATTCTTCAAGCTGCAGAGCTTGCTATTCCTAGGACTTCTACGCATCTCCCGCGGCGGCCCAAGCCGTGGTGGAATGAAGAGTGTACTGAGTCACGGAAAAAACAAAACAGAGCCTGGGGTATCTTTCGACGTTACCCCACGCAAAGCAACCTCCGCTGCTTTAAGCAAATGAAAGCTCGGGCAAGGTACATTCGACAACAATCAAAGCGTAAAAACTTCCAGGAGTATGCCTCTTCCATTAATAGTAGTGCAACAGTCAAAGAAGTCTGGGACAAAGTTCATCGCATTGAAGGGAGATATCATGCCTTCTCAGTCCCACTCCTCTCCTACAATGGCATCTGTCCGGAAAGTCTAAAGGAGCAAGCGGATCTTCTCGGTGAACATTTTGCTCTTGTATCGAGCTCCGAACATTATTCATCTACATTTCTCGCATACAAAGCACGTACAGAATCACATGCTGTGAAGACTGCAGGTGCCGCCCATGAAGACTACAATCTACCTCTTACGATGCGTGAACTCGAAATGGTCCTTCACTTAACTAAGCCTTCGGCTGCAGGACCTGATGGCATACACTACCAGATGTTAACACACCTTCATCCTTCTACATTATTGCTTATTCTGAACCTTTTTAATCGCATATGGCGCGAGGGCAAATTTCCTTCGGCATGGAAAGTAGCCACGGTTGTTCCTATCTTAAAACCTGGTAAGGATCCTTCCTCTGCATCAAGCTATCGCCCTATCGCCCTTACTAGTTGTTTGAGCAAGACTTTTGAGCGTATTGTGAACAAAAGACTTATGCACTATTTAGAAAAAAAGAACATATTGGATAGGAATCAATGTGGGTTTCGTTCCTATCGTTCTACAGTTGACCATTTGGTTCGTCTTGAGACCGTAATTCGTGAAGCTTACGTGAACAGACAGTTGTGCGTGTCAGTGTTTTTTGATATGGAGAGGGCATATGACACAGCATGGCGCCATGGAATCCTCCGTGATTTGCATGAAGTTGGGATACGAGGTAGGATGCTTGCTACCATCAATAGCTACCTTTCTAATCGAACCTTTTTGGTGAAGCTAGGAGCATCTTTCTCTAAAGAATTCGTCCAGGAGACTGGGGTCCCTCAAGGGGGAGTCCTCAGCGTCACTCTCTTTTTGGTAAAGATGAACTCAATAGCCCGTTCCCTACCTTCCTCTGTGCAATACTCACTCTATGTTGATGACCTTCAAATCTCTGTTTCATCGTGCAATCTTTCTATTTGTGAACGGAGGCTTCAAGTTGCCATCAACAATCTCCTAAAGTGGGCGGATGAAAACGGCTTTAGTTTCTCTCCGGAAAAGACGGCTACTGTCTGTTACTCCCGTATACGGGGAGTCCCTGCGGTTCCTTCTCTATATATGCGACAGACCCCTATCCCGGTGAAAGTAGATCACAAGTTTCTGGGCCTCACTTTCGACCGTAAGCTTTCGTTTGTGCCTCATATAAAAAGTCTGAAGTTAAAATGCCAGAAATCACTGAACCTCCTTAAAGTCTTGTCCCACAAAACATGGGGCTCTGACCGTCTATGTCTTTTGCGAATCTATCGCTCGGTAATCCGCTCACGCCTGGACTATGGCAGCTTTGTGTACGGATCTGCTAGGCCATCAGCTCTTAAGGCACTTGATCCCATCCATCATCAGGGACTTCGCTTGGCAATAGGTGCCTTCAGAACGTCGCCTGTGCTCAGTCTCTACGCTGAGGGAAATGAGATGTCCCTTGACAGACGCCGATTCTTCTTAGGATTTATGTATTCATTAAGAATACGATCAGTCGCTCAGCATCCAGCCCGGGAGGCAGTGGAGGGCACGAAATATCAAAGGACATTCGAAAACAAGCCTAGCATTATCCCTCCATTTGCGATGAGAAATAGGAATGTGGCAGAGTCAGTTGGGATAGACAGTAAGCTTTCAGTTGCCGCAGTTCCAAAAACGGTGGCACCATGGGATTTCAGCTGCATACGTTGCGATTTGTCACTAACAAAGTTTAATAAAAAGGATACCCCATCCGAGGTCATGCGACAAGAATTTTACGAACTCCAGAAGCAGCATGATTCTCATTCACACTATTACACAGACGGCACAAAAACGGAATCATTTGTTGGCTGTGCCATGATCGGTCCATCTGTAAAAAGTTCTCGTAGGCTAAATTCGTTCGCGACAGTTTTCACTGCTGAACTGTGCGGCCTTCTGCTTGCAATAGATCACATCATCCAAACACGTAACTCCCGGTCAGTTGTATATACAGATTCGTTGAGTGCGTTACGGGCTCTGATTTCACTTGAAACCCCAAAGAATGCACTCATTGTTTTATTACAAAGCAAAATAGTAGCAGCTACCAGGAAGGGATGTGATGTTCTATTCTGCTGGGTGCCGAGCCATGTCGGAATCCCAGGGAATGAAGAGGTAGATTGTGCTGCGGGCACTTGTGGCACTCGTACTGTGGACATTAGTGATATCCCATTTAGAGATTACTGTGCCCTAGTCAAATGTCATCTTAAAGCTCAATGGCAAACAGAATGGAGCCTACAGGTGTCCAACAAGCTGCACATGGTTAAGCCTTTTCTTGGTGAATGGGAGAGTGCTAGGCACAGAGACAGGTTCTATGAGGTAGTCCTCTGTCGCCTACGCATTGGGCACACGCGGCTGACGCATGGACACCTTTTGCGTGGGGAGGACCCTCCGGAATGTGAGCATTGCCAACAACCTTTGAGTGTCTTGCATATCCTTCTCGAATGCCCTGCGCATGATGATAAACGCCGCCATTACTTCTCCCAGCTCTACAAAGAGCATATTCCTCTACACCTATGTGTGCTGCTTGGAAATGAGCCACTACTCCCACCCACCCAGGTTTTTAAGTTTTTAAAAAGTATTGATATTTTACACAAATTGTAGCATTATATATAATATAAGGTCCTAGTCCTATTTTATACATTTTTGAAATTACCAGCTACTAAAGCTCTTTTTTTCTTCAAAACCCTCTTCTGCAATAGTATCATTTCTTGGCGCATCATAGCCTTAGTTGCTTTTGCGCCACAAAACCCCAATCTACTACTACTACTACTACTACTTCATGTCTGTCTCGGGATCTGAGCATTATTCAGACACATTTCTAAAAAACAAGGCTGCCAAAGAGAAAGTACCAATAAAATGTACCGGTGGTCCTAACAAGGCTTATAATCAACCATTTACCCTTGTGGAACTAATGATTGCCCTTGACAAGGGAAGGAACTCGTCCCCAGGGCCAGACCTTATTCATTACAGTATGCTTCAGCATTTACATCCTGCAACATTAGATACCATCCTGTTGTTTTTTAACTATATGGAGCAGTGGAGCTTATCCCATTCTCTGGAAAAGGGCAATTGTGATTCCTTTGCTAAAGTCTGGAAAGGATCCATCATTACCCTCCAGCTACAGACCAATCGCACTAACCAGTTCTCTGGGAAAAACGTTTGAACGAATGGTGACCTCCAGATTGGTGTATTTTTTAGAACAGGAAAACTTCTTCGACAAATTTCAATGTGGGTATCGGACAGGGCGATCAACTGTTGATCACCTTGTTCGCCTAGAAAAAACAGTCAGGGATGCCTTTGTTAACAGACAACATTGTTTATCGGTGCTTTTCGATATTGAGAAGGCATATGATACCACATGGCGGTACGGAATTTTAAGTGATTTAGTTTCAGCTGGAATTCGTGGGAAAATGCTAGCTCTTATCAAAAGCTTCCTCGATGAGCGCTCGTTCCAAGTGAGGTTGGGCACGACACTTTCTGAAACGTTTGTCCAAGAGAATGGTGTTCCCCAAGGGTCAGTGCTGAGTGTTATTCTGTTTCTGATCAAAATGAACTCTCTTAGACAGGTTCTTCCCCGATCTCTCTCCTATGCACTTTATGTTGATGATGTGCAAATTTCCTGCTCTTTGTGTAATTTAGCTATTTGTGAACGCCAAGTTCAACTAGGTATTAATGGAATGACACGTTGGGCAGATGAGAATGGTTTCCGTTTCTCAGCAGAGAAAACAGTCTGTGTTCTGTTTTCTCTTCGAAGGGGTATCATTATAGAACCCACTCTAACTTTGGGAGGTCAGACCTTAAACGTACGTCCTGAGCATAAATTTTTAGGGGTTATTTTTGATAAGAAACTTGGCTTCCGTAGTCACATCTTGCAACTAAAAAAGAAATGCCTGCTAGCATTGAATATTTTAAAAGTTCTTTCTCACAAGTCCTGGGGTAGTGACAGAAGGTGCCTGCTGCGTTTGTATCAGTGCCTTGTTCGATCGAAATTAGATTATGGTTGCATGGTGTACGGCTCGGCGCGGCCGTCTCTTCTTCAGGTCTTGGATCCTGTCCACCACCTGGGACTACGACTTGCAACGGGGGCTTTCCGGACCTCTCCAGTCCCCAGTCTCTACGCTGAATCTAATGAATGCTCTCTTGGAAAAAGACGTCTGTTCTTGGGCCTTCAATATCACTTAAGAGTTCGCTCCATGCCTCGACATCCTGCACTCGAAGTGTTTTTGGACACGCGGTATGAAAGAACGTACCAGAACAAACCCTCTGTTGTACCTCCCTTTCCTCTGCGCCTTAAATCTGAGGCCAAGAATTTTGCAATAGACTTATCGAGTCCGGTAGCAGCGTTGCCCAGCCCAGTTGCACCCTGGAACATCACATCTATTCCGATTAATTTTTCTCTTTCCATGTATGACAAGAAGAATGTACCAGCAGAAGATCTCAGGCAGGAGTTCTTACAAATCTCTGAAAACTACAAAAACTTTGTACAGTTCTACACGGATGGAACGAAGGGGAGCAGCAGTGTTGGATCTGCTGTAGTCGGGCCGTCATGCAATATTGTAACGCGGCTCAGCAACCAAGCCACCATCTTTTCTGCAGAGTTATATGCCCTACTGGTAGCTGTGGATACTATCATCAAAAGGAATATCAAGGCCGCCGTAATTTTCTTGGATTCTCTCAGTGCACTTCGTGCACTTGCATCCCTAGATCGATCAAAAGATACTTTTATTCTGCAAATACGTAACAAGATTGTAGCTGCCAGAAACTCCAACATCACCATTAATTTCTGTTGGGTCCCTAGCCACGTCGGTATAGACGGAAATGAGGAGGCCGATAAGGCTGCTAGAACATGTCAGAACATGGACACAGAGGTTACCTCCATCCCATACCAGGATTACAGGTCCTCATTGAAAAAGTTGATTAAAAAGAAATGGCAGGAGGAATGGGACACTGAAGTCCATAATAAACTCCATTTCGTGAAACCTGTTCTTTCCGAGTGGGCCAGTTGCCGACATAACGAGCGTTTTTATGAAGTTGTTCTCTGTCGCCTGAGAATTGGTCACACTCAACTCACACATGGCTTCCTTCTGCGAGCAGAGGATGCTCCAATGTGTGAAGAATGTGGTGAAACACTCTCCGTCTTGCACATTCTCATTCAATGTCCGAAATATCATGAAGAGCGTCGCACCTACTTTTCACGGTTTTTTACAGAACAGATCCCATTCCACCCAGCCCTTTTGCTGGGAGAGGAGCCTCTTGTTCCTCATAACCAAGTTTTTAACTTCCTAAACAGCATTGGCCTATTACAGCACATCTAAGTGGATTTTCTTTGTATTGTTCACATTTTATGAAAGATTTTAAACTCTCATATTATGCGTCACCTTTAAATAGCACCGCAGTTTTTTCTTCTACCATTGTTCTGGCGCACTATGGCCTTAGCAGCCGCTGCGCCATTAAAACCCAAAATCAATCAATCAATCAACGATATCATTTTCCTCTTGTAACCTGTCCAGCTGTGAACGGCAATTGCAGCTCACTATCAATAAGATGAGCAGGTGGGCTGATCAAAATGGCTTCAGGTTCTCTCCCGAAAAGTCAATCTGTGTTCCCTTTTCACTCCGCCGTGGCCTGTCTCCAGATCCAGTGTTGCACTTGAATGACGTTGCTATATCTGTAAAGGAAGAACACAAATTTTTAGGAATAATATTTGATAAAAAACTCACTTTTATACCACACTTGAAAGATTTGAAACATAAATGCCTACGTTCATCAAACATCCTCAAAGTCCTGTCGCATACGTCCTGGGGGTCTGACAGACGGTGCCTCTTGCGACTTTATAACTCCTTGGTGCGGTCCCGCCTGGACTATGGTGCAATTGTTTATGGTTCGGCGCGTCCGTCTGCCCTAAAAATGTTGGACCCCATCCATCATCTGGGGCTCAGACTTGCCACGGGAGCGTTTCGAACATCACCTGTACTTAGCTTGTATGCTGATACACATGAAATGTCCTTGGGAAGACGAAGGCAATATTTGAGTCTTTGTTATGCTTACAAGATATACAGCTATCCTCAACATCCCACTTTCGACGCCCTTCAACCTTCTACATCGTTCCGACTCTATGAAAACAAGCCGAGCATTGTTCGGCCCCTGAGTTTCAGAGTGCAAAGCATGGCAACATCGCTCCATCTCCCCTTTAGTGAAGCTGCTTTGCTGAGGAGCAATGAGAGAGTTGCGCCTTGGGACCTTCTGCCAATCTCTTGTGACTGGTCACTGGCCAAGTACAGAAAGAGAGCTACTTCTCCACTCGTTCTTCAGCGGGAGTTCGCCGAATTGGAACAGAAATACAAGGACTACTCACACTTTTACACTGACGGATCAAAAACATCAACCTTCGTGGGGTGTGCGGTTTACTCCACTACCTTCAGGAAAGTTCGACAACTCCACACTTGTGCAAATATTTTTACTGCTGAATTGTACGGTATTTTAATGGCTGTTGAATACTTGTTAGAGAACAATATTATGAAAGCAGTTCTGTTTGTCGACTCCCAGAGCGTTCTTCTAGCCGTTTCGTCCTTAGCAGACAGCAAAAACCTTCTCGTGCAATGTCTTCGGGTACGACTAAACCGAGCACTTCATCTAGGACACCAGATCAAATTCTGCTGGGTCCCGAGCCACGTGGGCATTTCTGGCAATGAGAAGGCAGACTTGCTTGCTGCCTCTGCAAAGGAATGCCCCAAACTGCCTCTTGGCCTGCCACACCAAGACCTGAAACCGATCATACAGAAATCAATTATCAACTCATGGCAGTTGGATTGGGATTTTGAAAAAGAACTAGCTTCACAATATCAAGCCCCAACTGGGAGTATGGGAGAGTTCGTTCCATAAAGTCCGTCGGGTTGAGGTTCTCCTTTGCCGCTTAAGAATTGGTCATACCCGTTTGACTCACTTGCACCTGCTCTGTGGTGAGGATGTTAAACTTTGCGACAACTGTGGGAAAGCTATGACTGTTTTGCACATCCTGTGGCATTCCAAAGCTTTAAACCAGGAGCGCCGATCATGTTTTCCAGAACTCTTTCGAGATCACCTTCCCTTTCATCCATATTTTCTGCTTGGCGATCAATCATTTATACCATTCGATCGAGTTTTAAAGTTCCTTCATAACACTGGCCTTTTACACCAGCTGTAGCTTGCAGTTCTTTTAGATTACACCTCTAAGCCCTTTGGAAAAACCTTTGTTTGGCGCAATATGGGCTTAGTTGCTCTTGCGCCATAAAACCCCAATCATCATCATCATCATTTTCACTGCTCCATTGCAGTTTATGAAAGAGCTAACTTAGGTTTGTTCACAATTCTAGTCAGGATGGCGCACAGAACATTTGGGTTTTATTAAGGGACTATAGGTGGCAGTGAGGTCTCTTTAAATGTCTACTGGGAATGCCTAGCTATGCTAGATGGCGTATGGAAATTAACTTAATTAAAACATGAGCTTACCTTATGCATGGAGGTGTTAACGTTTAAAAGGCCGTCCAGTATTCTGGGTATGGCAGCCCTAACCTTCTGCATTTTCCGCACCAGCTGCTCCACAGTTACTGCAACGATTTCAAGAAAGCTAACAGAGCATTGCTTTTGGAAAATACTACAAGCTTTTGCACTCAGCTCACACAGGCTTATTTAAAGTCCACATTGCAATAGAGAAGACGAGAAACATTCCCCTTTGCAATGATAATGTAGTGTCTAACCTAACTACTGCATCCTGAGCAGAAAGAAAAGGATGTCCCAGAGACAGCAACTGCATCCAGAGATAGTTTAAAAGCCTGTTTATGAGAAGTCCTTTCAATTTCGATTTCTGTATTTTGAGAGCACTTGTTTGATGGGTCTTTCCTTCAAGCAGGCTTGCTCGCGCCCAGCTTCTCGTGGTACAGTACGTAGCTTGAACAAAGACCTCCCGAACCGGCGTCCTTTCAGCGGAGCTCCCTAACATAAGGTTTATAGGTCAGTAAAATACATACCTTCGTAGAATCCCTCGTCTTCCCCCTTTTCGGATACCCAAAAAGCTTCGTACTTGGTCTTTCGGTTGAAGTCTTCGTCCTCACTAGGACTAAACCTTCGGATTAGAGACGCAAGGGGGCTATGTTGCACTTTTTGCACTCCCAGGAGACTAGGGAGAGGGAAGTGACGTCAACAACTCTCTTTGGATGTTGATTGGTGGAATCGCTGATGACGGTATTTGCAGAAGAAAACAAAGAAAAAGTGAGCAGAAATCGGTAAACCGGAAGCTCTACCATTAACGGACGTGACGTCAAAATGACATGAATACTTTGCTGTTACGTCGCTTCGAAAGAACGAAGCAAGATGGGCTGCAACGCGTCCGCGCCGTCCCGTCGAACGATGGACTGCACCCCGATATTTCAGTTGTTGTATCCGGTGGACAGGCGCAACCAGAGCCATCGGGATGCTATTTCGGAAGCAGTACCGCCTGGCGACCCCGCAGGGGGCACCTGTGAAAGCAGGTGTTTGGAGGGTGGCGTCTCCACGGACCCCGAGCCATGCGGGTTCGCCTGCCCACGTATGGCTGTGCGTGGCTTTCCCGTGTCCGGGGAAAAGGGCATCCTGGTGGTTGAGCCGAGCCCGGGGTAGGTTTGGACCCTTCGGGGCCCCCCGGGTGAGGCAATACACCACTTCGGCCCCTGCTTCTCGTAGACGGGAGTCCTGGTAAGGCCCGGCCAGGATGATTCAGTCTAGTCGCCACTTCTACTATCCCCTCTCTACTTTCACCCTTGTCTTCTCCTCCTTTTCACTCTTCTCATTTCTCTTCTTTCCTTTTCAACTCCTTTGGTGGCAAGGGCTAACCTTGGGTGGCGACAGACACCTTGTCCAAAACCACTCTTGGTTATAGAGACTGGGCAGCACTAATAGCGTAACGTCTTCAGCCAAGCCATTCTTGTTATGGAGCGTTACCTATTCCCTTGTTGGGCTCGGTGGTGGGCGGTGCACCACAGTTTCCGAAAACCCTCCCCCTTCATATGGGTTCCAAACTTAAACCTTTTGATCGGCCCCACAAAAGGGGCCGCACCGAAGCACTGAACACGAAACAATCTTTTGTACTGGAAAAATTCCCGAAGTTCCTTGTTATGCACTCGGAAGGTGACAAGCCATTTGGCAAACTTTCTCCCTTTCTAGTCTCCAAAGTTCTTGAGGGTGTTATTGGCGCCAATTACAATGCAAAGAAGATGGGATCTGATGATCTCCTTGTCGAGGTCAACACAAAGCAGCAAAGTGATGCCCTCCTTAAACTGAACCTTGTCTCTGACTACAAAGTAAGCGTCAGTCCTCACCGCAAACTGAACAGTGTTCAAGGGGTCATTTCTGAAGATGACTTGCTTGACTCACCTGAGCCAGAGATAATTGAGGGCCTCTCTAGTCAAGGAGTTATAGATGCACGACGAATCACTATCCGCCGTGATGGTGTGGAACGGAAGACAAAACATATAATTTTGACTTTCGATTCAACCACTCTGCCGCAGACTGTAAAGGCAGGTTACCTTCAATGCCGGGTCCGACCTTATGTGCCGAACCCTCAACGGTGCTTTAAGTGCCAGAGGTTCGGCCATGGGTCACGGAACTGTCGGGGAAGGGACACCTGTGCAAAGTGCTCCAGCAAGGAACACGTTGCAGATGTGTGCGATAATGAGCCTCATTGTGCGAACTGTAGTGGCAACCACCCGGCATACTCTCGATCTTGCCCTGTGTGGAAAGACGAGAAAGAAGTTCTTACATTAAAAGTTACCGAAAACATTACCTACACTGAGGCAAAGAAGCGTTTTGCTTTTGTATCGAAGGGCTCTTATGCCGAGGCCGTGCGCAGGGGACCAGCGCGGCCAGTAGTTTCGATGGGAACTCAGACGTCTCCGGACGACCTGCATCTCCCGTCACGGTCCCCCTCTAAACCCCCGAGAGCGGCGCCAATGGCACCGCCTCCGAACCGCAAGGTGAATGCTGCTTTGCCAGCATCCGCCCCAGAACAGGAGATGTCGTCTCCTGCTCAACCGGCTGCTTCGACCTCTCGGGGTCGGGGCCTACCTCCCCACACCTCTGCTCCTCAGAGGAAGCCTGGGGAGGTGCCAAAGCAGTCGACCTCCAAGGGCCAGCTGCCAGCAACTGCAGACGAGCCCATGGACGAGGGTGGGTCGAGATCTGATGAGGAGGCTCTCCTCTCAAGATCAGAGTCCACCCCCTCTGCCTCCGGTGACTCTAACCGGAGGCAGAATAATCCCCCTAAAAAACAAAGTGCGCCGCGTGTAAAAATAGATTTTAAACCGTAAGGAATATAGCTTTTTGATATAATTTGTATGTTATACTTGTTTTGTTTTAAATGGTTAAAAATATAGGTATAATGCAGTGGAACTGCCGCGGTCTTTTTCGTAATATTGATGATGTCAACTTTTTTCTCGATGAGCTCCAGCCTGTTGCCATCTGTTTACAGGAGACTCATCTTAATGAAACACATACTCAGGTACTACGGCGACATCAGGTTTTTAGAAAAGACCGTGTTTCTTGTAACACCTCTTCTGGTGGAGTAGCTGTGGTTGTGCAGAGTGGTATTGCCTGTGCGCCTGTCCCTCTCGCAACCCCCTTAGAGGCAGTAGCAGTTCGTGTTCTGCTTGACCGCCTAATCACTATTGTTTCGCTTTACCTTCCACCAAACTTTCCAGTGCATTTACATGACCTGCAAGGGCTTGTGGGCCAACTGCCACAGCCTTTTTTAATCTTAGGAGATTTTAATGCACACCACCCCATGTGGGGCAGTGCTCGTCAAGACTCTCGTGGCGGTGTCATAGAACGTTTTTTACTGTCATCTGGCCTTTGCCTTTTAAACAAAAGACAACCAACTTTTTTTAGTGCACCTCATAATACTTTTACTTCCATTGATCTTTCCATATCATCACCTACTTTACTTCCCTGCTTTTCTTGGAAGGTTTTAGAAAATCCTTTCGGTAGTGACCATTTTCCTGTAATTTTAGAAAGTTCAGTATCCCTTCCTTCTCTTTGAGCTTGTGCTCCCAAGTGGAAGCTAGATAAAGCCGACTGGGCTTTATTTTCTCTGGAGGCAGTGGTTGATCCCGCTGTTTTTTTAGCTATGTCTCCTGAGGAAGCGACTCTTTATCTTACAGAAAAAATTATAAATGCTGCTTCTCTGTCAGTTCCCCGAACTTCTGGAAATATTCCCAAGAAATGCAAGCCTTGGTGGAACAAGGATTGTACAACCACCATAAAAGCTCAGGATAAGGCTTGGGGAAAGTTTCGGCGGTACCCGACTGTTCAGAACAAGATCAAATTCAAACAGTGTAAAGCAAAAGCTCGTTGGACACGAAAACAAGCCAAGAAGACCTCATGGGTGAAATATGTATCCTCCCTAAACAGTTTTGTTCCTGCAAAAGAGGTATGGGATCGTGTTAAGAAAATTCGAGGTACTTACCACTCCTTCAGCATTCCCCTTTTTCCTTCATCATCCCCATCACTAAAAGATCAGGCTGACATTCTTGCTGATCATTTTCGAGAAGTCTCCAGTTCTTCAAATTACTCTACCAAATTTAAAAAGTTCAGGTCCTTGGCAGAAAAACAGCATATTGATTTCTCTGGAAGTGATACTGGTTACAACCGGCCGTTCACAATGTGTGAGCTTGAATTTGCCCTTGCAGTAAGGAAGCAGTCGGCACCTGGTCCAGATATGATTCATTATGAACTGCTGAGGCACTTGTCGGCTGAATCCTTGGTGAATTTGTTGTCTTTCTTTAATTATTTATGGGAAGCTTCTTGTTTTCCACAGTGCTGGAAGCGAGCACACATCATTCCCATCTTGAAGCCTGGCAAAGACCCTTCCCTACCAGCAAGTTATCGGCCTATAGCACTGTCTAGTTGTCTAGGAAAAACTTATGAACGGCTTATTAACAGAAGGCTAGTATACATTCTAGAACAAAAGAAAATTTTTGATAAAAACCAGTGTGGTTTTAGAAGAGGTCGCTCAACCTTAGATCACCTTGTCCGGTTGGAGACTTTCGTGCGTGAGGCTTTTGTGAACCGGCAGCATTGCGTTTCTGTCTTTTTTGATTTACAGAAAGCTTACGATACGGCATGGCGGTACGGAATACTTCAGGACCTGTATAGGTGTGGCGTTCGTGGCCGCATGCTGCGTTGCTTAAAGGACTTCTTGACAGACCGTTTCTTTCAAGTCCGCCTGGGATCCACGCTCTCAGATGTTTTTACACAGGAAAACGGCGTCCCACAAGGAGGTGTCTTGAGTGTTACCTTGTTTGCAATTAAGATCAACAGCCTCGCTGCAGTTATACCACCATCAGTCTTTTATTCATTGTACGTTGACGATGTCCAGATCGCTTTCTCCTCATGCAACTTGTCAATTTGTGAGCGCCAATTGCAGATAGCAATAAATAGGATGAGTAAGTGGGCCGATGAAAATGGCTTCCGGTTTGCACCAGAAAAAACAGTGTGCGTGCCTTTTTCATTACGTCGAGGGTTGTCGCTAGATCCCAGCTTGCAGATGAATGGCATTGACGTAACCGTTAGGCATGAGCACAAATTCTTGGGTGTTATTTTTGATAAGAAGCTCACTTTTCAGACCCATCTAAAAGAACTGAAGCGAAAGTGTCTTAAATCTGCCAATGTTCTCAAGGTGCTTGCACACATGTCCTGGGGTTCTGACAGGAGATGCCTCCTGCAACTTTACAACTCGCTGGTTCGTTCCCGCCTCGACTATGGTGCGGTTGTATATGGCTCGGCACGACCGTCATCTTTAAAAATGCTAGATCCTGTGCATCACCTTGGACTTCGACTTGCCACGGGGGCCTTCCGAACGTCGCCTGTCCCGAGTTTGTATGCAGAGACGTACCAAATGCCATTAGAAAAGCGAAGACAGTTCCTCAGCCTATGCTATAGTTATAAAGTCAAATCTGACCCTGAACACCCATCCTTCCGTTGTTTGCAGGTATCTCCTTTTTTTCGTCTTTTTGAGAATAAGCCAAGTATAGTACGGCCTTTAAGCCTCCGTATTCAATACATGTCTGCATCCCTGCAGCTTGCACTTCCTGAGCGTAGCTTGATGACGAAAGTTCGAAGCATTGCTCCTTGGAAGGCGGTGCACTATACCTGTGACTGGTCACTAGCAAAATACAATAAGCGAACTGTTGCACCACTAGTCCTTCAGCAAGAGTTTATGACCTTGCAAGCTAAGTATAAGGACCATGCACAATTCTTCACTGATGGTGCAAAAACTCCACACTTTGTCGGTTCGGCTGTATATTCAGAACACTTTGTAAAAGCTCGACGGCTCCACTCTGTTGCCAGCATTTTTACTGCAGAACTTTATGGTGTGCTCATGGTCATCGAATATATATTAGGCAACAACATCAGGAAAGCTATCTTGTTTGTGGACTCCCAGAGTGCTATCGTCTCTCTCTGTTCCCTCAATGATTCTAAGAATCGGCTCGTGCAACAAGTACGGGTACAGTTAAACCTGGCTTCCCAAATGGGATACAATATCTAGCTGTGCTGGGTACCAAGCCATGTGGGAATTTCAGGTAATGAGAAGGCGGATAGGCTGGCAGCGTCTGTTAAGGATGCTCTGAAAACACCCGTTCAGCTGCCTCAAGAAGATTTTAAACCAGTTCTTAAAAAAGCAATTCATAATGCCTGGCAGCAAGACTGGGACAAAGAAATAAATAATAAGCTACATGTCATCAAACCACGTTTGGAGGTATGGGAGAGTTCGCATTATAGAGACCGTCACCATGAAGTTTTAATGTGTCGTTTGAGAATTGGACATTCACGTGTCACCCATCGACACCTTCTTTGTGGTGAGGACGCCCCAGTCTGTGAGCATTGCGGTGAATTGCTAACAATGCTGCATATTCTATGGCACTGCAAATTCTTTGATCAAGAACGTCGAACAAGTTTCCCTGCACTTTCTGGATACCTTCCATTTCATCCAGCCTTTTTACTGGGAGATCAACCTTTAGTTCCTTTTGGTCATATTTTAGATTTTCTTAAAAAAACTGGCTACCTGCACCAGTTATAGATCATCTGCATAGTAATTCCTTCCTTTTACTATAGAGTCTTTTAACTATTCCTTTGGCGCAGCATGGCCTATGTTGCTTTTGCGCCATTAAACACCTAATAATCAATCAATCACCGCCTGGCGAAGACTTTAGTGCAGTGGCTGTGCGACGAACTCCGCGAGGAGCCGGAGCTGCAGAGACTGCGTCGGTCAAGTACTGTCGTGACTGTGGAGGACCAAGTGCTGTGCGCCCTTCGGTTTTACGTTACGGGGAGCTTCCAAGGCATGGTGGCGAGCGACGAGCACATAGCACAGGACCAAGGCACGGTCAGCATCGCCTTGCAGGCCGTGTCCGTCGCTATTGTGCGCCGTCTGGGGATCCAACATGGCTGGATCCACTTTCCCCAGACGGCAAGCGAGAGGGACGACTTTGAGAGGGGCTTCCAACTACTCGGCAGGGTGCCGGGCGTCATTGGGTGCATCGACGGGACGATGATCAGCATCGTCGGCCCATCCAAGTACGACCCCACCGTCACGAAGGCTGCGTATTGGTGCAGGAAGCAGTACTACGCCCTTAACGTGATGGTGGTAAGTAACCTCTGAACGAAACTTATATTGTATGACGATGCAGATGCAGGGTAGGCATAAAGAGCTGCTCATTTTTTTTTCCAACTATATAAACATAGGTTTCATGGGGGGGATGACTGTGGGAGGGAGCGAGCTCGACACTGGACCGGACCCAACCCCCAACCCCCCCTTTGTTTTTCTCTCTTCTTCCATGTTGTACAATATGAGCTAAAACAGCGCTCCGGACGCCGCACGGTACTACCTGCGCCGCCTGTCGCATTGGAACGCACACTCGGCCCCAGGCTGCGCCGTGTTTGCGGAGCGATGCGATAGGCGGCGCAGGTAGTACCGTGCGGCGGCCGGAGTGCTGTTTCAGCTCATACTGTTCGTGATTGTACGTACATACATACTTTACACAGCTAGAGCGTGGCTCATTTTGTGTATCCAAACTGACAGTGCCTGGTCATGTATGGCGCATTGTGTCCTACAATCGCCTTAGTCGTGGATTTCTTCTTTTTGTGCGTATTAGTTTGCAAATGGTGCTTAAGGCTGGAATTGGCCTTGCCTAACAGTGTGCTTTGCTAGATCATTCGGGGAAACTACTGAGCACATATATCCTATCTTGCTTTGCTAGATCATTCAGGGAAACTGCTGAGCACATATATCCTATCTCTACAACAGGTGTGTGACGCCCGCTGCCGGATAATGTGCATCGACCCATGCTACCCAGGGTCGGTGCACGACTCCTTTGCCTGGCGCTTCTCCTGGCTCCGCGACAACTTCAAGCAAGGCCGGCTCATCGACGATGGCAGGTTCCTGCTTGGTGAGCATGCTTAAATTGTTAAATTTGTGCATGTCGGCTGAGCCTGGATTATAGGCTACAATACTGTAAACTGATGCTTCTAACATTGTTACTTGTGCATACACTGTGTACATACCCAAGAAGAAGTTGCTGCACAAAGGTGTTCTTTTTTGGCCTCTGCAGTAATAAAATCATAAATAACTGGTGGATTAGTTGGTTAAACATGATGTGAAAAAAGCGCTGTATCCTGTCCCCTTCTCTTCCTCACCATTTGCGCTTTTTCACATCATATCAAACTTCCCAGTAAATAAAACAATATTAGAACATTTTTTTGTCTGATTGCGCAGGAGACAGCGGCTACGCCTTGGAACCTTGGCTCATCACCCCTGTCCCTGGGGCGCACACAACCTCCACCGCCAGCGGCCGGTTTAACAAGGCAGATTTCTCGATGAGGTCCGTTGTGGAGCGCTGCATTGGGCTGCTGAAATCCAGATTCCGGTGCCTGCAAAGGCACCGGGCTCTGTATTACCATCCAACAACAGCCACCGCCATTATAATGGCGTGTGCAGTGCTCCACAATATATGCCTTGCATCGATGGAGCCAGAACCGGAGCCAGATGCCAACTCTGATAGTCCAGAGTCGGACTCTGGGTCGAGCTCGGACGGTTCTGAGCCG
This sequence comes from Ixodes scapularis, assembly GCF_016920785.2. Classification (NCBI taxonomy): domain Eukaryota; kingdom Metazoa; phylum Arthropoda; class Arachnida; order Ixodida; family Ixodidae; genus Ixodes; species Ixodes scapularis. Next base: position 14,811,228 of record NW_024609880.1, on the reverse strand, counting down.
GGCTCGGCGGGGTTAGAGCCAGAAATGGCGGGCAGGTTCCTGCCCACCTTCCGGTGCGCCTCTCGGACAAGGGGAAGGCTCTGAGGCAAGGCCTTGTGTCCCAGTTCGAGACCTGCCAAAGCCGTGCCGTCGCGGGGCCCTCTGCAGGCCGCTCTGGCAGTTCCTTACGCCAGCAGCGGCGGCGCCACCAAGGAGTCCGTCGTCGATCTAGCCTCTCTGGCAGTCCTGCCATCCAGGGAGGCCAGCGACGACAGGGAGCCCCTCGTCGTCATCGTCGCCACCATGCCGGCAGTTCCGCAAGGGCTGAGGTGCCGTGAATACCCAAGGCCCTCATAGCACCCTTGGTGCCATGGGAGCTCCCCGTAGAAGTGCGTAAAACTCTTTCCGGTCCACAGGCACGACGGTTCATGAACTGTGCAGTCTCTTGAGCTCCTGCTCCTCACAGTTTTCAGCACAGCCATTGTGCAACCCTCGCAGAAGGATGGTGCTGCTTCCGAAATATGTATTTGGGGATTTTAAGTGTGTAACGGTGGTTCCAAAGGTGTACCTCTCCATAGATTGAACTTTTATTTTGCAACAGAAATGAGATAATGAGTATCATGAGACCATGATCGTGGTTGGTTAGTTGAGTTCATATGGCAAACACAGACAGGCCGCCTCGTTTTCCCCACAGCAAACTCTGTTATTTTATGTCATGTATTTCCTCGTGTGTTATTGGATATTGGCTTGTGTAACAGGTATGACCAAGTAACCTGGGAGCAAATCATTTTCCTCTTTATGAAACAATCTCATTTTTCCCTGTGCTCCATTCTGTTCTTCCTTCCCAGGTGTGCCACATTTTTATGTATTCTTTGTGACTATAGAATTTCGATATATTTTTGTTGTTTACAAAGAGGGTACACATGAGTGGATTGTGACAGAGATATTCTTTTAGCAATAAAAATCTTTGCAAACATTGCAAATTTCTTCCTTGCACAAAATGCTACTACACGTTGCAGTACAAAACTGTATGTGCAAGTGAAAACAAACTTCTGTTTTTTTTATCTGACAGTTCGACGAAAGATGTTATTGCAGCCACTTGAGGCGCTTTCGTATAAAACAGTATATGCAAATAACAACAATCTCCAAGGAACATAAGTTGACAGTTCACGAAAGACGTTGCTGCGGCCACTTCAGGCACTGTCATATAAAACAATATATACAGATAACAACATTCGCCAGAGAACATAGATCGACAGGTCATGAAAGATTTTATTGCAGCCACTGGGGGCATTGTCATTAAATAATATATACAAAATAAAAAAAAGATCCCCTTGGATGTGAGAAAAAAAAGGTACAGTAATCAACACTTAGTTGTCGTCATCCATTGTCGTTTAATAATATATACAAAATAAAAAAAGATCCCCTTGGATGTGAGAAAAAAAAGGTACAGTAATCAACACTTAGTTGTGATCCTCTGGAGGTTGGGCCAGGTGCTGGGCCTGGGGCTCGGCCTGGGGTTCGGCCTGGGGCTCGGCCTGGGGCTGGGGCTGGGGCTGAGGCTGACGCAGAGCGTGGCTGGATAGCAGGAGGATGACCCCTCGCATGAAGGCAGCGTTTTGCTGCATAGAGAGGACCCCCTCCTGGATGTTGTCTGCAATCCGGTCCATGCTCTGCGCCTGCTGCTCCACGTGCTGCGCCAGCTGCCCCACGTTCTGTGCCAGCTGGTCCAGCCGCTCCAGGACCTGCCCCATGCCGAGCGTGATCTGAAACATGATTTGCAGATTTCTTGACTTCCAACATCTCATACAGGTTACGAAGACTTTGCTGACGCCAACTATTGGTAGCTTATATGTGAAGTAAGTTTTTGTTTAATCATGTTACTGTGCTTCAGAGATTTGTCAACATTACCTGTCCCTGGAATCTCTCGTCTTTCGTGTCACGGCCTACGTTGGGCTCGAGCAGGCGCTGTTGGTTAGCCACGGCCGAAAAGGCCGCCTCGTCCCGCCGCTCCTGTCGAGAGACTCGAGGGACTCGACGAGGCAGCCTTGGTCGAACCGTGGCTTGCCGTGCTCGAGGCCGTGGCATTTCTGCAGGAAAACATTGTTTAGATCAGCAGTAAGTGTGGTCATGTTCATGTTGCTGACGGTTTTAGTTCCCCTTAGTCAAGTCAAGTATTTTACGCGTTGAGGTAGATGCCTCCTGATTCGCGTCCTCCTCCTCCTCCGCCTCCTCCTCGAGCACCTCCCCCGCATCCTGCGAAGCTGGGTGCTCCTCTGCCGGGGTGCCCACAGACTGCACCTACAAGGCACATTTATCGTTACGTGTTTGCACTGCATGCCCTGTAACATGTGCAATCTCTTATGTTTTTTTATGGAACCAAATGGAGCTATGCTCCAGCTTTAGATTCTACACAGGTTTGCCCCTGTAGTAACTTTTGTAGTTTGCTGTAAAAACAATACTGCAAATCAATGACATGTGGTAAACCTCTTGTGAGCACCAGGCAAGTAGCTGCTCCCTGTCAATCACTTTTTATGTAAACTAACCACCTTACTACAGCTCTCATCAATGTTTCTAGGTCTAGGCAAAGTCGGGGCCGAACCCAGGAAAAATATTTGGCAGTCCAGGATGAATTTTGAAGCTCAGACACCTCCTCTCCTGGATATGGCCCTGAGCCCAGGAACTATTTACATACACGTCCCATAGTTTTTAATAGTTATTACACGTGCAGTCCTTTCAGGGTTAGCCTGTACAGGGACAAGTCAATTTGCCCTCTGTACACCCTAGAGTTGGCGAGATTGTGAAAGGGACCGACCAATAAATTAACCGTTTGTTGCTTATATATATCACTTTAAACAATGACTATTGTAATCCACCAATAAAACTATCAACAAATGTTGAGAAAGCTGAACCCACTTTCGGGACCACATAGGTAACGAGGTGCCAATATTGCTTTCTTCACTTCTTAGGTAAGTTCATTGAAATTTTAATGCGATACTTCCATTAATTTTAAAATACAGATTTAAGCGTTCACTTCGTACACTTGCCCCGCCTCCTGGAACACTGCAGAAATAAGCAATACATGTAGATTGTTGTGCTGTTCCCTGGTCAAGTACGTACCTCCTCCTCTGGAAAGTAGGGGACACGAAACCCGGGGGCGCCCAGGGCAGAGTCTACACAGACAATGCACAGGATGCGGGAGTAGGTTGACGAGAGCCGCGCCCGGGAGGAGCCTCCCCCCGTTTTGCGGCTGTGAATACAAAATATATATCAATAACTCTGTCCCGAGTATTTATCTTCTGCCTAGCTTACCTCTCAGCCTTGACTACTGCGCACCGCTTGCTGGCTTTGCAGACGCGGTTCATCCAAACTCTCTTCCACCGCTCTGTGCTGCGCGGCGGCCCGAGGTGGTTCAGCCGGCAGGTCAGCTCGGCCCACAACCTTGCCTTGTCATCTCTGGTCAGGCTAGGCGAGAGGTCAGAGGCCCCACGAGCCAGTTCGCGATGTGCAAACATAAAATTGTCCATTTCTTTTTTTTGTAATGCATTGACTGGCTCGCAGGGCTCTCTCTCGCTTGCCTGATCAGACATCACAGACATGATTGAGGTGGTAAATTGTCGTCTGCTATCAGTTTTCGAAAAACGCGTGCGTCCGCATCCCGCAATTGTTGCCAGCAGCTTTTACATCACATAACTTCGGTTTCACTTTTCTTTTCAGTCCAACTAAAGAAAAACGTGCTAATTTCATCTGCATTCAAAGTTTTTTTTATTTACGACGCCGTGTAAAATAAATTATATGTGACGGTGAGCGTCGCACTCCCTTGGCTACTGTCGGCTCGATGCAAGTACAAGAGTCGTTGGCTTGGTTCGCTCGTTTGGCTTCGTGTCTTCACGGCCGTGCATCGGAAGTGTGTCGTAGTTAATTACTGCGATGTCGTCATGGCGTCAGAAGGTGAGTTTCCGCGATCCGTGGTGTTGCTAAGATACGTTCATTCACACTTACGTCACTTCCCTTTCCCTAGTCTCCTGGGAGTGCAAAAAGCGCAGCATAGCCCCCCAGGTATTATTAGGCATCCACCATCCGAATACTTCACGTATGCAAACATTGTTTGTCCTGTCGCGTTCTCAGATACGGTCACTGCAAACAACACGGCACTTGTATCACTAGATAATAGACGAACAATCCAGGATTTCAGATGAAAATTGAATCGAGCTGCGGCTGGTCTCTGCGTTTGCGGTACGACGGTTGCGGTGTGGTTGCGGCGGCTTTGTTACGGCTACAGTGTTCTAGAGGGTGTAGTGGCAAGAGCGGCGCCCACTTACAATGAAGCGCTTGAAGACGGCCGACGTAGATACCGCGAGTGGCGCTGGAGTTCTGTGGCCTAGGAGAATTAATGGCACGTGTGCGATGAACGAAGAAGACGACGAGGGTGACGCGGTACGCTTCTCCAAAATGTAGCACCGGAGAACTTCTTTCGCAACTATTAAGCCTGCAGCCCAAGTGATAGCGTTGCTGAACGATGTGTCAGTACTGCGGGGGGGGGGGAGTCGATATTAATCGACTCAAAACACGTGAATATTTCAAGTAGAGGATAGCACACACTCTAGAGGCATTAGTCCAAAGGCAGAACTACAATTTACTATACTTCGTTTCACCTTACGTTGTACCGCAGCCAAGGCTAGAAGCGCGAGCTCATAGCGTTGGCAGCTGCTCTTAATTCACGAGAGCTTGTGCCGCCGAGATGTGCCCCAGAGCAAGGAGCTCGCGCTTGTAGCCTTTCCTGCGGTACATCATAAGGTGAAAGAGAGTATACAGAACAACATTAGCAGTTGTTTCGCACCGCGAAAAGCTCCAGTCAAACCACAGTAGTAAGCGCCCAACAGCGCTGATGATGGGGCTGACGGGGGCGCGCTCCTAGGGCACAGAACAGCAGCGCCATGGTGTCGTCTACGCGCAAAATCTTCACAAAGCGGCCGCCGCTCTTGCCACTACAGCCCCCTCTAGAACACTGTAGTTATGGCTTTGGGCTTTGTGGCTCAGTGTTGCCAGATGGAACAAATCGAAGTCAGTAGATGGACGCCAAAGAATCAGCAAATACTATTATATATATATATATATATATATATATATATATATATATCATTCCTGACCGCTCCTAATAAATAATTTAACATAATAAATAATATACTAATAAACACACATAAAAATTAGTTGCGTTTTTTTGCTTGCTGCATGCTTTTTTCTTGCTTTCTTTTTTTCGATTTAATTTGCATTGTTTAGCAGTCAAGTGCTGCAGAAAGTGAAATGGTTATCCTTTGTAGATGCTAGTTTTGGTTTCAGACCTTGTTAGTTTCGGCATCGACGATAACTAAAAATGCGTTTTGCAACGTAAATATTACGCGAAAAAAAAAAATTTTTCTACGAAAATTTATTTTACAAAATATCTGACCCGTTCTGGCAGTAAAACAAAACGAAAATCTTTTTACCGTCCCAGTTTTTTTATATTTGTTTATTATTTTTAAATGCCACAATGGCCCGAAAAGCTATCTCCCGGAATTAGCTCTTGAGGTTATCCCGGCTTATTCAGTTGCAAAAACACTTCCTCATTAAAATAGCACGCAGCTGGTGCGAGGGAATGAGGGACTGCGACGAGGGGAATTTTCCTACCCTGCAGAGACCTACCTGAAAGTGAAACCGAAACAAATAAGAGTTGTATACATAGGTAATCCGCCAATCCAAGCCGTCCAAGCTTCCTTGTGGCGCCAATGCGCCAAGACAGCACAAGGAACTACTAGGAACTACACCGGAGTTCTTGTTTACGCATCAGAAAGTTCCTTTGGCTATGGAACGCTCCCTGGGTGCCAGTCCGGCCAAGCGACGTAAGCGGTGTAAGATTTGACTGAAGGTGAGCCATTTGTGGTTCCTTGAAGAACACTGCATTACCAAAAGACAGCTGGTGATCAAGACGCGCTTGCCCCTGTACCTCAAGACGCGCTCGCCTTTGTACCTCAGCCGCTCAGATTCCCGCATCCGTTGACGGTAATGCTGATAACGATATCATTGATATCAGCCGCTCAGAACAATCAGAATCAGGCGCTGATGCCGAGCGCGAGCGCCCGCAATCTGTACATTCCAGCGACGATGAAAGTTCATGTGGACGACCACATCAGAAACGATGTTGAGGTAGAGATACTTAGCCAGTCCTACGAAGATGATGCTGGGGAGATTAACGAAGATGACGCTGTACCACAAGGGCCCCTGCTTGAACAGCTTATGTCGGGCTGTTTCCATCAGTTTGGGACAGAAAAGCTGCCCCATTCTCCGACAACAAAAGCTGGTGCCATCGCTATGATAATGGCTCACGTCGTGTCCCAGAAGATGACGTGGTCAAATCTCGATTCCTTGCTCGTTCTGATCAACAACCTGTTTGGCCGGCAAGTCGTGCCGCCAAGCAAATATGCTTTCCGAAAGCTTTGGAAGGCGGAGACTGAAAGCTTGGTTTGTCGCTACTACCTCTGTGAAGGTTGTGGAGATGTTCTAGATGGACACAGAAACTTCAGCTAGCTGCCCAGTGTGCCAACAAGCAATAGACTTAGCGGTACTAAAAGAGAAGGGATCATACTTTGTGATGCTCGACATGACAAAGCAACTGAGCTTCGTTATGGAAAAGACCAGGGAGTCCCTCCACGACAACCTCTCAAAACTTGCAATAGTTCAGGATGCCCTGGCAAGTGCAGAAGTCATTGACATCACCTCAGGCAAAGCTTGTGCCACGTTGCGCGAAAAAGTTGGGATGGGGGACAGCGATTTGTCGCTATCCTTCAACACCGATGGCAGTCCTCTCTTTTAGTCATCAAAGACCTTTGTTTGGCCAATCCAGTTCACCGTGAACGAACTCCCACAAGCCTCCGCTTCAAACACACCACACTGGCAGGACTTTGGTTTGGGAAGAACCACCCGAATATGAAAGTTTTCCTGACTAAGTTCGTTGACAAGATGAAAGGCTTGAGGCCTCCCAGGCGAAAATTTCTAACTGGGACCAGTTGGCACCTCAACTGGTTTCAACTGGGACTAACTGGTCCCAACTGGGAATCAACTGGGACCAATAGGAGTCCAACTGGGACCAGCTGAGGGGTCAACTGGTTTGAACCATTCCCAGTTGGGAGTCAACTGGTTTGACTCCCAGTTGGGAATGGAGTTAACTGGGACCAGTTAGGAAAGTAACTGGTTGGAGCGATTCCCAGTCGGACTTCAAATGCCTTTCCCGTCCCCAGTTCACACGGGGGTAACAATTTTGACAAGTTGGGGGTGTATTGACCTTTGCTAATGAAGAAAACTAAAAACACTTAAATTTTTAGATTTATAAAAATAGGAAAATTTTTAATTACTGGGGTACACTTAAATATGTATAAAAATTATATAAAAATTTTAATGAACTAAATAATTTTTTCAATTGGAAAATATAATTAGTGACAAAATGTGTTCACCTAAATGAATTATTAAAATATATTAAAACATTTATTTAAATACCTACAGTATTTTTTTTATTTTTTTTTTTAATAAATAAATTTATCTTTTGGCCAATAGACCTTATGCGAAATTGCTTTGTGGTCTGACAACACTGAGAGTGTCGCCATTTTAATGTTGGCAAGCGTTGTTGGTACCGAAGCACGGTGGAGGCATCGGAGACAGTCCTACGGGCAATGTGCGATGGCGCAGCAACTGTTTTCCGCCTTCTGAACATGTTATGTGAACGAAAAGTTTAAACAACCCACCTCAACTGCCTGACGAAACTCTCAGAGGCCTGTGCACGCTGGCGACAACCTCGTCGAAGCAGCGGACCAAGTCTACGTCTTCGCTGTGGAACCTTGTTGTCGCCAGCGTGTGCACAGGCCTCCGAAAAGACTAGGCCGACATGCGTTTCATCTTTGAGAGCACGTTTGATTCTTTTTTCGATGCGAATACGCTTGAAGTTGTACTGTTTATCGGCATACTGCTCCACGCAAATACATAACTCAAAATGAGTTTTTTTTTTTTTGTGTGTGTTCTTACTGGCGGAGGGTTTTTTGGTGGAACACTCTGTGTTCTACTAAAAGAAATTGTGCCAAGCGCTGCGAAGGGCTAAAAGTGGTTTCAGATAGCATTGACCTCAAGCACAGTTGGCGGATGTTGCGCTGTTAGTGAAGATGTATTCAACCCTGGCAGAATAACTGGAGTGACTTTCTCAAAACTACCCCCAAGCTACTTTGCACAAAACAAAAAACCAAAAAAAAAAATTCTACCTCGGTTGCGACAAAAAAAGAAAAACAAGAAAAGGAGGTTACAAAATGGAGTTTGCACCTCCCGTGTTGTTTCATTCGACGTCCGCAACGTACACTTTTGCCGCGGCCGACATCGAAACTTCAGCCACTGCGATGAACCTAACCCACACCGTGAGCTAAACATACCATGTTAACCATACGCATCTTCAATTATGGTTGGGGGCGTAGATTATAACACTGCCATCTTTTTGCCTCGCTTAACATCCTTGGTCTCGCCCGCATGCATTGAGCTGCTTGCGCATCGAGAAAAAGGCAGGCTGACAATACAACGCACATAAAATTAAAAAAAAGAAGGTAATAAACAAATTTGGTACAACTTCGTGAAAAAGGGCCCAGTTTAATAGTTGTAGATGGCTCAACGCCGCGCGATAACGTCCACATGTTTCTTCGCGTTGTCACCGATTGTTTTTGTCAAAAGCTGCCTCTCAAGTGACAAATAAAAATGAGCAAAAAAGGTGAACCTTGTTCATGTTTGCGTTCACGTCATGCATGAATCGAAGGTTTATCGCTGCATCCGCAGCAAAACGCAGCAATCATTGGCATTGCATCTCTCGCACGAAGCGCGGTCGCTTGTTTACATGGAGTCTTTGCCGGTCGGGTCTCTGGTTTCGTTTTCTCGCCACTAACAAGATGGCGGACGTAGTTCTCGGCGCGCTAGTAGATGGCGCTCTAAATTTCGCATAAGGCCTATTAGAGCTAGCCGGCCGCCGCGGCACGCGGGTGCGGCTAGTGGTACGCGCTGTCGACAGATGGCGCTGCCTATGCTGACGCCGGAGTCGGACCGACGCGGTAGAGAAGGGTCGCCATCGCCCAAGTTGGCGTCGTCATGAAAATGTCGAAACTACAGGTGCGCTTCTTTGGACCTTACTGTAAACACACCATGGTGGCGGCGGGGAACTTCGAGGATGGAAAGATGCAGTTCAGCGATCGGAGGGCACCCAGGAAAGACCGGACGGAAGAAAACGCCGCGGAGAGCACAATGGCGAAAATGGCGGGAGGTCTACCTCGAAAATGTTCGACTGTTGTGACAGAGTATGCAAGGTGGGAGCGCTACCGCATCCTATCAGGACTTCACCTGCGCAACGCGGGATCACGGGTGAGCACCTTTCTTCACGCGATGGGGAGAGAAGCTGAGGACGTTTTCACTAACAGACGCCATGGAGCGGCCGATCTTCCTTCATCTCACGAATACTACCTCTGAAAAAGCGATTCAACCGACGCAAGCATGTGGCTAAACCCGGAGCGTGTACGTCACCGAACCTATTATTTAGTTTCATTCACCAAGTTTTTGACAATAAAGTCTTGTCAACCTTCCATTTTGAGCCGTGTTTCATTGTTGCTGGAGTTGGTACCAGCGGTAACTGGGACCAACTCCAACTGGGACCAGTTGTAACTGGCCCCGCAGGGGGCACCTGTGAAAGCAGGTGTTTGGAGAGTGGCGTCTCCACGGACCCCGAGCCCCGCAGGGGGCGCCTGCACCTTAGGTGCTAGGTGCTTGGTGAGTAGCGTCACCACGGACCCTAGCCACATTGGCAACATCACAGACCTTGAGTAAAAAGTGGCTAAGACCCACCCACGTCTGGCTGTGCGTGGCGAGCCCGTGTCCGGGGAAAAGGGCATCCTGGTGGTTGAGCTGAACCCGGGGTAGGTTTGGACCCTTCGGGGCCCCCCGGGTGAGGCAACACACCACTTTGGCCCCCGCTTCTCGTAGACGGGTGTCCTGGCTTGGCCCGACCAGGATGATGCAGTCAGTCGCCATTTCTTCTACTATCCCCTCTCTTCTTTCTCTTCCCTCTTCTCTCGCTTTTTTCCATTTCAACTTCTTTGGCGGCAAGGGCTAACCTTGGGTGGCGACAGACCCCCTGTCTAGCACCACACTGGGTTATAGTGCCTGGGCAGCGCTGATAGTGTAATGTCGTCAGCCAAGCCATTCTTGCTATGGCGCATTACCTATCCCCGTGTTGGGCTCCGTGGTGGGTGGCGCACCCGGGGCACCGAAGATCCTCCCATTATTATGGGTTCCAAGCGAAACTTTCTAGATCGGCCTCTGAAAAGAGGCCGCACCGAAACTCTACTCCTTGAAAAAACACTATCTACGCCTGAAAAATTTTCAAAATTCCCCGTGATGCATTCAGAGACCGAAAAACCTCTTGCCAAACTATCCCCATTCCTCGTCGCGAAGGTGATAGAGGGAGTGGTTGGAAAAGACTTTCATGCCAAGAAAATGTCATCTGGTGACCTCCTCATCCAGATTAATACTAAGCGACAAAGTGACGCCCTCTTAGCGCTAAACTCCATCTCAGACTATAGGGTCACTGTCACAGCACACCGCACCCTTAACACTGTTCAAGGTGTCATCTCTGAGGATGACCTCCTTGATACACCGGAGAATGAAGTCGTTGAGGGGCTGGCCACGCAGGGGGTGACGGCTGCACGGCGGATCACCCTGCGTCGGGACGGCGTAGAATTGAAAACAAAACATATTGTTTTAACTTTTGAATCGACGTCTCTTCCCGAAGTTGTTAGAGCCGGCTAACTCCAGTGCCGCGTCCGCCCATATGTGCCGAATCCGCTGCGCTGCTTTAAGTGTCAGCGGTTCGGGCATGGGTCGCGGAGCTGCCGGGGGACCAACAAGTGTGCCAAGTGCTCTAGTAAAGAGCACATTGCTGAAGCATGTGAGAGCGAACCTCTGTGTTCAAACTGTGAAGGCCACCACCCTGCCTATTCCAGATCCTGCCCTGTCTGGAAACAAGAAAAAGAAATTCTTGCACTAAAAATTAAAGAAAAAATAAGCTACATTGATGCAAAGAAGCGCTTTGCGTTTGTCTCTAAAGGGTCTTATGCCCAGGCCGTGCACAGGGGTCCGGCACGGTCAATGGTGTCAACGGGAACGCAGACGTCTTCGGACGACTCGCGTCTCCTGTTAGGTCCCCCTTCCTCGGGAGCAGTGCCAGTTGCACTGCCTCCAAACCGCAAGGTGGATGCTTCCTCATCAGCATCCACCTCGGGAGCGGTGCCCATGGCACCGCCTCCGAACCGCAAGGTGGATGCTGCTGCGTCAGCATCCACCTCGGGGCAGGGTATGACCTCCCCTGCCCCACCTGCTGCTTCGGTCCCTCGGGACCGGGGCCTCCAATCCCGGACCTCTACTCCTCAGAGAAAGCCTGGGGAGCCCCCAAGCAGTCGACCTCTGCAGGTCAACCTGAGGCCATTGCCTCCGCAACAGAGGAGCCAATGGATGAGAGTGGACCCAGATCTGACGAGGACTCCCTCCTCTCGGGATCTGAGTCTTCCTCTTGCGCTCCCAGTGGTCCCACTGGGAAACAGAAGGAAGCTACGAAAAAGAAAAATGCCCCGCGTATAAAGATAGATTTTAAGACCTGATGATCCCTTTTGATCAGCATGTTCTTGTCTTTTTTTCTCTTTTCGCATTTTTTTTAAACTTTTTAATATTTGCTTTACTGTTTTTTAAATAATGAGTTTTATGCAGTGGAACTGCAGAGGTCTTTTTAGTAATTTGGACGATGTGAGGTTCTTGTTACACAAACATGAACCTTCCGTATTCTGTCTGCAGGAAACATATCTGAAGCCATCTAATATAAATTTTCTTAAATCGTATCAGATATATAGGAGGGATCGCGTGACGACCTCTGGCGCTTCTGGGGGAGTTGCAATTATTGTAGACAGTAGTTTACCTGCCTGCGAAGTCTCCCTTAACACTTCTCTGGAGGCCGTCGCAGTAAGGTTGCTACGAGATCGCCTCATTACCATCTGCTCCATTTACATCCCTCCTTCATCATCCTTGGAACTTTCCCAGCTTGAAGCCTTAGCTGACCAACTGCCTGAACCTTTTATTTTAATGGGTGATTTTAATGCACATAACCCGCTCTGGGGTGGTGATCGGACTGACACCCGGGGTTCTGTTGTGGCACGGTTTTTGTTTCTTAGAGAAGTGTGTGTTTTAAATACTGGAGCACCAACATATTTCAGTTCTCATAACTGCTCTTTCTCTTGTCTTGACCTCACTATTTGTTCATCTGCGATTTTTACCGACTTTACCTGGAACGTATTAGATAACCCTTATGGGAGCGACCACTTCCCAGTGTACCTTACTCCGCTAGAAGTTCTACCTAGGCTTCCTTGTTGTCCTCCTCGTTGGAAGATCTCTTTAGCAGATTGGGAGCTTTTTAAGTCAAGCTTTCCTTCCTCCTTGGATCTTTCACAAGTGGTCTCTGTGGACGATGGAAATGCACTAATAACAACAGCAATCCTTGAAGCAGCCCGTTTGTCCATCCCACAGACATCCGGCAACCTGCCGAGACGCCCAAAGCCATGGTGGGATGATGAGTGCAGAGAATCCCGAAAGCGACAAAACTGTTCTTGGGGAAAGTTTAGAAGGTATCCGACCTCCAGAAACCTCCTGGCATTTAAACAGTTGCGGGCAAAAGCCCGCTATATCAGAAAACAGGCCAAAAAGAGATCCTTTTGCTCGTATGCATCCTCCATCAATAGTTACTCACCAGCCAAGATTGTCTGGGACAGAGTGGGAAGAATGGAGGGCGATTACCGTTCTTTCTCAATCCCCTTGCTTTTAGCTGAGAATGGAGAAGCTTATTCATCGTTATATGAACAAGCCAATGCACTGGGTAAGCACTTTGCACAAGTCTCCAGTTCCGAAAATTACACTGCAGAGTTTCTACGGTTTAAGTCGAAATGTGAGAGAACTCCAATTCGTATGTCAAATGATTGTACTGAAGAATATAACCGTCCCTTTTCTCTTGTCGAGCTTCGTCGAGCCCTTGCTGCTGCAAAACCCACATCCCCTGGACCTGATTCAATTCACCCCTCTAAGCTTTCCCACCTATCTGATACATTTCTTGTCACTCTCCTTCAGTTTTTTAACATAATCTGGGCGAAAGGGAAATTTCCCAGCTCCTGGAAACAGGCTGTGGTCGTTCCCATTTTAAAACAAGGAAAGGACAGAAGCAAAGCCACGAGCTACAGGCCAATTGCCCTCACTAGCTGTCTGGGAAAGACGTTTGAACGGCTGGTCAACAGTAGACTCGTCTACGTGCTAGAACGTAAGAAACTTCTAAGTAATTTCCAATGTGGTTTCCGCACTTCCAGGTCTACTGTTGACCATCTGGTGCGCCTCGAAACGACCGTCCGGGAGGCTTTTGTAAATAGGCAGTTTTGTCTTTCGGTGTTTTTTGACCTTGAAAAGGCCTACGACACCGCCTGGCGCTACGGCATACTTCAGGACCTCATCTCGATGGGCATAAAAGGGAGAATGTTTAACTGCATTTCCGACTTTCTGCAGGATCGTGGCTTTCAGGTACGCCTGGGGGCTACGGTCTCTGACCCTTTCCCCCAGGAGAATGGCGTACCGCAGGGCTGTGTCTTGAGCGTCACTTTGTTTATTATAAAAATGAATTCTCTGTCTCAGGTGATTCCGCCCATGGTCTCCCATTCTCTTTACGTTGATGATGTCCAAGTTTGCTTTTCTTCGTGTAATTTAGCTATCTGTGAGCGCCAAGTTCAACTGACGGTGAACAAAATGAGTAGGTGGGCTGATCAGAATGGTTTTTGGTTTTCCGCCGAGAAAACCGTGGCAGTCTGTTTTTCTCGAAGGCGGGGAGTATTTTCTGTTCCATCGCTGTCCATCAAAGGTGCGCCCATTCCTGTTAGGTCAGAACATAAGTTCCTCGGTTTAGTATTTGACAGCAAGCTAACCTTTGGCTCACATGTGAAGGCTCTCAGAATTAAATGTCAGCGGAAATTAAACATTCTTAAAGTCCTGGCACACCGTTCTTGGGGTTCAGACCGTCTCTGCCTTTTACGACTTTATAGGGCATGTGTTCATTCTGTGCTGGATTATGGCAGCATTGTCTACGGTTCTGCTAAGCCCTCTACGCTTAAGATGTTGGACCCGGTTCACAATCAGGGCATTCGACTAGCAATCGGGGCCTTTCGAACATCGCCAGTGCTTAGCTTGTATGCTGAGTCAAATGAGTGGTCGCTTGATAAACGGAGGTTTTACCTTAGCACACAGTACTATCTAAGACTGCGGACTCTCCCTCAACATCCAAATTTTTCTTTGACTAACAACGTTAATTATGAACAGACCTTTCTAAACAAGCCGTCTGTAACACGTCCCTTTGCGCTCCGCGTGAGGGATGCTGCAGAGAAGTACAGCTTTGATATATCCTCTCCTGTTATGGAAACTCCACAGAGATTTGCTCCTTGGGATTATATAGCCGTAACATGCAACCTCTCATTAACAAAGTACAACAAGAGAGTTGTCGACTCGAGTCTTATAAAACAGGAATTCTTCGAGATAGCAGGCTGTTACGAGACCGGCAAGAGTTTCTTCACCGATGGGACGAAGGGCATTGATTATGTTGGATGTGCTGTGGTGGGGCAGTCCTTCCAGCGTGTTAGACGAATTAACCCCGAGGCATCTGTTTTCACTGCTGAGCTTCTAGGGCTGATATTAGCAGTTGAACAAATAATTAAACAAAAGTTTAGGAAATCCATAGTATTTTCAGACTCGCTTAGTTGCCTCCTTGCACTTGACTCAGCAACATCCTGGAACCACCCCCTCATTTCTCTACTCCGTGGTAAAATAATAAAGGCCCGCAAGCAAAATATTGATATTCAGTTCTGCTGGGTACCCAGTCATATAGGAATACACGGCAATGAGGAGGCTGACCGAGCTGCAAGTACATGTATAAACAGGTCCATTGAAACCCACGCCATTCCAGCGACTGACTATAGAACTACTCTGCGAAAGAAAATAAAACGTTCCTGGCAAGTGGAGTGGAGCCCTGACTGTTGCAATAAGCTCCATAGTATTAAGCCTATTTTGAGTGAATGGCGCACTGCCAGACATCGGGAAAGGTTTTACGAAGTTATTCTGTGCCGGCTGCGAATAGGACACACACGCCTAACTCACGGGTACCTCTTAAAAAGCGAAGACCCTCCAGTGTGCGATTACTGCTTTGAAACTTTAAGTGTACTCCACATCCTTCTAGTATGTCCGCAATTTCATAACGAACGCTGCACCTACTTCCCAATCTTTTTTAGAGAGCATATTCCGTTCCACCTGGCACTTTTGCTCGGAGACGAGCCTCTTGTCCCACATACACAAGTGTTCAACTTCTTAAAGAATATTGGTATTTTAAACCGCCTTTAGGAGATTTTAGTAAAGTGAAATTTAGCAATGTATAATTTAGCCGCCGAGTCTTGTGACATTTACTCACCATGTGTTTGGCGCACTATGGCCTGAGTTGCTGCTGCGCCAAAAAACCCCAAATTCATTCATTCAGTTGTAACTGGGACCAATTCCAGCTGGGACCAACTCCAACTGGGACCAGTTGGACGACTCCAAATGGGACCAGTTGCAACTGGGAATTGTTCCATAAACCAGTTGCAACTGGGACCAATTGGTCCCAGTTGAAAATTTTCGCCTGGGCTGTGATGTGGGAGCATGGCTCACAGGTGCACACAAGAGCCTATATTTTCTGCTGTTGTGTCGACGCCCCTGCAAGGGCAGCAGTGCAGAACATGGTTCTGTTCAACGGTTCGTTTGGATGCCCTTGGTGTCTCATAAGTGAAGAACATCTAGAAGATATGTACCCATCATGTGGCTTGTTGTTATGCTATCAGCACAATTCACGCTTTATGTGGTATGCACTGTTCCATGCCACAGGGGGCACGTGTGCAAGCTTCTTAGTTGTAGTACATTTCATACATTGATATTGTTAATTTTATTGCAATACATTTAAATGGCATACAAATTGTATCCTATTTATGCCGCTCATCCCCGCAGGGGGCACCTGTGAAAGCAGGTGTTTGGAGAGTGGCGTCTCCACGGACCCCGAGCCATGCGGGTTCGCCCGCCCACGTCTGACTGTGTGTGGCTTTCCCGTGTGGGGAAAAGGGCATCCTGGTGGTTGAGCCAAGCCCGGGGTAGGTTTGGACCCTTCGGGGCCCCCCGGGCGAGGCAATACACCACTTCGGCCCCTGCTTCTCATACACGGGAGTCCTGGTAAGGCCCGTCCAGGATGATTCAGTCTAGTCGCCACTCCTTCTACTATCTCCTCCCTTCTTTCACCCTTGTCTCCTCCTCCTTTTCACTCTTCTCATTTCTCTTCTTTCCTTTTCAACTTCTTTGGCGGCAAGGGCTAACCTTGGGTGGTGACAGATACTCTCGTCCAGATCCACACTTGGTTAGAGTGTCTGGGTAGCGCTAATAGAGTAATGCTTCCAGCAAAGCCATATTTGTTATGGGGTGTTACCTATTCCCTCGTTGGGCTCCGTGGTGGGCGGCGCACCACAGATTCTGAACACCCTTTGCCTTTTTATGGCTCCCCTCTCTTCTAAACCCCGAGCAGAGCGACCCCCTAAAGGGTTCGGCCCGCTCCCCCTACTTTTGAAAAAATCAAAGAACCCGACACCTTTTCACGATTTCTTGTACTTCATGCTGCGAACGGCTCTCTACCGTTATCAAAGGTGTCACCTTTCCTTGTCTCTAAGGTCCTAGAGCAGACGATCGGAAAGAATTACAAGGCAAAAAAACTTGCTGGAGACCTCCTCGTTGAGGTAGAAAACAAAACTCAAAGCACAGCATTACTGAAGTTGACTAGCTTAGGCGAACACCAAGTTTGTGTAACCCTGCACCGGACTTTGAATACTGTCCGCAGCGTCATCTCTGAGGATGACCTCCTTCAGTGTACTGAAGAAGAAATCCTTGAAGGGCTGCGTCGGAGTGCTGTTGTGGCCGTGCGGCGAATCACGCTACGACGAGACGGACAGGAGATACCAACCCAACACCTAGTCCTGACTTTTGAACTCCACTCTCTGCCTTCCACCGTGAAGGCAGGGTATCTAAACTGCAGAGTTCGTCCTTTCGTTCCAAACCCACAGCGGTGCTTTCGTTGCCAGCGTTTTGGGCATGGCTCCCGAAACTGCCGCGGCCGAGAAACTTGTGCGAAATGTAGTGCCACTGACCACGTCGCTGACATATGTGAAAACGACCATAAATGCATAAACTGTGGCGGACCACACCCCGCATTTTCACGCACATGTCCGAAATGGAAGGAAGGAAGGGAGATAATTACATTTAAGGTCAAACACAATCTCAGCTACCAAGACGCTAGAGAACAGCTTGCCTTCAAGGCAAGGGGTTCATATGCCGAGGCAGTGCGAAGGGGACCCCCACTGTCTATGGCGTCCGTGGAGACGCAGACTTCCCCGGAAGACCTGTCACCTCCACAAGGGTCCTTTTACGTACGTCCGAAGACAGTGGGCAACCCACTGCCTTCATGCTCCAATGAGTGTATTGTGCCCTCTAAGGAGGGTGCTGCACCCTCCAAGGAGCCAGACGTGTCGTCACCGGCACTAGCTGGCCCTTCTGGCCGGGGTCGGGGGCTGCCTCCCCGTGCCTCTGGCAGCTCTTCAAAGTCTGGGCGGTCAGATTCACCTCTACCGCCCAAAGGACCCAAGGTCTCATTGGATGAGAAGATGGATGTGAGCGTCCCACTCTCCGATGAGGACCTTCCTCTCTCTCAAACAGGCTCTGTTTCCTCGGCCTCCTGCGAGGCTGGAGGACGGCCTAAAGACACTGCAAAAAAAAAACATCCCACGGATTGTGGCACCAAAAGGCACATAAACTACATTTCACAATTTTTGCGTAAACCACTTATTGAGGCGTTTCCTTTATTGAAGATAAATGTCTTTCTTCCTTCAGTGGAACTGTAGAGGCCTCCTGTCTAAGTACGATGATGTGAGCGATCTTTTAGAGGATCACCGGCCCATTGCATGTTGCTTACAGGAAACGCACCTAAAACCACCCACACCAATGTTTTAAAACACTTCCAGGTGTTTCGTAGGGACCGTACACATGCAGCTCACGCAGCTGGAGGTGTTGCGGTGGTTGTCCAACGCAACACCTCCAGCAATTCCTTCTAACGAGGTAGCCCTGCAGACTTCACTTGAGGCGGTGGCTACACGTATTTTGTTAGATCGAATAATTACAGTCTGCTCATTGTATGTACCTCCCAATCATCAGTTACATATGGAGGAGCTAGAAGACCTTGTTAATCAACTTCCTTCACCTTTTTTACTAAATTTTAGGAGATTTTAATGCACACGATCCCCTGTGGGGTAGTGACAGACGGGATTCTAGAGGGGCTCCTGTTGAACGTTTTGCTTTCTGCGGGATTGTGCCTGCTGAACACAAATGAATCTACATATTTTAGCTCAGCAACTCACACTTTCACTTCCATTGACCTATCTATTTGTCACCCATCATTATTCCCATTGCTTTCATGGAAGGTCATACCGAATCCTCACGGAAGTGACCACTTTCTCATCATCTTAGAATTTAACCATCTTCCCATGACAGTCCCAACACGCTGTCCTCGTTGGAAATTCGAAAATGCCAACTGGCCTACCTTTAAAGAATCCTCTTTTTGCATGCACATCACTTGACGATCTCGATATCAATAAAGCCACTCAACATATCACTCAGCACATTTTACAAGCTGCTATTCTCTCCATCCCCATGACGTCCTCGCATCTGCCCAGGAGACCAAAGCCCTGGTGGAACAAAGATTGCCGTTTGGCCAAAAAAGAACAAAATAGAGCGTAAGGCATATTTAGGCGCTACCCTACAACACACAATCTTATTGAATTTAAGAGAAAAAGGTCCCAGGCGAGGTGGATTAGAAGGCAAGCTAAGAAAAAAAGTGTTAGAGGGTACGCTTCTTCAATTAACAGCACTGTATCTGCGTAGGAAGTCTGGGATCGCGTACATAAAATTGACGGCTCTTACCGGGCATTCACCGTCCCACTCTTGAGTCGGAATGGAGTTTGTTCTGCAAGCCTTGAGGAACAGGCCAACATCCTCGGTGAACACTTCGAGTATGTCTCCAGTTTGGAACATTACACCCTAACGTTCCAGCGATACAAGATCAATGCAGAAAAAAAAGCTGTTATCACATCAGGTGGCACGCACGAACCCTACAACACTCTATTTACATTATACGAACTTCAAATGGCACTTCTTTGTTCCAAACAAACTGCCCCTGGACCAGATGGTATTCATTATAAAATGCTCGAACATCTTCATCCATTCACTATGGAGCTAATTTTGTACCTTTTTAATAGAGTTTGGCTCGAGGGCCACTTTCCATCCTCCTGGAAGACCGCTGTGGTTGTACCAGTGCTGAAGCCCGGCAAAGATCCCTCTTGTGCATCTAGCTACAGACCAATAGCTCTAACTAGCTGTCTTTCCAAGACATTAGAAAGGATGATTAACAAGAGACTCATGTTTTTTCTAGAACGAAACAGCTGCCTTGATAAGTTCCAGTGTGGCTTTCGGTCAGCACGGCCCACTGTCGATCATCTCGTCCGCTTTGAGACCTTCGTACGTGAGGCGTTTGTCAACAGACAACAGTGTCTCTCCATCTTCTTTGATTTGGAAAAAGCATACGACACAGCCTGGCATTACGGCATTCTGCATGATTTATTCGATCTTGGTTTCCGTGGCCGAATGTTGAGTGCCATACAGAGTTACCTGCAGCACCGTACGTTCCGCGTGAGGCTGGGAAAAACTCTCTCTAGGGAGTTTTTACAGGAGAATGGAGTCGCTCAGGGGGGTGTACTGAATGTCACTCTTTTTATCGTCAAACTTAATTCCATTGGCCGTGTAATTCCTCCTTCGGTGCAATATTCCTTATATGTTGATGATCTCCAGATCTCCGTTTCATCCTGTAATCTCTCAGTTTGTGAACGTTGCGTTCAACTTGCGGTCAATAATTTGGTCAGATGGGCCGATGCGAAGGGGTTTAAATTTTCTCCCGGAAAAACAGCTTGTGTCAACTTTTCTCGTCGACGTGGTGCTCTTCAGGAACCGTCTTTGAACATGTATGGTTCTCCTATTGTTGTAAAAAATGAGCACAAGTTTTTGGGCCTTGTGTTCGATTCCAAGTTCACTTTCGTTCCACACATTAAGAGATTAAAACTCAAGTGCCTTAAATCTCTAAACATCCTTAAGGTCTTGTCACATGCATCATGGGGCTCTGACCGACTGTGTCTGCTGCGTATCTATCACTCAGTCATTCGCTCCCAGCTTGATAATGGTTGTATTGTCTATAACTCTGCTCGGGCATCAGTTCTAAAGATGTTAGATCTTATTCATCATCAAGGACTGCGATTGGCTACTAGTGCATTTCGTACCTCCCCAGTGCTTAGCCTTTACGCGGAAGCAAACGAATTGTCCCTTGAGTATAGGAGGTTTTCCCTGGGTTTTATGTACTCTGTCAGGGTTTGCTCGGTCGCGGAGCACCCCGTTCGAGATAATATTGAGACGATCAAGTTCCAACGCACATTTGAAAAGAAACCTACCACAGTCCCCCCTTTTTCTATGAGGAATAATACTGCAGCACAATCCGTTGGAATGGATGCAAAGCCTCAGTTGGTCCAATACCCTCCGGATATAGCTCCATGGAACAACTGCCAGGGGTCGCACCGAAGTTTCTACCTCGCACGAGACACACACTGCTCCACCTAGATTCCCAAAATTCTTGGTACTCCACTCTGAAAGCGACAAACAACTCTTGAAAATGTCACCATTTCTTGTTGCAAAGGTCCTAGAGGGTGTGATTGGAAAGAACTTGAAGGCTAAGAAGCTGGCATCTGGCGATTTGCTTGTAGAAATTGAGACCAGCCACCAAAGTTCTGCGCTCCTTGCACTCAACTGTGTGTCGGACTACAAAGTTACAGTGACACCCCACAAGACATTGAACACCATCCAAGGAGTCATCTCGGAGGACGACCTTCTGGACACGTCTGAGAGCGAAGTAGTGGAGGGCCTTTCTGAGCAGGGGGTTGTAGCTGCAAGGCGCATCTCCTTGCGTCGTGACGGCCAAGAGCTGAAGACTAGTCACATCGTGGTTACCTTTGAGTCCTCCACACTTCCTGAGTCTGTGAAAGCGGGATACCTCTACTGCAGAGTTCGTCCTTACGTTGCGAACCCCAGAAGGTGCTTTAACTGCCAACGATTTGGACACGCTTCACAGAACTGCCGCGGCAAAGCGACATGTGCTAAGTGTGGCAAAACCGACCATGCAGCAGACTCTTGTTCCAACGACACACTCTGTGTAAACTGCAAAGAGCCCCACCCTGCTTACTCCAGATCGTGTAAGACATGGAAAGATGAAAACGAAATTCTTACACTTAAAGTGAAAGAAAACCTTTCATACCCAGAGGCGCGTCGCCGCTTCGCGTTTTTACGCAAGGGCGGCTTTGCGCAGGTGGTGCAGCGGGGACCTGCACCACTGGAGGTTGCGGTGGCAACCCAGACGTCCTTCCCGGATGCTAGGAAGCCACTGCAGTTCACAACACCCCAGCTGAAGCTTCAGCTTCCTGGGCGTTCACTCTCGTCTGGTAGGCCTACATCCCCCTCCAGCGAGAGTTGTACCACTTCCACGGGGCAGCAACCTGTCCCCTCTCGTGTAGAGGGCTCGCAGGCTGTTTCTCCTACCCAAGATGAGTCGGCTGTGTCCGCACCTATCAGTGCTTCGCGGTCTCCTTCCAAGGAGAAGGGACCACGCTCCCGACCGAATTCTTCGGAGGGAGCGTCCTCATCCAAGGAGCGGCACGATTCTTGTGCCACTCCTCCAGCACCCAAGGGGCAGGAGCAGGTGGGCTTGGGCGACTGCCTGCCCAGTACCTCTGCTCTTCCGGCTGGTGGAGGTAGGGGCCGGGGTTTTCCTCCTCGTGCCCAGAACCTCTCTAAACCGGCTAGAACAGCCTCCGCCCAGGAGGCAGAACCAATGGAGGAGGGTGCCGAACCATCCACTCCTGCGTCTGACCCAGACGACATGGAGTGGCAGGTCCCCAAGGGCAAGCACAAGAGCAAAAAACCAATTGTTCCACCAAAGGGACAATTATACTTTGCAAGGCTGATATGCTTTTTCAACAGGAATATCATCCTGGATCTTCAGTCACTACACTAACCTCACATCACCAAGTTATCTTGCTCATTCCCATTGCTCCACCTACTCCTAGGGACCAGCCGAGACAGAAGAGTAACGGCGACTCCCTCGCCAGTGGCCTCGGCCCAAAGTCTCGACGCCCTTGGAGGTCGGAGGGGGCAGTTCCATATAGACCAACCAGAGGACCACTGGCGACTCCCTCGCCTGGGGCTTTATTTTAGAGCGCAGCTCTTAGGGGCCCGTTTCCGGCTTGAGTGGCGTCGGCGTAACCAAGGTCACCCCAAGGTCACGCGACCCCCAAGGCCATCCCAAGGTCACGTGGCTCCAAGGTCACCTCACCCCCAAGGTCACGTGACCCCCAAGGTCACGTGACACCCAAAGTCACGTGACCCCCCAGGTAACGTGACCCCCCCGCCGAGGTCATGTGACCTCCCCGATGACGTCATCGTCACTGCTGACGTCACCTGCATCCGCATCGTCATCGTCATCATCAGTGACGTCACTGATGACCTCACCGGCATCCACATCGTCATCGTCATCATCACGGATTACGTCATCAGTGACGTCACTGATGACGTCACCGACATCCGCATCGTCATCGTTGCTGATGACGTCATCGGAGTCCGCATCGTCATCGTCACTGATGACGTCATCAGTGACGTCACTGATGACCTCACCGGCATCCGTATCGCCATCGTCATCATCAATGATGTCATCAGTGACGTCACTGATGACGTCACCGGCATCCGCATCGTCATCATCACAAATGACGTCATCAGTGACGTCACTCATGACATCATCGGCATCGTCGCGTGACCCCCCAAGGTCACGTGTCCCCCAAGGTCACGTGACCCCCCCCCGGTCACTGCACCCTCCAGTAGCCTTCCCTCCTCCTCCTCAAGAGCTGCGCTCTAATTCGGTGTTACAGGGAGTTGTAAACGGCTTTCACTTTTTAATTGTTTTTCCCCAAAGGTTCGGTCGGAGCTGCCTTCTTGCAGACTCATTAAATCATCATTCATGTCCATTTCCACTTTTACTAAATTTACCTCCTGTCACTGGCTTAGTTTTACTCTAGCTACCATTACACAAAGCTTGTGACTTTCTGGTAAAAAGCTAACTGCCTAATATTAATAATGTCTGTTTTTTTACAATGGAATTGTCGTGGGCTTTTTTCCAATTATGACAACATCACCTTTTTACTAAATGAACACCACCCTGCTGCCTTTTGTTTGCAGGATACACACCTTAAAGAAAGTCACTCAAATGTTCTTAGACACTTCAAAGTGTTCAGAAAAGATAGGTTAAACGCATCTGTAGCTTCCGGTGGTGTTGCAGTGGTTGTCCAATGCATGGTCCCGTCCACTGAAGTGGCTTTGCAAACCTCTCTCGAGGCTGTGGCTGTCCGTTTGCTGCTTGACCGCGTGATTACTGTCTGCTCAGTGTATATCTCCCTGGGGTATCAGCTGCAGTACGAGGAGCTAGATAATCTAATTAGGCAGCTTCCGGTGCCTTACATCATTTTAGGTGATTTCAATGCACACAATCCTTTGTGGGGAAGCTTTAGAAGAGATTCTCGAGGGGCACTCATTGAACGGTTTCTTCTTTCGACAGGATTGTGTCTGCTCAACACAAAAGAAGCCACTTGTTTTAGTTCAGCAACTTGTAGTTTTACTTCCATTGATCTTTCGTTTTGTCATCCTTCATTGTACCCCCTGCTTTTATGGAAGGTCATCCAAAATCCATATGGGAGTGACCACTTTCCACTCATTTTAGAGTTTAACGATCCTCCTGCTGGTCTTTTAAAACATACCCCTCGTTGGAAGCTTGAAAAGGCTGACTGGTCAATCTTTACAGAAGCCTCACTTATAGCATGTTCATCCCTTGATGATCTTTCCATCGACGACGTCACCGAGCACATTACTCAGCACATCTTGCAGGCCGCTATGCTTGCCATTCCCATGACGTCCTCACATCTCCCAAAAAGGCCAAAGCCGTGGTGGAACGAAGACTGCCGCCAGGCAAAAAAAGAACAGAATCATGCATGGGGTATTCTCAGGCGTTATCCCACAGCAACTAACCTGATCGGCTTTAAGAAAAAAAGAGCGCAAGCAAGGTATATTCGACGGCAAGCCAAGCGGCAAAGCTTTAGAGGGTATGCTTCCTCAATTAATAGCAGTGCGTCCTCGAAGGAAGTTTGGGACCGTGTGCATAAAATTGAAGGCTCTTACCGGGTATTTTCTGCCCCACTCCTGAACCAAAACGGAGTACGCCCTGCCAGCCTAGAAGAACAGGCGAATGTCCTTGGTGAGCATTTCGAATTTGTTTCAAGTTCTCAGCATTATACTCGGTCATTTCAGCGACACAAGCTACAGGCGGAGAAAAAGGCAGTTCCTTTGTCAGGTGGCTTCCAGGAACCCTATAATTCATTATTTACACTTTTTGAACTACAGCTGGTACTTCATTCGTCCAAACTGACGGCTCCTGGGCCAGACGGCATTCATTACAAAATGCTTCAGCACCTCCATCCATCAACTCTTGAGCTTGTTTTATATTTGTTCAACCGCATTTGGCTTGAAGGTTGCTTCCCCTCATCTTGGAAGGTGGCTATCATAATTCCCCTGCTGAAGCCAGGAAAGGATCCTACCTGTGCATCTAGCTTTAGGTGGATAGCTCTCACGAGTTGTTTTTCAGAGACACTAGAAAGGATGATAAATAAAAGGCTTATATTTTATTTAGAAAGAAACAAGTTGCTTGACCGTTACCAGTGTGGATTTCGCTCAGCTCGATCGACGGTTGACCATCTGGTCCGCTTTGAGACTGCTGTGCGAGAGGCCTTTGTAAATAGACAGCATTGCTTCTCTGTCTTTTTTGACTTGGAAAAAGATTTGATACAACTTGGTGCTACGGCATATTGCAGGATTAGTTCAACATTGGTCTTCGGGGCAGAATGCTAGGTGCCATCCATAGTTACCTCCGGGATCGCACTTTTCGTGTGAAGCTTGGGGCAACTCTTTCTAAAGAATTCTCGCAAGAAAATGGAGTCCCACAAGGCGGTGTGCTTAGCGTCACACTTTTTATCGTAAAAATGAATTCAATTTCTCGTATTATACCGCCATTTGTTCAGTACTCGCTCTATGTTGATGGTGTACAAATTTCAGTCTCATCTTGTAGTCCGTCCATCTGTGAACGTCGACTTCAACTTGCAATCAACAATTTGGTCAAATGGGCGGATGTAAATGGTTTTAGGTTTTCTCCTGAGAAAACAGTTTGTGTGTGCTTCTCTCGTCGCCGCGGAATTTTACTTGAGCCTTCCTTAACTATGTATGAAGTCCCTATTGCAGTAAAGAAGGAGCACAAGTTTTTAGGTCTCATATTTGACTCAAAAATGACATTCATTCCACATGTTAAGAGCCTCAAAATGAAATGTGTAAAATCACTTAATATACTAAAGGTCTTGTCGCACGTATCCTGGGGGGCTGATCGGTGTTGTTTATTGCGCATCTACCGCTCAGTCGTGCGGTCTCGACTTGATTATGGCTGTATTGTGTACGGCTCCGCACGGGCATCGGTTCTCAAGATGCTGGACCCAATTCATCATCAGGGGCTCCGACTTTCCACTGGTGCTTTTCGCACATCTCCAATACTCAGCCTATATGTAGAGGCAAATGAGCCCTCACTGGAGAAAAGGAGGTTTGAATTAGGCTTCATGTATTCTCTGCGAATTAGGTCTGTTCCTGGTCACCCGACCCTGGACTGCATAGAACAAGTACACTATGAGCAGACTTTCATAAACAAGCCTTCATTTGTTCCACCTCTCGCCATGAGAATTCGTTCTTCTGCTGAATCCGTAGGGCTGGATGTGCTACCCTCAGTTGTGCAGCGGAACTCAGTAGCTCCTTGGGACCTCATGCCCGTCCACTGTGAGTTGAAATTAACAAAATACAACAAGAAAGAAACCCCTAATGAAGTTCTGAGACGAATGTTTCGAACTCCAGGACCAGTACCGAGACTTCACAAGTTTCTACACTGATGGGAGCAAAACTGATTCCTATGTAGGCTGCTCAGTGGTAGGGCCTTCCGTGAAGTGTGTCAAAAGAATTAGTAATAATGCCTGTATTCTTTCCGCAGAGCTTTATGGCTTAATCCTTGCGATAGACCACATTCTTAAAAAGAAGATCCGTAAGTCAATTGTTTACACTGACTCACTTAGTGCTTTACGAGCTCTGGACACAACGGGGGATGTTCAAAATCCACTTGTTCTAGAAATAAGGAACCAGTTACATTCAGCATCAAAAAGGAAGAAAGAAATAACCTTGTGCTGGGAACCTTCCCATGTGGGAATTCCTGGGAATGAGGATGCTGACCGTGCAGCGAGCACTGCTAAGGATCGGCAAGTGGATCTGCACAAGATACCCTACAGAGATTATAGACATGCCCTGAAAAAATCTACAAAGTGCAAGTGGCAAGAGGAATGGAACCAAGAAATGAACAATAAGTTGCATGCCGTAAAACCTTTAATTCAAGAATGGGAGAGTGCACGTCATCGTGAGTGATTTTATGAGGTGGTATTATGTCGACTCCGAATCGGTCATACACGTCTTACCCATGGGCACCTTTTGCGAGGGGAGGATGCTCCAGAGTGTGAACACTGTCACATACCATTAAGCATCCTGCACATTTTACTTGTATGCCCTTTGTATGACCAAGAACGCCACAGACACTTTGCTAAGGTTTACCAAGAGTACCATTACATCTTGCCATTTTACTCAGCGATGAGCCATTGATACCACACAAGTGTGTTTTCAACTTTCTTAAGGATATAAGACTCCTGGACCAGCTATAATTTTAATAGTTTGTCGTATTCATTGCCACATCTTATGCGCTTGTACTTTCATGATCATTGTTTTATTAAATTACAAGCTACTATAGCTCTTTCTTCTCTTTAACCTTGATTTCAGCAATAGTCCTAGTTGTTGGCGCATTATAGCCTTGGTCGCTGCTGCGCCATTAAACCCCAATCAATCAATCAACAACTGCCATATACATTGCGACCTTACACTGACCAAGTATAACAAAAAGAATGTTCCACAGGAAGTCATAAGGCAGAATTTCTTTGAGCTTCAGACCAAATATCACCCCCGCAGGGGGCACCTGTGAAAGCAGGTGTTTGGAGAGTGGCGTCTCCACGGACCCCGAGCCCCGCAGGGGGCACCTGCACCTTAGGTGCTAGGTGCTTGGTGAGTAGCGTCACCACGGACCCCAGCCACGTGGGCCACCATACCCGCACGCAGGGGGCACCTACTTTTGTAGGTGCTTGGTGAGTGGCGTCACTACGAACGCCGAGCCATGTGGGTTCGCCCACCCACGCCTGGCTGTGCGTGGCGTACCCGTGTCCGGGGAAAAGGGGACCCTGGTGGTTGAGCTGAGCCCGGGGTATGTTTGGACCCTTCGGGGCCCCCCGGGCGAGGCAATACACCGCTTCGACCCCTGCTTCTCGTAGACGGGTGTCCTGGCTTGGCCCGACCAGGATGATTCAGTCAGTCGCCTCTTCTACCCTCTTATTCCTTCTTTCACTTTTCCTTACACCTCTTTCTCTTTTCTTCTGCACTCTCTTCCTTCTTTTTTCACCTTCTTAGGCGGCAAGGGCTAACCTTGAGTGGAAACAGGTCCTGTCCCTGCAACCACACTAGGGTATAGTGCCCGGGCAGCACTGGTAGTGTAATTGTGTCAGCCAAGCCTTTCTTGTTATGGCACATTACCTACCCCCTTGTTGGGCTCCGTGGTGGGCGGTGCACCCGGGCACTGAACTTTTCTCCCATCTTTATGGGTTCTAGGCAAAAAACCACTGATCGGGCCCTGAAAAGGGTCCGCACCGAAGCCACCACTGCAAAAACACCTGACCTTCCTTCGAAATTCTCCAAGTTTTTAGTTATACATTCTAAAGGTGATAAACGACTCTCACAAATGTTCCCATTCTTAGTAGCAAAGGTACTTGAAGGTGCAATTGGGAGAAACTACAAAGCAAAGAAAATGAGCTCTGGGGATTTACTTGTTGAGGTAGAAACA
This sequence comes from Ixodes scapularis, assembly GCF_016920785.2. Classification (NCBI taxonomy): domain Eukaryota; kingdom Metazoa; phylum Arthropoda; class Arachnida; order Ixodida; family Ixodidae; genus Ixodes; species Ixodes scapularis. Next base: position 14,782,859 of record NW_024609880.1, on the reverse strand, counting down.
AATCAGCAGAGTAGTGCGCTATTAGGCTTAACGTCTGTTTCTGGATATGACATCTCTGTCTCTTCCCACCGAACGTTAAACAGCATTCAAGGAGTTATCTCCGAGGATGACCTTCTTGATAGCTCTGAAAGTGAAATTGTTGAAGGCCTCTCTGACCAAGGTGTCACAGCTGCAAGGCGTATCACCATGCGTCGTGACGGGAACGAGCTGAAGACAAAACATGTGGTACTCACTTTCCAATCGACCGTCCTTCTTGAAGCTGTGAGGGCTGGGTACCTGCACTGCAGGGTTCGGCCTTATGTGCCAAACCCCCGTAGATGCTTCAAGTGCCAGAGATTTGGCCATGGCTCTCAAAGCTGCCGTGGAAAGGCCACCTGTGCAAAGTGTAGCAAGACCGACCACGAAGCCGATGCATGTACCAACAACTCACACTGCGTAAACTGCTCAGAACCTCACCCAGCATACTCCAGATCATGCAAGACATGGAAAGACGAGAAAGAGGTCCTCACCTTGAAAGTCAAAGAAAACCTGTCTTATCCTGAAGCACGCCGTCGCTTTGCATTCGTGCAAAAAGGCGGCTACGCCCAAGTGGTGCAGCGGGGACCTGCACCACTGAAGGTTGCAGTGGCAACCCAGACGTCCTTTTTGGATTATGGGAAGCCACGGCAGTCCCCCACGCCTCAGCTGAAGATTCAGCTTCCGGTGCGTGCGATCTCGGCCGGGCGGTCTACCGACCCTCCCGGCCAGAGTGCGAACCCTCGCGCTCCAACGGGACAACAGCCTTTGTCCTCTCTGGCTGTTTCCCAGACCCAGGATGGGCCAGTGGCTACTGCAACCGTCCCTCCTCCGCAGTCTCCTTCCAGGGAGAAGGGTGTACACTCTCGCCCACACTCCCTGGAGAGGGCATCATCGAAGGAGCGGCATGGCTCTCGTGCCCTACCTGCAGCGCCTAAGGGACAGGAACGGGTGGACTCGGGTGACGCTCCGCCCAGCACCTCCTCTGCCCCTTTGGCTGGGTCTGGTCGCGGGCGGCGCTTGGCGCCCCGTTCCCCGACCCTAAAGAAACCAGCAGGAAAAGCCTCACCTCAGGAAACTGAGGTCATGGATGAGTGTGAAGAAGTCTCCACTTATGCGTCTGACCAAGACGACATGGAGTGGCAGACTTCTAAAAGTAAACACAAAAGCAAAAAACCTGTGATCCCTCCAACGTGAGATTGTAAATTAATTTATGCCACATGCAGCAGCTTTAGAACTTTCATTTATTCGCCCAGTGTTTCTTCTTTATTCATATTTTAATCTCCTTTTTTAAACAATGACTAATTTCCATTTTATGCAGTGGAACTGCCGTGGCCTTATCAGAAATATAGATGATGTAAATAATTTTATGGACGAGTTGAGACCAATCGCCCTCAGCCTGCAAGAAACACATTTAAATGACAATCATACACAGATTTTACGTCGGCACCAAGTTTTTAGGAAAGATAGACTCTCCCCAAATACGTCGGGAGGAGTGGCACTGGTGGTGCAGAGTGGTGTTGCTTGCTCGGAGGTACCCCTTTCTACGCCCTTGGAGGCTGTAGCGGTACACCTTCTTGTTGACCGCTTGATCACTGTTGTTTCTCTCTATTTGCCACCTAACTCTCCACTGCATATCAGTGAACTTGAGTCACTTGTAAAACAACTACCTCAACCTTTTTTGATTTTAGGCGATTTTAATGCCCACCACCCTTTGTGGGGTAGTGCTCGCCAGGATTCACGTGGAGGTGTTGTAGAGCGGTTTTTATTATCATCTGGGTTGTGTCTTTTTAATGGGAGGGAACCTACATTTTTTAGTGCAGCACATCAATCATTTACATCAATATTGCATCACCAATTTTACTTCCATGCTTTTCATGGACTGTTTTAAATAACCCTTTTGGGAGCGATCATTTTCCTACTGTTTTAAAAAGCACGATACCAATTCCTTCCATTCCGACACGACTTCCATGGTGGAAATTGGAAAAGGCTGATTGGTCTCTTTTTCGTTTGGAGGCTTTTATTGATTCATCTGTTCTCGTAAATATGAGCCCTAATATGCCACGTTGTACGTTACTGAAGCGATTATAAATGCCGCATCACACAGTATCCCCCAGACCTCTGGACGACTCCCCAAGAGGTGCAAGCCATGGTGGAACAAGGACTGCTCCACAACACGCAAGTTGCAAAACAAGGCATGGTGCATCTTCAGACGTTATCCCACTCAAAGGAATCTACTTGAATTCAAGAAAAGAAGAGCCAAAGCTCGCTGGACACGAAGGCAAGCTGAAGGCAGTTCGTGGAGAAAGTATGTAACCTCTTTGAGTAGTTTTGTTTCTTCAAAAGAAGTGTGGGATCATCTTAGGAAGATCAGGGGAGACTATCGGTCATTCAGGATACCTCTTTTTCCATCAGCAACATCGCTTAAAGAACAAGCAAATGTTCTTGGTAAACACTTCCAGGAAGTGTCTAACTCGGCCAATTATAGTGAATCTTTTAAGAAGTTTCGATCAGTAGCAGAAAAACAAACTATTCCTTTGTCTGGTGGTCAGGGTGCTCCTTATAACAAGCCATTTACACGGTGTGAGCTTGAACTGGCTCTCGGCGTCAAAAAAGACTCTGCGGCTGGGCCAGATAGGATTCAATATGAGATGTTAAGGAGACTATCGCCTGAATGTTTAAACAGTTTGCTCACCTTTTTTAATTTATTGTGGGATGCTGCTTGTTTTCCTGACTGCTGGAAAATGGCGCACATAATTCCTCTACTGAAACCCAGCAAAGACCCCTCCTTACCGACGAGCTATCGCCCGATTGCATTGACAAGCTGCCTGGGCAAAACCTATGAGAGACTTATTAATCGCCGTCTTGTCCACTTTTTAGAGGCAGAGGGTGTGTTTGATAGAAATCAGTGCGGCTTCCGAGCGGGCCGCTTCCCGGTTGACCACCTTGTCCGCCTGGAAACTTCTATTCGGGAAGCATTTGTCCATCGCCAGCATTGTGTCTCTGTCTTCTTTGACCTAGAAAAGGCTTACGACACGACTTGGAGATATGGGATCCTTCGAGGCTTGTACTCATATGGTGTCCGAGGTCGCATGCTTCGCTGCATTCAAAGTTTCTTGACGGGTTGGACCTTCCAAGTGCGGTTGGGCTCCATCTTGTCGGATGTTTTTCCCCAGGAGAATGGCGTCCCTCAGGGTGGAGTATTAAGCGTTACGCTCTTTGCCGTGAAAATTAATAGTCTGGCTAAGGTTATACCACCATCTGTATCCTATTCAATGTATGTGGACGATGTGCAAATATTGTTTTCCTCTTGTAACTTGTCCAGCTGTGAACGGCAACTGCAGCTCACAATCAATAAGATGAGCAGGTGGGCTGATCAAAATGGCTTTAGGTTCTCCCCCGAAAAGACAATCTGTGTTTCCTTTTCTCTCCGCCGTAGTCTGCTTCCAGATCCAGTGTTGCACTTGAATAATGTTGCTATATCTGTAAAGGAGGAACACAAGTTTTTAGGAATAATATTTGATAAAAAGCTCACTTTTATACCTCACTTGAAAGAGTTGAAACATAAATGCTTACGTTCATCAAACATCCTCAAAGTCCTGTCGCATACGTCCTGGGGGTCTGACAGACGGTGCCTCTTACGACTCTATAACTCCTTGGTGCGGTCCCGCCTGGACTATGGCGCGATTGTTTATGGGTCGGCGCGTCCGTCTGCCCTAAAGATGTTGGACCCCGTCCATCATCTGGGGCTCCGACTTGCCACGGGGGCATTTCGAACATCACCTGTGCTGAGCTTGTACGCTGATACACATCAAATGTCCCTGGAAAGACGAAGGCAATATTTGAGTCTTTGCTATGCTTACAAAATACTCAGCTATCCTCAACATCCCACTTTTGGTGCTCTCCAACTTTCTAGATCCTTCCGACTCTTTGAAAACAAGCCTAGTATTGTTCGGCCACTGAGTTTCAGAGTTCATAGGATGACAACATCGCTCCATCTTCCCTTTAGTGACGCTGCTTTGCTGAAGAGCAATGAGAGAGTTGCACCTTGGGACCTTCTACCAATCTCCTGTGACTGGTTACTGTCCAAGTACAGAAAGAGAGCTGTTTCACTATTTGTTCTTCAACAGGAGTTTTTCGATTTACAACAGAAATACAAGGACTATTTGCATTTATACACTGATGGGTCTAAAACCTCAACTTTTGCGGGATGTGCGGTTTATTCCAATGCTTTCAGGAAAGTTCGACAGCTCAACACTCTTGCAAGTATTTTTACAGCTGAATTGTATGCCATTTTAATGGCTGTGGAGTATTTATTAGAGAACAATATCACGAAAGCAATTCTGTTTGTCGATTCCCAGAGCGTTCTTCTAGCAATTTCGTCCTTAACAGACAGCAAGAACCCTCTTGTGCAACGTCTTCGGGTTCAGTTAAATCGAGCTCTTCAGCAAGGACACCTGATCAAATTCTGCTGGGTTCCAAGCCACGTGGGTATTCCTGGCAATGAGAAAGCAGACTTGCTTGCTGCCTCTGCGAAAGAGTGCCCAAAACTGCCCCTTGGCCTGCCACACCAAGACCTGAAACCGTTCATACAGAAATTGATTATGAAGTCATGGCAGCTGGATTGGGATATGGAAGAAGATAACAAGCTCCATGTCATCAAGCCCCTTCTGGGGGTATGGGAGAGCTCTTTTCATAAAGATTGTCACGTTGAAGTTCTTCTTTGCCGCTTAAGAATTGGGCATACCCGTTTGACTCACCTGCACCTTCTTTGTAATGAGGATGTTAAGCTCTGCGACAACTGTGGTAAAGCTATGACTGTCCTGCACATCCTGCGGCATTGTAAATCTTTAAATCAACAGCGCCAATCATGTTTCCCAGAACTGTTCCGGGATCATCTTCCTTTTCATCCATATTTTCTACTTGGTGATCAACCCTTGGTATCGTTCAATCGAGTTATAAAATTTCTGCATAAAACTGGCCTTTTACACCAGCTGTAGCTTGCAGTTATTTTAGATTGCATTTCTAAGCTCCTTATAAAAACCTCTGTTTTGGCGTAATATAGCCTAAGTTGCTCTTGCGCCATTAAACCCCCAACCATCATCATCAGACCAAATATCACGAGTATGCCAGTTTTTATACAGACGGGACAAAAAAAAAAAAACTCCGTAGTAGGCTGTGCTATGGTGGGACCATCGGTAAATCAGGTGAAGAGAATAAATTCAAAAGCCTCTATACTAACAGCAGAGCTTTATGGTTTGTTGTTAGCTGTTGATTACATAATCAAAAAACGCCTTTCTCACGCTGTAATCTACACCGACTCTTTAAGCTCTCTGAAGGCTGTCGCATCAATGAACCGTGTAAAAAACCCACTGGTTTCCGAGTTAAAGTACAAGATAATCCTGGCTGCAACGAAAAATTTTGACATAGTCTTATGCTGGGTTCCTAGCCATGTTGGCATTCCTGGAAATGAAGCAGCTGATAGTGCAGCCGGTTCTGCTAATGATAGAGAAATTGACACACACCAAATACCCTACAAAGATTACCACAATTCTCTGAAACGTTGCATCAAAGCAAAGTGGCAGCTGCAGTGGAACTGCGAAACCGGCAACAAACTACATGCAATCAAACCTCTTCTAGGCGAGTGGGAGAGCGCCCGACATCGGGAGCGCTTTTATGAAGTCGTACTGTGTAGGCTACGAATCGGTCATACTTGTCTTACACATGGACACCTCTTGAGCGGGGAGGATGCCCCTGAATGTGTGCACTGCAACCTACCTCTGAGTATTATGCACATACTCATTGAATGCCCTATGTATGACCAATGCCGGTATAAACACTACTCACTGCTTTATAAAAAAACACATTCCACTACACCTTGCCCTACTACTAGGTGACGAACTGCTCATTCCATATAGTTGTGTTTTTAATTTCCTCACAGATATCGGCCTTCTACACCGACTGTGATTTTACTTTCTATACTAAACTCATTGTCATATTGTTTACACTTATACACATTCATGTTCATGGTTTTATCATATATTTCGCTACTATAGCTCTTTCCTCTTCTTAAACCCGAATTGCAATAGTCTAAGCTTGGCGCAATATAGCCTTAGTTGCTGATGCGCCATAAACCCCCAATCAATCAATCAATCAATCAATCAATGCTGCTCATTTGTTTGTTAACCCTTCGGATGCACCCAGAGTCTTTTGTTTACTTAATATCCCAACCATTGATGGTGCGTGCTTGGTTGCTTTGTCACTGAGCACTTCAGAGGTTCCTGTTTTTTGTTGGGCCCCTCTTTTATTCTCTATTTATTTTTCGAAGGCGTGAGATAGCATTGAAGTGCATGAATGATGCATGTTGTTGCACTGTTTACTGTGAAGGACCTAATTTTCGCAAGAACCTCATTTCTGCTCATTTCATACATCGACTCAGATTTGCAACACACAGGTCTCGCAAACAATTTCAGCAAAATATCAACACTATGAAAGCTACAGTGAGATTTTTAGTCTTGCAGAAATTAGCACCCCAAATAATCCCAAAACTTCAACTTTGGCCAGATAATAAAATTAAATACAGGGTGTCACAAGAATAGAAATTTACAGGGTATTGTTTACTGCAAAAATAAACTAGTCATCGTTGAACGCTAATTTTCCACCCAAAAGTAGCGCTAGAGGTTACAACCAGATGCTAAAGTTTCAGCTTGATTTGATACCTCATTCAAAAGTTATAAGGGATTTTCTGAAAATTTTAATGGTAAAATGGAGCCCATTTTTGCCCGTTTTCAGTTTCTGGTGCCATAGAACCCCATGTATTCAAAAACTTCGTCGGCTGCCATTTTCCTATTGAACTTTTCTGAAAATCACTTATAACTTTTGACTAAGGTATCAGATCGGGCTGAAACTTTGGCATCTGGTTGTGACCTCTAGTTCTACCTTTGGGCGGAGAATAAGCGTTTGGCGATGCTTAGGTTGTGTTTACGGTAAAAAAACCCTGTAAATTTTTTTTGTGATACCCTGTATGAAGCTTGCTAAAAATAACTTGTTTAGAGTGCTTAGGAATCACTGAAGAACAAAATACTTTAAACAACTTATTTTTCGCAGGCTCAATATTTTGTGAATCTGACCAAAGCTGGAATACTTGAATTATTCGCGGGTCGTAATTTTCGCAATCTGAAAGGATCTCACTATAGCTTTTGAGGTGTTGTCGTTTATTTTCGAATTGTTTGCGGGACCTATTTTTCGCAGATTGTACCAGATTCGCGAGAAATCAAGTAGTTCATAGTAATGACTTGGTTTCATCTAGAGGTGCCTCGTAGCCAGTCAGATATTAGGGATGGCGGACAGATTGTTCGTTATCATCACTCCCGCCTTCACATAAATGTCCAGCCTTCTGACTGTTCATGTCATAGTGGGAAGTGACAACTGAGTACTGAATGCTGCACCCCGTTGAACGTTAAACTGACAAAACTGCAAAAGCTGCATGCTTGCTGAACTTATTAATTTCCTGCTTTACATCACCATACCTCACTTTCTGCTTGTGAAAATGCACAGTGACCATGATTAAGTGGCACCAGTATGACGGTGGACTGGGCCAACAAGTATATAGTTTCAACATCGCTGGCAGCAGCACAAAATGGATAGTACAAGGTGCTGGGGAGGTGGGAAAGGCTCACTCGGCACAGTTATGAACAAGCTTCACAAGTGCAGGCCTATGGCTTGTGAATGTTATGCTTTTCTCAGCCCGCTGGGTACTGCTTTCTAACAGTTTCGTTCCCATACTTTTATTCACAAAGAGCATGCGCTAAGTGTCTGTGGAACCACCGGCTCCTAGAACGTCGGAGATGGTGGCTCGAGATATGCAGCTTGCTTTGAGAATGGGGGCCACCATAAACGGAATCAAGGGTCCTTCTCCACTTAATAATCTACCCTGATTAATCTACCAGGTGTGCCCCTTGCTTTCTCAAACAGCATTAGTATCAAAGGGTTGAAGCAAACTGGGCGCCTAAGGAACGGATAATAATGGCACGAATTGTTGACGTGAAAGTTTTGCTTTTTTTTTATAAAAGTCCAGGAGCTTTGATTGGTAAGAAATTGTACTCTAATCATTGTTACTCTCTGACATTAAAAACTGCTTTGGCATTAACAGTGCGCTCTTCATGTGAAACAGGTCAGTTGCTGTTTACAAAAGAAAGTGCACAGCACAAGCTTAATTTCTGTCGGTCTGATAGTAGGTACTATGACAGCCTACTGGGATGCACTGTGAATTGATTTCTATTTCAAGTTTGCAAGCTAGCCACTTGTTCAATAACAGCCATTAGCTAAGCTGAGTGTGTCAAGAAGGCAGATGCCTAGACCCTGCTAGACCTTGGATAAGTAGCTGTTCGAGCACCTTGAGTAACGCTGGGAACATAGGAGGCAAGATGAATAACTTAGAGGGGTTCAGGCAGCAAGAGTCCGGACACTTGCTGCTTGAATTGAGTATGCAACAGTCATACGATACTGACCTGAATGCCATTTAAAGCGGTAGATACACTGTTACCACCTGTGTGCTTGGGATTATGAAACTTGTGATCTATATCAGCTTCACAGTCTCGTTATAGTTATGGATTTACTATTTTCGGTGTTTATTCTTGTTCAAAATTGGTAGCATGCATTTATCATTATCCATTTTCTTCAACTAAATTTCGTTTTAATTCATATTTATTTCAAAAACCTTCAGGTTTTGTGGCATTTTCGGTCCTTTTCGTCTCGAAGTGTGATTGTTCCCACATATTTCATTGGGAGCAGTGCAGACAAAGAATATTTAAAAATGAAGATACTAATTATGAGAAAAATTAACTAAGTATTCATTATGGCTTCAGGGTCTTGAAGGACATTCAGATATGCATGCCGACGTTTCCGAAATTCAGTGATTGTCAAAAAGAGGTTCCCTCATTCTTTCTGGTTGCGACGAAACTATTAGTTTTTAGTCTTTCATGCCATAACGCCCCCTCCTGATGACTCCACACACTTTGGTTTCATCAAACCGGTCGAACCGAGCGACAGCACCACAGCAATCGGGTTTTAGGAGCACTAGCTCACACTTGACAAGGTCACATATTCCTTCTGCTTGTTTAAATCTGTTATGATAGGGCTTTAATAAAATGGTGAAGGTGTTTTAAGGTTTTCAAAAAAAGCTGAAAAGGCTCCTTCCCTATGTCAGGAGGATGGAGTCGCAGAGGGAGCGTAAGGCTAATTTTGAAAATGGTAATTTTTCGGTTTTTACTGAACTTCTAAATTGAAAGTTTGCGAGCATATATTGGCATTTATCGGTAAATACCGAAGACTCCAAACCCTAGTTATAGTCTCTGTAGTTGCAACAGTGAAAGACATGTGAAGGAAAACAGAGAAAACTACAGGAAAGGACGAAGGACGGACATGTACGAATGTGTATTTATTTTTTCAGTTAATTAACCAACATACTTGACATTCCCAATCAAAAGAGACGTGTAATATTTGCTTTCAGGGTTTGATCTCGCGGCAGAAGTGTGCGTCGAGTACATGCATTCTGTGCTCCAAGGAGCAGCGAGGCTGTTCACGGAGCTGCTGTTTGGTTAATCAGACTCTCAGAAGCGGTTCTACACAGGTATGTGCCGAGAACCGCTGTTAATGACAAGTTTAGCGATTTACGGACTGGAGAGGAAGAAGGGAACAAAGGGTGCAGTGGAGAGGAGGAACCTATTCCGCTACAGCCTTCTTTCTGCTTCCTCTTCTTTAAGCTCGTGTCAATCAGTACATATTGGAGCCAACTGGGAAAACTGATTTCAAGTTCTCAATTGAAGAAAAACTTTTGAATCCAATTGTAGAACTCTAGCTGTTAGAACTCTAGCAACTCTAGGTGGCAATTGAATCCAACTGTCTTTTTACTATTTTTTTTTTAGCTAATTAGTTCATAGTAATGTGCACAACCAGAAGTAGTGACCAAACTAAACTTCTACTTAACCACTTTTGCACGACAGTCATATCATCTGCAGTCTTGAGATAGATTGGCAAATTCCAATGAGTAAAATAGTTTTGAGTTGGCTTTTATAAATACAACCAGTTTGGAAAACTTCTTTAATCTTTCATAGGAAGAGATATGCATTATGCTATTCATAATGGTGATGACAATGTCTGCTAAAGTCCTACCGTCACATGACATTTCTATTAAATGTGAACCATTTCTGAGCGAATTCTTCTCACTCTGCGCGTCTGTCGGTCACTGGGTCGGCTCGCCGTATACGAAAGGCGTCACAGGAAAGAATTAACTGAGAACCACTGACGTAACCTGATCACATATCACGAAAACACATTATATAACCTTGCATGATTAAGTGACACATGATCACATTCTTTTACATGATTGTTGCAGAACAAATAAGTTTCTGGCAATAGTAGAGTGATACTTAGGTATTATAAAAAAGAAAAAGCAAAGGCCAGTTATGGTGGCTGAAATTTGGCGCTCTCTGAAAGCGTCTATTACATAGCAGGAGCAGCAGCATGTCATGGTAGACAACCGTTTCTGCTATTTGCCAGCTTTCGGCAACAAAGACAATGAAAAAACTATTTTATGCAGCACGGTAGGCCCTTTTTAGTTAGCAAAAACTGTATTGACCGAACACTAACTTGTTTGCGTTTGTTGCATTGCGTTTTTTTGGTTTTATTAAAAAAATATGTGACTCTGTAGCAAAATATTAATTGGGTAGTATTCCGACACCATAATGAATCGCCTGACAACAAAGAAAATAAAAACTTTGGTGGGTGTCAGTGTCCCTTTAATGAGCATCAGAATATAGGCAAGGTCCCTTAGCTGCCTTTGGTCGGTAGAGAAATTAGGTAGTTGTAAGCCAATACAAATGGGCACAGCTATGCTTGGTCATACTTTGCACAAATCTCTGAAGTTTTTTTCATGCAGTTATCCAAGTAAGAGAAGTATACTTAATGCATTCTATCACCTTTAATTCTTAAAGGATCACCCTCCTGTGTGGCTCGAGTCAACAGCCGCCTCCTCGCGATTAAGCCCCCTCACTGTGTAACAAGACTGCCTAGGTCACTGAATAAGCGTAGCTTCTGGAAAGCATCAGAATGGAGACACTGGCTGTTGTTTTGTGCTGTGCCATTTCTCGAAGACATCCTCCCTCTTGAGTACTGGAAGCACCTCTCGAAGCTTTCAGAAGCAATCCACATGTTGTTACGTGAGACCATCACACCCCATGATACCAAGCGTGCAGGTAAGCTTCGAACTTTTTTTCCCTTCCTGCCATGTAATGATACCTTCAAAGGCGTAAAGGGTCAGGGTTCCTCAAATGGGAGCTTTGCTGCCAATTCAAACATTTAAAAATAGCGTTTATGCTGAAAGACTGCATGCAGTTTGTTTTGTATAAAGTTTCAGTATGATCTGTGGGACTAAACCAAAGCTGTTTTGCACGTTAACATGTCTGCCATCTTGTACCGTGCTGTGACACCGGACTTGGCCGCAGAGCATAGCCGTCAGTGTTATGGAGCATGCAAAAACTTTGTGTTTGTCCCTCCTGTGGCACAAATGGGAGTATATGCATATGCTACACTACTGCTAGCTCATTGGTGACATTCTAAATTGCGAAATTCGAGAAAACTTGCTGCTTGCCAATCACCTGTCAGCATCGTCAGTGAGGGAACTAGCTGCGCCCGCTACCTGCAGGAACATGGAATCCTTTGCCACTCCAGAGGTGCAATGGTGCAAACACATTTCTTTTTCTCATGCTGTAAACAGCTCCAGTTTAACGTTTCTAGAACTCGCCGTGCCTGGAAGTGACTAGGAGTATATATTTCCTGACACCTATACTCTATAATGTTGGCTGTCCTAACTCTCCGTTCAATGCTCCTGACAAGCGACTTGAATTCACATGGATGTTCTAGAGAAGCATCCCTGAAAAAGCAGAGGGGGGCCGGGCGAAATGCTTTGGCGGCTGAACCTAACCTTAACCTCCCGTACCACCGAACACATTCAATACTTAAAGGAAAATACCACCGCCGGGTTCTAGTTGCTGCTGGGAAAGACCTGTGAACGAATGTGGATACCTTGGCGGCTTTTCAATGCAAGCTGCCAAGGTATCCACATTAGATAACGGATAAAGGCCGCGTTAAAAAGTGGGAAGTTACAAAGTACAAGTGGGAACGATTGACTGGCAGAGGGATATAAACTCCTATGATATGATGGCATCACTGAATTCTCGACCTGTCATTAACTATATAGCGCACATCAGAACTTTGCACCATGGGCCAACCTACTCTCCCGATATGCCCTCAATTCCCTGAGCACTCGAGCACCCTACTGGAAACTGCATCACTAATAGAGGCGCCCCCTCCTAATCAAACTTGATAGCTTCTTCTGGCGCGGTAAGACGTTATAACTTTTGCAGGAAATTTTAGAACCATTCAGCATATCCCCTTCCTGCTTAACACAAAATCAAACTCTTGTAGTGTGTGCAGGGTAATGAATAGAGCCTGAAAACGGTGTACTGTATTTTCCGGACTATAAGTCGCACCCTTGTATAAGTTGCACATCTTTATCTTGAGCCGTTTTCGTGGAAACCGAAAACGGCTCAAGACAATTCACATGTTCCATAAAGGAACGCGTGAATTGTGCAAACCTCTTTGCACAATTCACGCGATGTGCTTTTCATTTACGCGCATTGGTATTGCAAAATCGAGGTTGCGCACAATCGGCTAGATCGCACATACCATTGGACGCTTCTATATCTTAAGGTAACAGCGCAAGATCATGCAATCACACAAAACGACACACAGAAGGACAAACACACGCGCTGACTTACAACTCTTTTGTATTCTGCTACTTCTTTGTTCTCTTCATTGGGTTGACTCCAAATCTCCATGACCAGCAAAATAGCACGAATACAGGAAACACTTCTAAATATGCTTATCGGTCAACTTTGGTGTTTCGCCTCGCGAGAAATGCCCATAGCCAACGCTGTCTGGCGTGGAAGCCGAGTGTTTCGCAGCTAAATGGGAAGGTAGCCTACTTTATTCGAACGAACACTTGCCGAGCGAACGAAAGTTTTTTATGTTAGACACTCGCGAACCAAGCTTTGGACCACTAGGCCTAGCCTAGGTCAAGTGCTGGAGACGACGCGAGCATCGATGGACAGGCAGATAGATAAATCTTTACATACTTCTTTCGGTACCTCTAAAAGATTGACTAGCCACAATCTTTCCTTTCGCATGTAGCAACACGGCTGGAGCATGGCAGAAAAAAACTGTTCATCAAATGGAAACTAAGAAAGACGCAAGGAAATATTCTGCAATGCATGTATACCAGGCCACTTACCTTTCAGTGTTACTGGACTGAAGCAAAAGAATAGAATCATGGCTGAATTAGGCAACGTCGATCACGTGCCGTAAAAGCTTTGTTCTCACGGTCTCGCCTATCCACATTTAGCCGCTTCGGGGAAATCGTAAAATTTCTCGCTTTCAGTTATGAAAAGTTTAGAAGAGGGTAAACAAGTGCGGCGACAGCAGTGCCTCCTGGAAGGGACAACACCACCTATGGCTACATAGTTCCGGTGCTCTACAAAAGATGGCAAGCGGTGCAAAAAAAAAAATGGCGTCGCACCGTGGATGAAAAAAATAGAACGCACTTAAGTTGCATTGTTCTCTAAGACGCACCAATCAAAATGTTTGAAAAAAAAACGCGACTTATACACTAGAAAATCTGGTAACATGTAAAAGTGAAAGTTGGAATGAACTTGCTCCTTAAATACCTTTTCTAAAAGAATAGGCACATACTTTTTCAAGGTTTGACACTCTTAAAGGACCCATGAAACGAATTTTGGGCTGGAGTAAATCAGTTTATATTGGGATTTTACTAATAGCACATCGTTAAGCGGGCCAAAAGAACAAAGGTAGAAAGTCAGAAGCCTGACTTTCGCTACGAAAATTTGCAAAACATAGCGGACTATTTCGTACCTCCTTCCCTTCGTAAACTCTCCGCCTTTTCACTGTGATACATCCGCGGACCCCGCAGCGCGTCATCGGGCTACTAGCCACCATACCCGGGCCCCCGCAGCGCGTCACCAGGGCCCAAGCGCACGTCACACGACACCGGACCTCACTTAATCCCTTTACCCCTAAGCTGACATTACGGTGGAAGCTACGCGCTTGCCGGACCAATCAGCCGCCTCCCTTTCATCACCTGACCTCATTCTCTGCGGGTCGGTATGCGCGAGAGAGCGTGATCACGTGGAAAATGTATGGCTGGCCCAACGAGCACGTAGGTTCCACAGCACTGTCAGCTTCGGGGTGAACGGGGTGGGGAAAGCAACTAGTCGGAATTTTGAGCGACGGGCTAATCTTCTAGGGGGACAATGGCTGTGTCCGGCTAGCGAGAGCGAGATTCCGAGCAAGAGGGGACTCCCCCCTTTCCGACTTCTTGAACTGTTTGGTACAATGCGCGATTTATGAGTTGAGGAGGAAAGCTAAACAGAAAAAAGTTGAAAAAGCGTTTCATGACTCCTTTAATGTATAGCAATTTCACTTGCATATCTAGCTACTTTTGTATTACTAATTATGTGGATAGTATTTCTGGTAATTTGTCCTCAGCTAGGCTCTATATTAGATTCTCATTTAAAGATGCAAATGCTTATTCTTTCATTTTTCAGAAGAGCTGCTCCACGACTTCGTTGGTCGCTGCGAGGGCCTCCACGGCGTGGCGTCCCTGACCTTTAACGTCCACCAGCTTCTTCATCTGCCGAACTCTGTTCGCCAGCTGAGACTGTTATGGGCTCAATCAGCCTTCGTGTTCGAGGGAGGAAATGGAAAGCTCGTAGGGCTAGTCTCCGCAGCCAAGGGGCTTCCAGACCAGATTGTTGAACGCGTCGTGATGTCGCAGCAGCTTGAGTGCGTGCTAGCAAACCACGGCCTTGCAATCACTGCCAGCGAACGAAGTGTGTGCGAAAGTTTTCTGAATTTTTCACATATTCAGAATGCCCAGTACATTGATGAGGTGTGTCTGTTGGGACAGGAACAAGTCACCACTCTGACCACTGCTGAGAAGCGCTCGCTGGAAGAAAAGGGTGTGAGCGTTGGCGTGGCTGGCGAGTTCCAACGCTTTGCATACAAGGGGCAGATCTTTCACAGCATGGCATATACAAGGGCTCCAAAGAGTGACACCACTGTGATTTCGACTTGTGATAGGGAGTACTTTAGAATTCAGAGAATTCTCCTTGTTCCTCACCTTGGATGCACCCTCCTCTGCAGCCGGCTAGTGCTAAGAGAGGCACCCCTCTTTCCTGCTCATATAAAGGAATGCTTTCTTTCTCAAGTAGACGTCTGTGAAGTGCTGAAACCCGAGAGCATTATGGCCAACTGCATTTTCATTGAGTTCTGAAACCAAAGCAAGAGCTTTGTGTGTGACATGGCAAACAAAATTGAAAGAGATTAATATTGAATCGAGCACTCCCCGTTAAAAATTTCCATTTGATTCCAATTGGAATTTCCAATTGGTATCAGTTAGGTTTTCGGACAACCAATTGGTCACTGCAATGGGAACCATTTGAAACCCATTAGCTTCCAACTTGACAGTTGTTTCCAGTTGGGCCAGTGTGCTTTCACTTGGAACCCATTAAAACCAATTTGTTCCAATTAAAACCAGATAAAATTCCAATTGGTTCTAATGATAATTTTTATCTGGGCTGTCACAAATTCCAGCGTATTCTCAGTTTTATTTTTATTTTCTCGTGCTGTTATTGTTGGTCACAACCACACTTATCTGTTGAGCTTTAGGAGTTGCGAGCGAAATACAAGGCATCTCGGAACCATATAAATGCACTTATACGCTCTGCTAGACGTAATCATTACACAGAAAAACTTTATAACGCTCGTTTCAACTCTAGGGAAACGTGGTCCATAACTAACGAGCTTCGCGGTGTCTCTCGAAAAAGTGCCTCTGACCTGTTGGAAAAGAGCTTTGGAACCAATTCAGTCACCACAGCTACTTCTTTGCTCAACTTTTTGCCTCTTCCATTTGTAATAGCACAGGGTTTGATGCGCCCAATGCTTATGATTAAAATATAGTCTTGTCATCTGCGTTTCTTCCAGCGATTTCAAGGGCCGAGTTACTTTCCATTCTTTTTTCCTTTAAAAGAAATAAATCACCAGGAATCGATGGTTTATCTATCATAGACCTCTGTGATAGTTTTTGATGTGCTTGCAGAAGTTTTAGGAGCCACGATAAATGGGTTTATATGTTCTGGCTGTTTGCCTGCAGATCTAAAAACAGCAATGGTAGTACCTATCCACAAAGGTGGCACTCGTAACTTGCTGTTATCGTACCGCTCCATTGCGATACTGCCGTACATATCAGAAAATTTAGAAAAACATGTATTAGTTTTCATGAAAGGATTTCTCTATAAGCATTGTATAATCTCATCTTCACAGCACGGGTTTGTCACGGGGCTCGGCACGTCACGCTTACTAGACTTCCTTCATTCGTCTTTCAATAACAACTCTTGTGTATGTGCTCTTTTCCTCCATGTTAGAAAAGCATTTGATTCTGTTAATCATACAATTTTGCTTAAAAAATTGTACTGTGTAGGATTCAGAGGTTCTTTCTTCGCTCTGCTGCATGATTACTTATGATCTCGTTCACAGTTGATGTCCTTGGGTAATGTTCAAAGTAGCAAAGTTCCTCTCCTTTATGGATTGGAGTGCTACAGGGTTCCATATTATCTCCTTTATTATTTAATATCTATGTAAACAATCTTACGGCTGTTGTCATTAGTAACATGCTACAATATGCGGATGACACTCCGTTATTTACCAGTCACACCGATATTGAACCCGCCATGCGTATGCTACAAACGGTTGCTTTCGCAGTTATGGATTGGTTCAAAGAAAACAGAATAACTGAATTCTTCAAAAACTAAGTTAAGTTTTCGCAGCCCTTGGAAAAAGCTCACTGTCTTCCCGAACTTATTTTTACATTGCTCGAACTGTGTTCCTTGTTGCTGCACTTCTGTCCAGTATGTTAATTATCTTAAGTATCTTTGAATCTTTTTTGACTTCGATATGGCTTTTGTTGCGAGGCATCTCCGAAGTGCTTCATGCCAGCTTTACAACTTAAAAATGTTTCTTCCGTTTGCAGTGAGAAAGTTGATGATGCATTCTCTGGCCTATAGCGTGCTCAGATATGGCATTACTCTTTTTAAAGGGACACTACAACGAAATTTCGGCGCTCATTTTTTTGGTCTATATGTGTTCAAAGGAGCAGCATCACATCGAACATACCAATATCTTCTTGAAAAAGTCTCGAAAAGGAATTTTAAAACGAATTAAACAATTAGCAAAGAGCACCTGGTGGATGTCGCTAACGCCTCGCTTGTAATGCCCGTCTAGGAACCTTGACAGCCAGTGACGGAGGTTGTCTCGCCTCCGGCCACGACGAGAGAAGAGGGTCAGGAGGAACTCCCATCTTCCCGAGAATGCCTTTTGTGTGTCGCAGAAGTCGCTATTGTGCCCCTACAAGATTACAGAAGATTAACCCGTCACTCAAAATTCGTACAAAAGCAGCCGCTTTTGTGGCTGGAACGACTAGGCCATCCTCTCGACGTCAGCCTCGCCATAGCTTTGCTTGTCCTGAGATGACCTACGTCATGATTGTGTTGGATGTCACGTGGTCTCCGCTGGGCCTTCTCCGAGCGCTTGCCAGAGTGGGCCGTTTATAACGAAAAATACAGCCACCCAGGCTCAAAATAAAAACTTGCGATTGTCATTTACGGATATTGTGGATCATATTCAACCTATTTTTAAACATGACGGGAATATTTCAAATTTCGTTGAAGTATCCCTTTAAGTTCGAGTATATTTTTGTTTGAGCACAAATGGGCATGTGACCCCTAGTGCGTGTACGTCCAGAAGTGGACCCTGTTTACGTCGGTATCCCCGTCGGTTCGCTTTCTATGCACATGTTTATTTTGTTTCAGCCTGAATATGCGTGCGTGCGCGTCGGTTTCTATTCGCCAATGTGCGCGCTTGTATTTCTGCTCATGCAGCCGCACGGCTTTCTGTTCGCGTCTTTAAAAGTGTTTGATCCTGACATAGCAGCTGGCTGCTTTTCTGGTACAGCTTTGAAGTTCTTAAATTTTGCTGAATAATTAGATGAGCTAGACACTTCACAAAAATGTTCCGCAAGAACATTTGCCTGGTCTTTCAAGGTTGGCGAAGCCGAGGGAAAAAGAGGCGTTCTAAAAGAGAGGTAGTTACCCCGAATTTTCCTCATTCGGTCCCACACCTCTTTAGTAGAGACAAAACTGTTCACCTTGGAAACATATTTCATTCATGAGCTTTTCTTAGCTCATTTCCTTGTCCAACGAGCCTTTGCTTTACATTTTGTAAACTCTATCTTGTTCCAGACCGTTGGGTAGCGGCAGAAAGTGCCCCAGGCCCTGTTCTGACGTTTAAGCGTAACAGAACAGTCTTTGGTCCACCAACGCTTGCAGCGCTTAGGAAGATTTTCAGATGTTTGTGGAATAGAGGCAGAAGCAGTATTTATTATACGGTCAGTAACGTACAAGGTGGCATTTTCCGGAGTCATAGCTAAAATTTCGGCTGGGTCAAGCACTGCTTCCAATGCAAAAAAAGCCCAGTCAGCTTTGTCTCATTTCCACCTGGGGATACGTGTTGAAAGTGATGGAGGTGCTACAGTACTTTCTAAAAAGACAGGAAAATCGTCACTCCCAAAAGGGTTATCTAAAACCTTCCAAGAAAAACAGGGAAGTAAAGTTGGGGATGAAAGAGACAAATCGATGGAAGTGAAAGTATTATGAGCTGCACTAAAAAATGTAGGATCATGTCCATTTAAAAGGCAAAGGCCGGATGACAATAAAAATCTTTCAATGACACCACCACGGGAGTCTTGGCGAGCACTACCCCACATGGGGTGGTGGGCGTTAAAATCCCCCATGATTAAAAAAGGTTGCGGAAGCTCCGCTACAAGTCCATGCAGGTCATGTAAATTCAGTGGAATATTTGGTGGCAAGTAAAGTGAAACAAACGTAATAAGGCGGTCAAGAAAATACGAACTGCCACTGCTTCTAGAGAGGTTGTGAGAGGAACAGAAGTACAGGCAATACCGCTCTGCACAACCACAGCTGCTCCACCAGAGGAGTTGCTATGGGATGCACGGTCCTTTCTAAAAACCTGATGACGACGTAGAACATTTGTTTGTGTGTCCTTCAGATGAGTCTCCTGTAGGCATATAGCGACAGGTCGGAGCTCATCAAGAAAAAAATTTATGTCATCAATATTAGGGAAAAGACCACGGCAATTCCACTGCATAATACTATAGTTTTTTGCCATTTAAACGAAAAAAAAAATATATATATATATATATAAAAGTGACCTAAAAGGGAGATCCGTTAAGGTTTAAAATCTATTTTTACACGTGGGCTATTCTGCTTTTTAGGAGGATCTTTCTGTTTCCAAGTGGGTCACTGGCAACAGAAAGAGACGACTCCGATCCCGAGAGGGGAGCGTCCTCCTCGGCCCTGGGCCCACTTACGTCCATGGGCTCGTCTGTTGCCGCCGGCAGCTGACCCTTGGAGGTCGTCTGCTTCGGCGACTCCCCGAGCTTCCTCTGGGGAGCAGAGGTGCGAGGGGGTAGGTCTCGGCCCTTAGGGGCCGAAGGGCCAGGTGGAGCAAGGGGGGTCAGCCCCTGCCCTGAGGTGGATGCTGAGGAGGCAGCATCCACCTTACGATTCGAAAGCGGTGTCACTGGCACCGCTCCCGAGGGCGCAGGAGACCTCGACGGGAGGCGAAGATTGTCTGTAGACGTCTGTGTTCCAGTCGAAACCATTGGCCGTACCGGTCCCCTATGTACGACCTGGGCATACGAGCCTTTGGAAACAAAGGCAAAACGCTTTTTGGCATCAATGTAGGAAATGTTTTCATTAACCTTCAAGGTGAGAATTTCTTTTTCTTGCTTCGATAACGGTCAAGATCGGGAGTATGCTGGGTGTTTTCCTTTACAGTTCGTGCATTGAGCTTCGTTTTGACACACATCAGCGACGTGCTCCTCACTAGAGCATTTGGCACAGGTCTCGCTGCCCCGACAGTTGCGCGACCCATGGCCGAACCTTTGGCACTTAAAGCAGCGCTGAGGGTTCGGCACATAAGGCCGGACACGACACTGAAGGAAGCCTGCCTTCACATTAGTGGATAGAGTCGTGGAGTCGAAGGTCAGAATGACATGCCTGGTTTTACGTTCTATGCCGTCGCGACGGATGGTGACGCGTCATGCTGCAACCACTCCCTGTCCGGAGAGACCTTCAACCTCTGTCAAGTCGAGCACGTCATCTTCAGAGATGACCCCTTGGCCTAAAGGAAAAGGGGTACTAAAGGAAAAAGATAAATGGTATCATAAATGGACAAACATAAAAATAATAATTACTATTTAAGCCAATTTAAACATTTCAGGAACAGATCAGTTTCTATGTTGAGAAAAAGAAAGAATATTACTCAATTAAAATTAGGCAAGCGGACGGAGACATTAAAATAATTTGGGACACAGTCAATGATGCTATTGGCCTTCGTCCAAATAAACATGTATTACTGATTTAATCGAACAGAACACGGTAGACACTTTTAATGATTATTTTACTAATATAGGGCCTCTCCTAGCAGCTCAGTTGCCGCACGTACCCGATCCCCAGCAGTCATTGACACCAATTACAAATAGCTTTGTAATGCAAGAAATTGAAGTTAATGAAATAATATCAGTAGTTCGGAATCTTAGAATAGGTAAAGCCGCAGGACTATATACAATTCCTATTAAACTATTAAAAGATAATATTGATATTTGAGGTATTCATTTTTTACATTTGTTTAATCACACGTTAGAAAATGGAATATATCCTAACGAGCTGAAGATAGCTAAAGTAGTACTCATTTTTAAAGATGGAGATTCTTCGGCACCGTCCAGCTATAGACCAATTTCAGTTTTAAGTACAATTAACACAGTTTTTAAAAAAAATAATATGCAAACATATAAAGGAATTTATAACTAAATACTCAATATTTTGCCACAATCAGCACGGATTTAGACAAAATAGATCAACGTCCTCAGCTGTTTTTTTCCTAACTCGTCATCTCAACAGAGCTCTCCATGAAAGTAAAATTGCCGTTGTTGTATATTTAGATATAAAAAAAGCATTTGACACAGTTAATCATAGTATCTTGCTTTATAAACTCCATCAGTATGGCTTTCGGGGGAAAACGTCGGAGCTGTTTAATAGCTATCTCTCTAACCGTCAACAGTGCGTAGTAATGAATAATTTTATCCCTACCCCCCAAACGGTGTTAACTGGTGTGCCACAGGGCTCAGTTCTTGGGCCCATTCTTTTTTTCTCTTTATGTAAATGATTTTCCATCGATTTTAAAATATTCAGAAGCATTAATGTACGCCGACGATAGGGCACTGATTTTTGTTGGGGATACGTTAGGCGAATTGCAGGATAAAATCAATGAGGAATTGATTAGGGTACTGTCATGGTTCACAAGCAATCAACTTACAATCAACCTAAATAAATCTAAGTATACAGTGTTTGATTCCAGGAAAAGGGTGATTAATTACGACGAGATAGTTATAAAATTAGATAATACGGAATTACAACACGTTACTTGTTATAAATATTTAGGTGTTCTGTTTGGTTCTGATATGCACTAAAAAAGCCAAATTAAGCACATGTGTTCGAAAATTGCATATGGTTGTTATACATTATTAAAGGCACGCGAATGTTTTGATTTATTTATTTTGCGCATACTCTATTTTGCATTCGTCCACACTCAGCTGGTCTATTGTATTGAATCCTGGGGTAATACTTACGCTACATACTTAGATCCGGTAACTCGCTTGCAAAAACGGGCGATACGATTTATAACATTTTCAAGAAACACTAACCCTAGTAGACCTCTTTTCCAATCGCTAAACGTGTTGCCATTCAGTTGTATTTACAAATTAAAAATAGCTCAAACAGTTCGTAAAATCATAGAATCTAATGAACCCCTTTCTTTGAATTTATTTCGATCTCCCAGTAGACAAACAAGGGCTGCAGCGAAATATATGTTTAATTTACCGCCATGTCATAATGCATATGGACAAAGGCTGATAGAATTTTGTGGTGCTCCAGTTTGGAATGAGATACCTATTATTATAAAGCTGGAAAACAACTTTCTGCCCTCCTTAAAAATATTCTTTCGTGATTATGAAATGCAGTTAAGCTAATTACTTTCTAGAACGTGATTTCTTTTGTTTTTTTGCGCATTGTATGAGTCTATTGTATTCTGCCGCTTTTTGAACCTATATTACGATTGGACCCCGGACTAGCCTGAACGGCTATGGGTGCAAACCGTTTTTGTGTATTTTTAAAGCAGGTTTGAAAATAAAGCATTGAATGAATGAATGAATGACGGTGTTCAACTTTCGGTAAGGGTACACACTGACCTTGTAGTCTGAGACCGAGTTCAGGGCTAAGAGTGATTCACTTTGTTTCTTTGTATTTACCTCAACAAGGTCGCCTGATGCCATCTTTTTGGCGCTAAAGTTGGCACAGATAATACCTTTAAGCACTTTGGATACTAAAAATGGAGAAAGTTTAGCCAGTGGCTTTTCACCCTCAGCGTGCAAAACAAGAAACTTTGAGAATTTAAAAAGATCAGGGGTCTTAGTCGGAATGTCAAGGACTTCGGTGCGGGTCCTTTTCAGGGCCCGATCAGTTGGTTTAGTTCGAGAACCCATAAAGATGGGCAGGAATTTCAGTGCCCGGGTGCACCGCCCACCATGGAGCCCAACGAGGGGGTAGGTAATGTGCCATAACAAGAAAGGCTTGGCTGACACAATTACTCTACTAGTGCTGCCGGGGAACTATAACCGAGTGTGGATGCAGGGACAGGACCTGTTTCCACTCAAGGTTAGCCCTTGCCGCCTAAGAAGGTGAAAAAGGAAGGAAGAGAGTGCAGAAGAAAAGAGAAAGAGGTGGAAGGAAAAGTGAAAGAAGGAAGAAGAGGGTAGAAGAGGCGACTGACTGAATAGGATGCTCTGGAAACACCTGTTCAGCTGCCTCAAGAAGATTTTAAACCGGTTCTCAAAAAAGCAGTTTATTATGCCTGGCAGCAAGACTGGGACAAAGAAATAAATAATAAGCTACATGTTATCAAACCACGTTTGGAGTTATGGGAGAGTTCGCACCATAGAGACCGTCGCCATGAAGTCTTAATGTGTCGCTTGAGAATTGGACATTCACGTATCACCCATCGACATCTTCTTTGTGGTGAGGACACCCCAGTCTGTGAGCATTGCGGTGAATCGCTAACTATACTGCATATTCTATGGCACTGCAAATTTTTTGATCAGGAACGCCGGACGAGTTTTCCTTTACTTTCTGGATATCTTCCATTTCATCCAGTCTTCTTACTGGGAGATGAACCTTTAGTTCCTTTTGATCACATTTTAGATTTTCTTAAAAAAACTGGCTACCTGCACCAGTTATAGATCCTCTGCATAGTGCATTGCATAGTAATTCCTTCCTTCTACTATAGAGTCTTTTAATTATCTCTTTGGCGCAGCATGGCCTATGTTGCTTTTTGCGCCATTAAACACCTAATAATCAATCAATCAATAATCAAGCGACTGACTGAATCATCCTGGTCGGGCCAAGCCAGGACACCCGTCTACGAGAAGCAGGGGTCGAAGCGGTGTATTGCCTCGCCCGGGGGGCCCCGAAGGGTCCAGACATACCCCGGGCTCAGCTTAACCACCAGGGTCCCCTTTTCCCCGGACACGGGCACGCCATGCACAGCCAGACGTGGGTGGGCGAACCCACATGGCTCGGGGTTCGTAGTGACGCCACTCACCAAGCACCTGCTAAAGTAGGTGCCCCCTGCGTGCGGGTATGGTGGCCCACGCGGCTGGGGTCCGTGGTGACGCTACTCACCAAGCACCTAGCACCTAAGGTGCAGGCTCCCCCTGCGGAGCTCGGGGTCCGTGGAGACGCCATTCTCCAAACACCTGCTTTCACAGGTGCCCCCTGCGGGGGCCAGGTGCGGTAGCTGAGAGCACAATGCCGACGACTGTCATGAAGACGTGAAATGTGCAAATTGTTAAGGCAAGCACCCTGCATAATCTAGGTCATGTGAACACTTTAAAAGAGAAAAGGAAATTCTGACCCTGAAGGTGAAAGAAAACATCTCCTATCCCGAAGCAAAGCTTCGCCTCTTGGGTTTCCAGAGAGGCTTTTTCGCCGAGGTGGTGCGCCGGGGACCTGCACCGCCTATGGCGTCTGTGGGAACGCAAGTGTCTTATGGAGACCTTGCACAACCACTTAAGTCCTCTGGTCGCAAAATAAAGGTGCAACTTCCAGGGCGTGCTATCTCAGCTGCCCAGGCAGGTGCCCTTCCCAACCGTGCGAAAGGCTCGAATTCATCAACCGAGCAGACGGGGGCCACCCCGTCGCAGAAGAAAGGTACCTCTGGAGCAGTGCACACTGCTCCACCCCGACATGACAGGGTGGATGCTGGTCCGTCGGGATCCACTCGAGCACAGGGGCCTGCGTTCCCTGCACGGTGTTCTGCACCCCTACTCCTCCGTCCCAGCCATCGCGAGGTCGGGGACTTGGTCCCTCTTCCCCTGGTGGATCTCGGAGACTGGGGGAGCCGTCGAGGTTACAGGCCTCCAAGGAGGGAGCCCCTTTTGGCTCTAGCTGAGCCAATGGACGAGAGTGGGTCAAGGTCCGACGAGGACCGACCTCACTCGAGTTCCGAATCTCTACTTCCGGCCTCCTGTGGCACCACGGGCAGGCCGAATGACACCTCTCAAAAGAAAAATGCTCCGTGTGTAAAGAGAGACTTTTAAGTAGTAGAAAGTTTGCTTAATTTTGAGTTATTTTTATTTATATTTATTATAAACTTTATAATGTTCCACAATTTTAGCATTATGCAGTGGAATTGTCGCGGCCTTTTTCGTAACATCGATGACATACATTTTTTTCTTGATGACCTCCGTCCTGTGGCCTTGTGGCTACAGGAGACTTATCTGAGTGACACCCACACAAAAGTGCTACATCGTCATCAGGTTTTCCGAAAGGACCGCATTTCATCAAACCCCTCGGGTGGTGTAGCAGTGGTTGTACAGACTGGAGTTGCCTGTGCTCCAGCCCCTCTACAGACTCCACTTGAGGCAGTTGCAGTTCGAATTCCTCTTGACCGTCTCATTACCCTTGTATCCCTCCACTTGCCACCCAACACTCCGCTGCATTTGCAAGAACTTCAGGGACTCGTCGGCCAGCTGCCCGAGCCCTTTTTAATTCTTGGCGATTTTAATTCCCACCACCCCTTGTGGGGTAGCCCTCGACAGGACTCTCGTGGTGGAGTCATTGAACGACTTTTGTTATCATCCGGGTTATGTCTTTTGAACCAAAAAGAAGCAACATTTTTTAGTGCCGCCCATAACACTTTTACAGCTATTGATTCGTCCCTATCATCACCATCGTTACTCCCATGTTTTTCATGGAAAGTTTTAAACAGCCCTTTTGGCAGCGATCATTTTCCCATTATTTTAGAAAGCGTTAAACCGATTCCATCGATTCCGACCCGCCTTCCTAGGTGAAAGTTAGAGAATGCCGACTGGTCTATTTTTGAGTTAGAGGCTGTGATTGATCCATCTTTGCTTCGTACTATGAGCCCTGACAATGCGACAGTTTATGTCACTGAATGTATAATTAGTGCAGCTTCGAATTCTATTCCTCAAACATCTGGACATCTTCCTAAGAGGTGCAAACCTTGGTGGACTAAGGAGTGCACAACCACTCGCAAGGACCAGAATAGAGCCTGGGGAGTTTTTCGTCGGTACCCTACCAATCAAATCCTAATTGCATTCAAGAAAAGTAGGGCTAAGGCAAATGAGACACGAAAACAGGTTAAAAGGGTTTCATGGACCAAATATGCCTCTTCTATAAATAGCCTTGTTCCAGCGAGGGAAGTGTGGGACCGCCTGCGAAAAGCCCGAGGAGACTACCAACCCTTCCGAATCCCTCTTTTTTCCTTGCCTGCATGCCGTATCTCTCAAAAATCAGGCAAATGTTCTTGGTATGCACTTCCAACATATATCTAGTTCTTCCAACTTTAGTGTAAAGTTTAAGAAGTTTCAGTCTACTGCTGAAAAGCCATCAAGCTCGATGTCGGGATATGACCGGGCAGCTTACAATAGACCGTTTAGTATGTGCGAACTGGAAGTGGCGCTGGGTGTAAAAAAGCAGTCTGCACCAGGTCCAGACAGGATTCATTACGAAATGCTGAGGCACTTGTCCCCAGCATCATTAAGTCATTTGCTTATGTTTTTAATCATCTATGGAAAGTAGCTGCTTTCCCTCGATGCGTCCCATTTCGTTCACTAGTTGTCTTGGGAAGACTTAGGAAAGGCTCATCAACCGGCGTCTGGTGTATTTTCTGGAGGAAGAAAATATTTTGGACATTAATCAGTGTGGATGATCAGCCACAGATCATTTGGTTCGTTTGGAGACATTTATCCGCGAGGCATTTGTACATCGGCAGCATTGTGTCTCGGTATTCTTCGATCTGCAAAAGGCCTATGATACCACATCGAGGTATGGAATTCTTCGGGATCTGCACAACTATGGAGTACGAGGCCGCATGCTACAGTGTATACAGAATTTTTTTAAATGACCGGACTTTTCAGGTCCGCTTGGGTTCTACACTGTCTGATGTGTTCCCTCAGGAAAATGAGTCCCCCAGGGAGGAGTTTTAAGTGTTACTCTGTTTGCTATAAAAATTAACAGACTTGCGAGTGTGATACCACGTTCTGTGTTTTACTCATTGTATGTGGATCACGTACAGATCTCTGTTTCTTCTTGCAACCTCTCCAGCTGTGAACGACAACTCCAACTTACAGTCAATAGAATGAGCAAATGGGCAGATGAAAACGGCTTCACTTTTTCTCCTGAAAAACCTGTCTGCGTTCCATTTTCGCTCTGCCGAGGATTGTCCCTTGATCCTTCCTTGCATTTAAACCATATTAGCATACCCGTTCGCCAGGAACACAAGTTTCTGGGCATAATTGTTGACGAGGAGCCCACTTTTGTACTTCATGTGAAGGAATTGAAGCGCAAATGCTTAAAATCATCAAACATTCTCAAGGTGTTGTCCCACAACTCGTGGGGGTCCGACAGGCGTTGCCTCCTGCGACTCTACAATTCCTTAGTTCGGTCTCACCTCGACTATGGTGCAATTGTGTAGGAATCTGCACGTCCGTCTCTACTAAAGATGCTGAATCTGGTTCACCACCTGGGGCTCCGACTGGCTACAGGTGCTTTTCGCACATCACCTGTGTTGAGTTTGTATGCAGAAACATTTCAGATGTCTCTCGATAAGCGTAGACAGTACCTTAGCCTTTCTTATGCCTGTAGGGTCTATTCTAACCCGCAACATCCCATCCTACGCTACCATCCGTGCCTGTCGATTCTCTCAACTTTTTGAAAACAAGCCACATATCGTGCGTCCTATTAACTTCCGCATTCAAAGCCTTTGTGCCTCCCTCCAGTTTCGACTGAATGATGCTGTCATACTAAAGCACAAAGAAAAAGTTGCTCCGTGAGACGAAGTGCCGATTTTCTGCGACTGGTCACTCACGATGTATGATAAACGGGCTATTTCCCCTCACGCCCTGCAGCAGGAGTTTCAGTCATTGCAGGAGACATATAGAGATTATACTGAATTCTGTACTGACGGGTCGAAATCTTCATCTTTTGTTGGTTGTGCCGTATAATCTGGTGCCTTCGCAAAAGCTTTGCGAATGGATGGTAGGGCAAGCATTTTTCTGCAGAGCTTTATGGTGTCTCCCTAGCCATTGAACATATCATGAGTAACAACATATTAAAGGCTATCCTCTTTGTCGATTCACAAAGCGTGATACAGGCTGTTTCTTCTAGACTTCCCACAAAGAACCTTCTTGTACTACAAATACGGTCTGAAATAAACCGGGCTCTCGAACTCGGACACGCCATAATATTCTGCTGGGTGCCCAGTCATGTCGGAATTCCAGGGAATGAGCAAGCAGATAAACTCGCTGCAGGTGCAAAGGACTCGGCAACATCTCTTGGGTTACCCTATCAGGACCTCAGGCCACTTTGGAAGAAATCACTTTTGAAGGCATGGCAGTCAGAGTGGGACGCGGAGTGTAACACTAAACTTCATGCCATTAAGCCCATCTTGGCTCTGTGGTAGAGCTCGTTCTATAAGGAACGTCGACTGGAGGTTCTATTATGCCGCCTGAGGATTGGTCATTCACGTCTGACTCATCTACATCTGCTTTGTTGCGAAGACAAAAAGCTCTGTGCCCATTGTGAAGTACTGACAGTTTTACACATTTTATGGCATTGTAAATTTTATCACCAACGTCGCCGACAAAGTTTTTCTGAGCTTTTTAGAGGTAACCTTCCATTTCATCCTATTTTTCTGCTTGGTGATCATCCTTTAGTGTCACTTCACCGTGTTTTTGACTTTCTTAAAAAGACCGGATATATACATCAGCTGTAACTTTACCATGAAAACTTTCTAATATCTCCTTCCTAGTATAGCCGTCTTAAGTAATGTTGTCTGGCGCAATATGGCCTAAGTTGCTTGTGCGCCATAAAACCCCAATCATCATCATCATCATCATCGCAGTTAAGGTTAAAGAAAAGCTGTCGTACGCAGATGCAAAGAAGCGCTTTTTCTTTCTTCCTAAGGGAGGTTATGCTGAGGTGGTGCGCAGGGGTCCTGCACCACGCTCGGCGACAAAGGCCACTCGGGTCTCTCCTGAGATCTTGGTCTCCGACCTAAAGGCCCCATCCCCACAACAGACGCAGCATGCTGCTCCCCTGGGCAAGGACAGGCCGGCGATAGCCGTGCCCGCCCTCCCTTTCAAGACGGTGGCGAAGGGTCAGCAGGCTCATCCTTCTCGCGGAGAGGGCGCTCCAGCTGACTCTTCTGCTCAGGACAGGCCAGCACTGGCTGTACCTGTCAACACAGGCCACACTCCTATGGAGGAGAAAAAGCAAGTACCTCAGCCTGTCTCTGGAGAGACAGCCAGGAACCAAGGAGCTCCGTGGGTCGCATGCAGCTCCCTTGTCGGGAAACAAGGTGGAACAGATGGATGGGGTAGAACCCCTCCCCAGTTCATCAACCACCCTTCCACCCAGTTCTGGTCGTGGCTGCGGATCGGGGCCTCGCGGCACAGACCCTCCCAAGCCGGCAGGCAAGTCTGCCTGCAAGGCTCAGGAAAACACTAGCGCTGCCTTGTCTGCCCCCTCGTCGACTCCGGGTTCTGACCAGGACGAGATGGAGTGGCAGACTACTAAGAAACAAAAATCGAAAAAACCTGTAATTCCTCCGAAGTGAAACAACTGACTCACCTTTCCCTGTGCTCCGGTTTTTGTCCCTAAAATGGCTTCAATACTCGTACAGTAGAACTGCCGTGGCCTTCTAAGAAACCTGGACGATGTAGAGCATCTTCTGGAGGAGTACAAGCCACGAGCGCTGTGCTTGGAAGATACTCATCTGAGTCCCAGTCGCACTAATTTTCTGAGACGTTACCAGGTTTTCGGGAAGGATTGCCCGGGCTCTGGCAATTCTTGTGGAGTTGCGGTGGTCCTCCCGAGAGACGTTCCCTGCACAGAGGTTCCACTTTCCACATCACTTGAAGCAGTAGCAGTTCGGTTCATGCACCATAAAGCTCTGACAGTATGCTCTTTATATTTACCACCTTCTTTCACCTTGAAATGTTCAGATATTAACTCGCTGTTCGACCAGCTTCCAGAGCCTTTCCTTTTGATGGGTGATTTTAATTGTCGCAACCCTTTATGGGGGAGCACACGTCAGGATGTCAGAGGAAAAATTGCTGAGTCAATTTTAACCACACGAAGTATCTGTCTTTTTAATACGGGCCAGCCAACCTTTTTTTTGGTCCATCATCTTTGTCATCAACTTCCATCGACCTTTCAATTTGTTCTGCTATTTTACTTCCAGATTTTTCCTGGAGTGTGGATTCCAATCCACATGGAAGCGATCATTTTCCTACTTTTTTAACCTGTAGCGTAGCCCTTCCTTTAATTGATACACGCCCGCGTCGTTGGAAGCTTGACCAGGCTGGTTGGGGCCTTTTCAAGCAGGCATCGCTTTTAGCATATTCTCGTTTCGAAAGTCTCACAATTGACGAACTCGATCATCTTTTAACTGAGCGCATTACCACAGCAGCCTTATCCGTAATGTGTGCTCACCAGGTTCACCCTGGTGTGCATGTCAGTCCACTTTAGTGTGCTGTGGTGTGCACATTAGACTGGCCTGATGTGGCATAATGTGCACATCAAGCCATTCTAGTGTGCTGGGGTGGGCACATCAGACCAGCCTAGTGTATTTTAATGTGCACATCAGACCACATTAGTATGGTGTAATGGGCACACCAAACCAACTAACGCGTTCTAGTGGGCACACTAGAACACGTTAGGCTGGTTTGATGTGCGCACCAGAGCACTCCAGGCCGGTCTGGTGTTCACTCCAGAAAACATTAGAACACACCAAACCGGTCTGGTGGATTTTTCAATGCAGAAGTGTGCGAGCTGCTCAGCGGAGTACTTTTTAGGAGATTAAGATAGCATTGTTTTAGAGTGCAAATATTTTATCCAAAATTAAATGGCTCGATAAACAAATCTGATTCAATGTAGAAGTAGACATGGCATTAGTTTTGCCACAAAGCACCCTTGTATTGCAACGAAGTATGCTTCACAAAAAAAAATATGAATAGCTTTTCATTTCTGCAATATTTGATAATATTAAGGTGGTTATTGCACATTATGCCATATAAAACTACAGGATGCATTGTAAATGTGATGTAGTCATGGCATTAGTTTTCCCAGAAAAGATTTCTGTATTGCAATGAAGTGAACTAACAAAATGGGCAATATGAACAGGTTTTAATTTTTGCTTACATCCAGGTCCTCAGATCAAGCAAAGGTTGACGGATGTTATGTATATTGTGCGTTGTGTGATGTCAATGTTCATCCCAGAAGATTCTTATATATGTCCTGTGGGAAAGTATATATTATGGCACTATGAATAGACCTACTCATTGACTTTGAATTTGCAAAAACTGCTCGGGAGATCTATAAGAACCTATTTTATCGAATTATTATTGAGCACTTTACTTATTTTCAACATGTGAAGATGCCTTAAGTGTACAAGGATTCTACACAAGTCTTGTGATGAGTCAGACACCAAGCGAAATAGAGATGTAGTCAATCGCTTCGATGACGCCTGGAAAAGTGTGCATTGCATAAAGTTCGTGAGAAACGACCCCGTATCTTGTCGTTGCTGCTTTTCACGTTGATGCCTTTTGTATTCTGAGTCTTATAGGCATGAACCAGCTCTCCCGAATCGCGCTTTTGACTTAGCACCATCGACATGGTTACTGAGCTACGCTAATTATCAGTGCTGCATGTACAGCTGTCTCTTTTCCACCCAAGGTGTGGGAAGGTGCAACAGCATAGCAGAAGCGGTGCTTCCAGCACCAAAAGAAAGAACTGAAACAAGAATTGGGCAAATGCTCTTTAACATGTAAACAAAACAAATGTTCACACATGGCTTTGTGTGCAGTCGAGTACATAAGAGAACTCTCTGCTCCAACACAGTGGAAGGCATCTGCTGAGGCAGCTCGTGCTATGACGTCTTCCTTAAGCTGGAACTTGTCAAAAGAGAGCACCACTTGTGCTGTTTTGCTCCCTTAGCCTCGCTACACGGGCTCGCCTGGCAAACACCTGGTTGATGAGTGCTGATCTTGCACTGGTCCTGCCATGGTGCTCAGGAACATGCTCGACTACTACATCTGAGAAGACACGTCGAAGACTTGCCAACCTCAAGTCCACGGGTGGTTCGGCCAGCTGGAGCGCCAGGTTGAGGACCACTGCCATGGCCACAATGCTGGACAGTGCAGTCTCCAGCTTGATGCGGAGTCCGAACTCCAGAGCGGGAAAGCGGCGCTTCCACACGCCGTACTGCCTTTCAACAGTACTGCGTGTGGGTATGTGGGCTCGGTTGTAGGCTCTCTCAGCTGGCGTCTTCGGAGCAGCAACTGGTGTGAAGAGGTACCTGCATCTGTCCACTCTCAAAGAGTGCTTCTAAAGCACTGTTGCCAACGATTGTGCTGTCATGGACCGAGCCTGGCCACCGGACCACAATGTTGCGGATGCAGAGTTGATGGTCTGACACTATCTGCACAATAATGGAAAAGTATCCTGCCCGGTTCCGATACAGTTCGGCATGATCACCTCCAGGCGACTGGATGGGGGCGTGCGTGCAGTCAATTGCTCCAACGCCTGGGAATCCTTGCATGCTGTAGAATCCTTCGGAAACAATCCTGCGTTCCGCCTCAGTCGTGGGAAAAGAGATGAAGTCTCTTGCCAGCGCAGCAATGGCGTGTGTGACCCGCTTGACGACTTGACACACAGTTGACTTGTGCACACCCCACAGGTCGCCTAAAACTACCTGGAGGTGCCTGTCGCGTAGAATCGAAGAGCGACCAGGAGCTGGTTGATGGGCGACAATGGGCAGTTGCGAAGGCCGTAGAAGGCGATGACGTGTTCGATTCGGCTCAGCCGCCGGATGGTAGCATTCTTGGAGAGTCGGAATCGCGTGATAAAATCTACGTCATCGTACCGGTAGAAGGGGTCGTCCCTCGGCCGTACCTGCCGTGGTCTGCCGCAGCCCTGGATCCAACGAACATCGATGGAATCTTGGTAATCTTCCTGGTCACTATCCCCCCCCCCCCCCCTAAAAAAAGTCGAATCGGCAAACATGTCGTCGTACAGTAACCATTCATATTTCGAGGAAGCACCTGCTAAAATGTAAATCGTGAAGTTGAAAATATTATTAAATAGAAATATGATATGAAATATATAACTAATGCGATACACAAGAACGTTTAAACATGTTTAAATAGTTTATTGTTCAAGCGAGATGTCTGCCACAATAAAAGTTCCAGTAGCAGACGTCGAGAATCAGCTGATCATTGCAATCGGACGTTGCTGCTAATCAAAACATCAATTGCAACGACTGGTCTCCGCTTCACGGCGAAGAATGAAAATACAAATATTTACACCTTGGACAGAAGATTCAGTAATCTTCCAAACTAAATACTTTCGATCGTGTACATACGCTGATTAGATCAAACACGAGTCGTGCAAAAAACAACAACCTACTTATGTGACCTGTCTCCGTGATCCCCGCTTTGCCCGGTTAAGGGGTTTAAGGAGCGCGTGCCCGGGAGAAATCCCGGGGATTTCTCCGCGAGGCTTTTGCACGTCTCAAAGCCTAACGTTTTCGTCGTAGGATGCGCGTGCCGGGGAGAAATCGCCTGGATTTCTCCGTCGTGTGAATCCCCTTTAGGGCTAACGCTCATTTTTAGTCGAGAGCGTATTTAAACATAAGGGTCAATAAGCACTTATCGTGGCCATATTTCGTATCCTTGGCACAATTGAAGATCATACTCTGGTCATCGTTACACAGTTGCAGCCTAAAACACACTTTAGGACCCCTTTTGTCCACCGCGTTGACCGCAACAAACCAGCCGCCATGTTTTAAATCCAGGATTAAGAAACAACCAAAAACTAAGCGCCCAATGTTGAGTGCTCACAATAAGCGTAGTTTAGAGCTAGGTTTAGCGATAAGCGATTTTGGTGCAACCGAACGAAACCGAAACTTAGCTTAGGTTCCCGGCTAAGCTCCGCTTTGCGCTAAGCGGCGTTGGTGCAACCGGCCCTAAATAACACTGAGTGTACTGCACGTTCAAAAGGCTGTTCAAAGTAATTCCACGTTTTACTCACAGAGAAGCTACAGCCTCAACCGCTACGGAATGCAATTTATGTTCACTATCGATTTGATACCTTAAAGGGATACTACAACGAAATTTTGGTGCTCATTTTTTGGTCTATATGTGTTCAAAAATGCACCATCAAATCGAACATACCAATATCTTGTTAAAAAAGTCACGAAAAGGAATTTTAAAACGAATTAAACGATTAGCAAAGAGCACCTGGTGGATGTCGCTAATGCCTCGCTTGTAATGCCCGTCTAGCAACCTTGGCAGCTAGTGACGGAGGTTGTCTCGCCTCCGGCCACGACGAGAGAAGAGGGGCAGGAGGAACTCCCCTCTTCCCGAGATTAATGCCTTTTGTGTGTCACAGAAGTCGCTATTGTCCCCCTACAAGATTACAGAAGATTAACCCGTCGCTCAAAATTTGTACAAAAGCAGCCGCTTCGGTGGCTGGAACGACTAGGCCATCCTCTCGACGTCAGCCTCGCCGTAGCTTTGCTCGTCTTGAAACGACCTACGTCACGATTGCGTTGGATGTCACGTGGTCTCCGCTGGGCCTTCTCCGAGCGCTTGCCAGAGTGGGCCGTTTATAACGAAAAATACAGCCGTCAGGCTCAAAATACAAACGTGCGATTGTCATTTACGGATATTGTGGATCATATTCAACCTATTTTTTAACACGACGGGAATATTTCAAATTTCGTTGAAGTATCCCTTTAAAGGGATACTAGAACGAAATTTCGGCGCTTATTTTATGGTCTATACGTATGTGTTCAAAGCAGCAGTATCACATCGAACACACCAATATCTTGTTAAAAAAGTCACGAAAAGAAATTTTAAAACGAATTAAACGATTAGCAAAGAGCACCTGGTGAATGTCGCTAACGCCTCGTTTGTAATGCCCGTCTAGGAACCTAGACAGCTGGTGACGGTGAGTGTTTCGCCTCCGGCCACGACGAGAGAAGAGGGGAAGGAGGAACTCCCGTCTTCCCGAGAATCCCTTTTGTGTGTTCCAGAAGTAGCTGTTGTCCCCCTACAAGATTATAAAAGATTAACCCGTCACTCAAAATTCGTACAAAAGCAGCCTCTTCGGTGGCTGGAACGACTAGGCCATCCCCTTGACGTCAGCCTCGCCGTAGCTTTGCTCGTCTTGAGACGACCTACGTCACGATTGCGTTGGATGTCACGTGCTCTAAGCTGGGCCTTCTCCGAGCGCTTGCCAGAGTGGGCCGTTTATAACAAAAAATACAGCCACCAGGCTCGAAATTCAAACGTGCGATTGTCATTTACGGATATTGTGCATCATATTCAACCTAATTGTGAACACGACGCGGATATATTTAAAATTTCGTTGAGGTATCCCTTTAAGGCGAATGAACGACTAGAAGCCAGTGCAATCATTTTGCTTTCAAGTGTAAAGCTTCAAAGCGTTGGGTTCACGCTCCTGGCCTTCACTGGAAGATCAGCATGGGAGAGGTTCGGAAATATTCGCGTGACGTAAAGCTATTTGAATTACAAAGATCAAAGTCTCCTTGATATGTTCAACCACGTGCGGAAAAAAACAAAAAAAAAAAAGAACACTACTATATTCTACTTTTTTTTGTAGTTTCCTTGAACTTCAAGCTGAGCTTCTCAAGCAGCTGAACGAAAGGTTCCAGCCTCTTTTAGTTGACAAACTCTTCATCGTAGCAAG
Organism: Ixodes scapularis; assembly: GCF_016920785.2. Taxonomy (NCBI): domain Eukaryota; kingdom Metazoa; phylum Arthropoda; class Arachnida; order Ixodida; family Ixodidae; genus Ixodes; species Ixodes scapularis. Next base: position 14,747,220 of record NW_024609880.1, on the reverse strand, counting down.
CATGCTCAACCCAAGGCAAAAGCTGAGAATCTTCCAGACAACGCTCGCGGAGTGTGTACACAAGCCAACAGAGGGAGATGCGGTGGGAGCTGTGAACAAGCTGCTCAACGATTTAGAAAAGGTATCATATGTTTGCATCCTTTCTACTCTGTTCAGTGAGTTGTTGCATGATTTTATGTTATTACAGTCGAAAAAGCGCCCGAGCCACATAAACGTGACTGAGAAACTAAGAAAAAGAAAAAAAAAAGGACGAATCCTTGCCATCGCGAATAAGGCGCGTTCACACCGGCGATGCAATCTAGTCGCGCGATAACTGTCATCGCAAAAGCGACCATTGCGGGCGAAAAGCGACGCGATTTGAGCAGTTGCTACTCGACCCGCCTTTTTTGCGACGCGATCTAGTCGTGGAGCGGCTGAGCCAATCAAGGGCGTTCGGAGCGAGAGTTTTCGAAAAGCGACTTGCCAACGAAGGCCAGTGGGAATGCACCTTTAGATCTAACGCTAACTGGTACTTGGATTTGGAAGCCACATTCTTCGATCATATTCAGCGCATGAAACTGGAATACTCGATAGGCTTCGGAAAGTATTCGAAAAAGTAACCATTGCTCTTTTAAGTAGTGTCCAGTGACTTTCGTGGCCCAAATAACAGCGAGTAATTGTAAGTCTAAAAAAATGGTTTCAGTAACATGTACAATAGTGAGTGACGAGCCGTACTAGAACAAGGACTATATTGCAAACGTAACCTGATCAAGAAAACTTTGCACTCTCGATCAGTCACTCAACACTGATGTAAAAGTAGGAAGCTTCCAAATTAGGTGTTCGTTTAGTGTTCCGACGTGGAGCGGCAGTGCCGTCCAGTACTTTGGTCGATACAAGTGCCTGTAAAAATGCTAAATGTTATTAATGCTAGAGTAACCTTCCTGGAGCGACGTAGATAATTTTATTTTTGACCAAGTCAGATTTACAGGAAAGGCATCCGACATAAGAAACCCACCTGCATGTTGAAAACTTTTGTGCGTGCAGCCTTTGCTGAAACTTTCTTTTCTTCCTTTCTTAGGATCCTGGTGTCGCCAGTGTTCCTCAACCTGTTGCTTCCACCAGCAGCAGCGGCACGCAATCAGGAGCTGCTGTTACTGCTCCACCGCTTTTGGATGCTCATGATATGAATGAGGTTTTGTACCTCATTAGCCCAATTCAGACGGTTGGACAGTAGTCTGAGCAAAATGCTTATCTAAAAACTGAATATTCAAACGAGAAGATCCTGCAATTCTGGAGAAAAAAAATGAGACAAACTATCCGAAGCTCGCTCAGTTGGCAGCAGCTTGCATAGGCATTCCCGCATCTTCTGGAGCAGTAGAAAGGCTGTTTTCTACGTCCGGTTCCCTTCAAAGAGCGCGGAGAGCGTCCCTGAACCCGCAAACAGTTGAACAGATGGTAATGGTGCCTGAGAACGTGAGAGCTAATCAAAAATAGAATTCAACGTCGAATATGAACATCACTGTTTTAAAGTCGTGTTATCGGTTCATACAATTTATTATGTTTTTTTTTTTTCGAATATGCGAGTGTTTGTGTTTGTGAATAACCGAAACAAAATCAAATGTGCCAAAATATCTTGCTACTTGAACAATTGTTTTCCTATATCTCCAATAGGATTTTATATGCTCCTATAACTTTTTGGCACAAGTAAGTAATCTTCAACGAAGACCCGATTTCAAGTACCCTGTTTTAGGTCCAAGGCTCTCTGCATGCACAGGCGCCTCGCCTACAAAAGTTCGAGCTCCACGCTCTTGCACACGCGCGGAGCTCAAACCTGGCGTGTGCAGCAAGCACGAGCTTGTTTGTTAGCGAAGCAGAGTAGAGTAGGTTTAAAGGTCCCTTACAGTAAATTGATACCAAATTTTGACTTTACTAAATAAATGCGGCATAGTGAGAGTCGGGCGAACTGGCAGAAACGCAATTATAACAATCAACTTTCGAAAATAAGATCTGACGTATTAGTCAAAAATTTTGGTTTTTGTAGCCAGTTAGTCGGAGAAAGAAATTCACTGATTCGATCATGCCCAATGTGCCAGGCCAAAAGTTGTTTTGCACTTATCGCTAATCTACAATTGAGAGAAGTCGCGCTCTCGACGACTGATAACGGAGTTAACGATAAGACTGATGGCGCAGGAGGGCTGGTATAGATTTACCATTTTTTTTAACCACCCACTAATTACACCTATCTAGGATTGTGGACATCAGGGCGATACCAAGTAATCTTCCTCGAGGGAGGAGGGGTTTGTGCTCAGGATGTTTATATATAAAGAGGATTTGCTGATATCTTCAGGCATTAAAAAAGAATTGCCCCATCAAATTTTGAAGATTAGACAGATTTTGTTTTGCCCACTTGTGTACGGTCCTGAATAGCAAGGAAAAGGGCTTCATTTTCACTTCAGTGCGCATAGACCTCCACAGATTGCGTTTTATACCAAGTTTCGTTAGAGAGATATAAGGTGTCATAGCCTCATAGGACAAATACACCAAGTGCGCATGCACACAAGGCACGAGGGTCATTCACAGAAACAAGCATGCGTATACAGGCACATCGAAAACAAGCATACCGAGAACACGAACAACCCAATCACGTGAGAGTACCATCGGAAGACAAAAAACTAACGTTTACAACTACTTTCGATGATTTTAAAACTCTTCCAACTACCCTCAATAAGTGCCACTAAACTCCGCCACCACTAGCCTGCACAAAGACAGATGTGCATCGCAGTCACCATATCAAAACTGAATAAAAGGTTAAAAAGCGCAAACAAACGAGGACAATAAAGAAACACGGACGACAGGACAGGCGCTTCTACGAAGCGCCTGTCCTGTCGTCCGTGTTTCTTTATTGTCCTCGTTTGTTTGCGCTTTTTAACCTTTTATTCAGTAATGGACCAACTAGCCCAAACCCAAGTTTTAATGCACCATATCAAAAATCACAATCCAAACATGCTCGATCACACAAGTCTATCAGCGCGCCGCGCATTCGCACCGCTGCGGCAGGGCAGAAGACACGCGAAACTTACGAAAACGCCAATCAACGCGCCCCTGAGACGCATTTAAGAAACGGTTTAGTCACGTACAGGACAAAAGGCAGGGACGTTCCTCAGTCTTTCCGCCTCCAACGCGAGTTTCCTACCTTTAGGAAGTTCGTAGACCGCGTTTCCCCCCCTCTGCTAAGCCCTCCGCAACGAAGCAGCCGCTACTGCGCTGGCGCGCCGATGGCCTTGACTGCGGAGTTCCGGCTAGCGTAGCAGGTTGCAGAGGAGTTGCGGGACAGCGGAAACGGTCTACGAAAACTCGATTTTGACAACACTACCACAACAACGCTTCGCGGAGTCTCGTGAGCTTCGCGAACGAAGGTAGTTGGTGTGGCGAGCACCAATGAAAGCGAACAGCGCCCCCCTCCCACCTTCTTGCAGCGTAAACACTTTCCCGTCGGTCCGGCCGCGCTCTCCGGCCCCCGTCTCATGAGGGAGTTTTAGGGTTTTAGTAGGCCGTGTTTCCCCCTCCGCTTACCCTCCGCTACGAAGAAACCGCCAGTGCGCCTGCGCGCCGATGGCCTTGGCTGTGGAGTTCCGGGTAGCGAGGGGGAAACACGGTCTACTAAAACTCGCTACCGTCACATACGACTACGAGGGGGCAGCGAGCCGGCGCCAAGGCGGCGGTCACTAGCGTAGCAGCTATAGTCAGTTACAGGTTAAGAAGGTAGCGGCAAATGCCCCTCAAAGGGAATCGGATATCCCTCCGCCACCTCCGCATCCAACAGCATCCCACCGTTTCCGTGACGTCGCGGCCAACGCGCGAGGAGGGTCTTGCGTTTCTGTACATATTTTCTTTATCTTTCGACTTTGACTTAGCATTGTGGAAGCCACGAGAGGGAGATTAGAGTTCTCCCCTACCGACGGAAACAAATACGACCTTCGGGGATTAGCTTCCCCCCCGACGGATATAAAGGCTGCTTTCAGGGGCTCGGTTCCCTCTCCGATGAATACAAAGGTCGCTTTCTTAAAAAGTGGGATCGGAGACAAGTGGGAATCCATTGAAGCGGGACAAGGAGGGTTTCCAGTGAACTCTTCTTTCGACTGCGGAGAGATTTGAAACGGGCGCATCACACTTGTGGGAGGAGCTTCTCCTACCTTCTTGACTTGTAACCGACTATAGTGACCGCCGCCTGCTACGCTAGCAGTTCCGGCTAGCGTAGCAGGCGGCGCGTCGAGTACGCGGCGCAGCCATATATCGTTTCCAAAGAGACGAAGCCGCCGTCACGAGCAGGCGCACCTTATCCGGCGCCGAGACCATATCACGTGACCTGCCAGTTCCGTGCGGCGGCGCACGGAGCACATTCACGTGACACGATAGCAGCGCGGCATTGGCTGGGTTGGCGCTCTATCAATGTGCCTTTGCGTCTTGCGCACTCGAAATACCCCACTTCCCCGACGGAGTCAGGTCCTGGTTTCAAGTGGCTGACACAAAAAGGCGCCACAGTCCTATTCCGACTCTACAGTCCTATTGCGAAAAACTGTTTTTTTTTTTAGACTTCCAAAAAGCATTCGACGTAGTCCCCCATAAATTATTATTGCAAAAGTAATGTCTACTAACCTTCCTGATTGTCTTTTTAACTGGATTTTAGACTATCTAAAAAATAGAAAAAAGGCAGCTCTGGTCAACAGGAAAGCATCAACTTACGTAGACGTAACGTCGGGTGTCCCCCAGGGGTCTGTGCTGGGGCCTCTTCTGTTTTAGTGTATATAAATGATATTGCTGTTGGTACTGGATCAAGTATTCGCCTCTAAGCAGATGACTGTGTCATATATAGTAATATTAGGACTGAATCGGACTGCCTGGCTTTGCAAGAAGACATTAATAGAATTTCACAGTGGTGCGAAAAGTGGCGAATGAAGCCTAGTATCCAGAAATGCTCCCAGATGACGTCCACTAGGAAGCGCCAGCCAGTAACTTTTGCGTACTCGATCGGCGGCGTTCAACTAAAGAAGGAGGAAGTAGTAAAGTATCTAAGTGTTAAATTTTCTCATAATTTTCATGGAGCCCACACATCGACTTCGTCGCGGCCAAAGCCAACCGCATGTTAAACTTTTTGAAACGTAATTTCAGGGACTGTCCCCATACTGCGAAAGCAACTCTTTTTAAGACTAACGTTAGGCCGAGACTGGAGTACGCCAGTGTCCTGTGGGACATAAAAGAGAGTTACTTGGGGAAAAAAATAGAGCAAGTACAGAGCAGGGCTGCGAAATTTGTCACAAGAAACTACAATTACAGAGAAAGTGCTACTGCTCTTAAAAGGCAATTAGAGTGGGAGCCGCTTTCCTCCAAAAGAAGACGTCTTCGTTTGAAGTTTCTTCACGCAATTTACCATGATCAAACCGGGATTAATAAATCAAAGTTTATTCAACCCCCCAACTTCGTATCTAGGAGATTAGACCACTCGAAAAAATAAGGTATGGGCAGCCCGAACCAACGTTCATAAATATTAATTTTTTCCGAACACTATTAAAGAGTGGAACGCCCTGCCAAATGACACCGTTTCTATCTTGTCAAACTCACTTTTCTTTGACAGACTGTCACGTGACAGCTGTTTAGACTAACATGTCTAGGAAAATGTTTTGATCCTTGCGATGCGAATTTCGAGTGATTACTGGGCGTGATACCGTTGTATGTTTAGTTGTTCCTACGTCGAATATTTTATTACTCTTTGAACGAAGTTGATAAAACAACATCTGTGTATGTGATTTGTTTTACTCCTGTGTCACGCAACAAGTGATAGCTATTTAAGTTTGCTGTTACGGCATATTTTCCTCAGCTGATGCTTTTATCTGGCACGTACCTGGAATGCGAGTAACCGATGTTTCTTTTATCAAATTCTGGGCTTGCTTTCAATTGAGTGTGTTTTCCTGTGGGCTTGCACTCTTTTCTTATTTTTTGGTACATATGGCACGTGTGTATTTCTACCCTCACAACTATGTACCCCCCCCCCCCCCCCCCCCCTTCCCCTGCAATAATGCCTTCGGGCGCTGCGGGGTAACCCGAAATAAATAAATAAATAAATAAACTTTTACGACTCGGACACTACCAGTAACGAGTATTACGATCTCTAAAACGCTCAAAACTTGAAGAAGAACGGAAAGAGGCTCTAGAGACGTAGCCACAGGACAGGCCTTCCACCTTCGAGGCATGGCTCAAGCCGGTAGGAAAGGACGCGAGAAGACAGACCATTCTGGGCAGCTTACTCCTATTTTTGTTAGTATCTGACCTGGACATTCACATCTAATGGCGTGAATGCAAGGACCCTACTACCCACTTGCTTTACGCTTGACGCACACGCGTGCAAGGCGCGTGCGCAAGCAGCTTCGGCAAGCTTCCTCGCGTGGCTTGTGACGAGCCAACGAAAGTGACAGTGACGGAATCTTCAGCGCACCACCGGCGCAGCGTCAAAGCTTGGGGTGTGCTGGGCGAGGCTTGAACACACAATATCCCCCCCCCCCTTGCAGAACCCTGCTCTCCATCCCGCTGTTTTATCTGTTTCCAGGGGCCTCCAGGAGGCGCAGACAGTTAGAACTTGCGAATTTTTTACGCGTAGAAGGGCAGAATACAGACAGCACAGCTTGATCGTTACATGTGTCATCCGTCCTTCTTTATGATTCTTTCGCAAGATGTCACACATACCAACACACTCCCCTCAAAGCAATTAAAGCTCACATTAGGCATTTACTTTTTTTGTTGCACATAGAATAGTCGCATTTGCATTGTGTGTTCCTTTTTGTGTATTCGTAGAGATTCTCACCCATGAAAATCCCTCCAACAAACCTCGGGGACAGGGAACCCCAATAAACTAAAGGTAGTGTCCGTGGTCACTTTTTAGAGAACCGCACTTGTTTGCTGGCCAGTCCATCAAGCTGAATATGTAACCATCAGCATGCTAGGTTCTTCCATAGTGATCTATGCAGTCTAATCCAAGGTGAACTGTAACGCAAAACAAGAATGGCTTGCGCAAGGAGGATGATAAACAAAGGAAAGTCTTAAAAGGATTGTCTGGTAAATATTTGTCTTTGTTAAAACAGTTAAATCTTGTTTTAACTGTGTTTAGGAACACCCTCCGCGCAATATCCGAATCTTTCATTCTCCTCCATGCCAGAAATTGGATTTTTAACTCTTTCCAAGAAGCGTCCTAAGAAAAGTGCATTTTTGTTGGACGTGTTTTTGAGCTGCGGTCGACGTACGAGGCTAGGTACTTTTTTTCTTGGTATTTTTTGGTGCTTAAAGCGTGCATGGTATATTTGAAGTATGATTTAATTAGCGGCAGGGAGCGAGATTTAGGTTAGCCTGGGCGGCCGGACGGACCATGAGAAAGTAGAATAGGGTCGGTCTTTGTGTAGATTTTGCTGGGCTTTCTCTTTGTGATAGGCTCGCGGGTTCTCGAGTAGCTAGTCGATGAGTAGAAAAGAGAGGAAGATCAAGGGGCACCTGAACTGGTGCAGTGCGGAGTGTGCAAGCGGTGGTTCTTTTTAGAAGAAATAGAATTTGGGAATGTAGCTGACGCAGAAAAAAAAGTACCTTCGCTTGCCAACTTTGTGAGAAGACAGAGGAAGGTGCTAGAAGGCTAATACGAGAGTGGAAGGAAAAATTTGAAGAGATGAAGTGGGAACTGAAGGAAGAGCGGGAAAAGTAGGGTCCTGCTCGAGATGCAGGTCACTGATTTGAAGAGGAGGGAGCTTGAAGTGGGGTGACGGAAGCTTACCAAGCACTGTGAAGGCAAGCTAGATCCCATGGGGGCTGAGCATAACGAGGGAATGGAGAAGCAGGCTGAACTTCAGAAGCAGGTGGAGGAGCTCAGGCTGGCGGAAGCGTGGAAGGCAGGGCTAAAAGAGCGAAAAAACGAGTGCGAGGATAGAGTGGAGCGTGTCATCGGTGTGACTAGAGAATAGAAGGGGAAGAGCGAGGAAGGACAAGCAATGATGGCAGAATTGCAGGGTATTCTCAGAGTAGAGGTAGAGAAGAGGGTCGACCTAGAAGCACAGTGGGAAGAGATGAAGAGGGAGTCGACAGTGAGGGTAGTGCCATTGGTGCAAGGGAGCAAGGAACGAGCAGTGCGGGCACGAATGAGGTTTTTAGGGCCTGTAGTGAAGCCGCGCAAAAAGAGAAGGAAGCAGCGGAATTGGTAGAGCCCAATCTGCTATCGGTGGTAAATGGAGGGTATAGCAGCATAGTGCCAGAAGAGGGAGGGCAGCCGTCGGCAGGTAGGAGAGTCCTAGTAGTGGGAGACTCCAACGTGGCAAGGATCATAAAGGGAATGCTAGGACATGTGAGAGAGGAAAAGAGGGTGCGAGTAGAGGCCCAGCCAGGAAAGTACATGGTAGATGACATTGCTAAAGCGAAGGAGGTATTGTGGGACAGCATAGAGGGGGGGGGGACCTAGTATTGATCCGTGCAGGACTCAACGCCCTGTTGAACTGGAGGAGCCAGAATCTGGGAAAACAGAGAGATGCAGGACTGGTTAAACTAAGAGCGGTCAGTGAGTTGGTGCATGTGGAAATATACACAATTCCACGTGTCTGGGGACAGCCTCTTGACATCGAGAGGCGGATCACTGAGGCTAACCGGGGGATTAAGGGGATGAGCCGACGGCTTGAGTACGGCGTAAAAGAGATAAACTGGGAAGCTTATGCGGCTGGCTCCTGCCCTTTTACACAGGGCGGTATCCACTACAGTTAATAAACATGCAGTAGAATGGGAGAGAAGCTGGGTCAGCCTATTGCAGGTTTTGCGGGGGCCCAGAGAGCCCGGAAGGCACCGGTGCAGATGTAACAGAACCATATGTACCGGTACTAGAGTCAGGGGAAGCTCCTGGGTGCGAGTACCGCAAGAGCAGCAGGGAGAACAGGAGGAAGCCCCGTAGAAGTAAAAGAAAAAAATCGGCTGAATATAGTGTTTATAAACATGCAGGTAGGTAGACACAATATAAAGTGGGAGGAGATTGCTGAACAATTAGAAGCTGAAAATTTCACAGTATATGGGGTAGCAGAAACGAACCTCACTGGTGAGGAGGAACCACCATACGTACCAGACTACTCCTGGATGGTAAGCAACCGGAGGGGAGGTAAACGCAAAGGCGGAGATCTAGGCATGTTAGTTAAACATGGAGGTGGCACGCTTGGCGACATACAGTTAACACTAGTGTTAATCACGCAGGTACTTGCATCCCTCGAAGCAACTGCTCCGCTCGGCGCGGTCAGTAAAGGGGATGCTTTTCCATACTGTGGGCACCCTGGCGGCTCCCAGCCCAGTTGCCCGACTGCGAGGCAAAGGTGCCGAACTTTTCCCGCATGGCAGCAACGCACGCCAGCCACACGCACATCGGATGCGCCGCCTTGATAAGGCAGATCAGAGGCGGCGCACAGGGAGTCGCTGCCTGGACTCAGGCGCCGCTGGTAACCATGTTAATCGTCTCTTCCATGTTCCATTGAATTTAGTTTCTTGTTGTTGAAACCGTTGGCTCCGTGTTATTCCTCCGGGTCGGGTATGCAGCAAGGCGAACCGACCACAATGGCGCCCAACCGTGGTATGCTACCCACTCGCAGGGATTTCACGGGGCTTGGTTTCTTCTTTCGGTAAACTTTTTTTCCACACCCCGTGTTTCTTATCGTCGTTCCGTGCTTCCGTCACGTCCGCGTTTGTTGTATTGGCGTGTTTCTGACTGGTGGTTTTCTGACCGCGGCAATCGTTTTGCGCGCTTCTGTTGGGTTTTTGGGGGCGTTTCCTTTTTATGTGCTTGCAGGAATCCTCACGCGGGAGCAGGAAGCCGCGATGGCCGCAGCAGCACAAATGAACCTGCTCACGAAGGTCGCGGAGATGTGCGACTCCGTGATGCAGCGCCTGGTCCACACGCCTGGCCAGCAGGAAACTCCACCGCGAGAGCCCAGATTACACTTGACTGTTCCGGTCTACATGGGCTACGGCGACGTCAAGTCCGTGGCAGACTTCCTGGGCGAGCTGCAGACGTACCACCTTGCCTCCGGTGCCTCAGAAGCCTTCATCGTGGACCGGATTGTCCCCCTGGCGTTGCAAACCAGCGCCAGGTGCTGGTTGAGGTCACAGGCCCCCTTCACCAGCCTGACGGACTTCCAGACAAGGCTTCGAGAAGAGTTCCTGCCTGCAGGCTACGCGACGCAGATTCTCCGAGAGCTCGAGGCGAGGACGCAGCACCCGGATGAAAGTCTGGTCCGGTACGTTCGAGTCATGTAAGAGCTCTTCAAGAGGGCGGACCCGAAGTCACCGGAGTCGGACAGAGTAGCTCGGGTCAGAGGACAGTGTCACCCAAGGTACCACATGTACCTCACCAACCGCACCTTTGAGACCCTTCAGGAGCTAGCCCGGGGCGCCCGCCTCATCGAGGAAGCTCTTCATGCCGAACGGAACTACGTGCCGCCGCCAGCAGCCAAGTACGCGCTCGAGCCGGCATGCGCATGGCGGGGCCCCGAGGCCTCCACGCAAGTGGACTGTCCGAACCAGCCCTCCCTTCCCCACCACGTCAACCAGGAGAGTTGGCGTGGCATGCATGCTGATCTCCCGTGCGGGATAAGCGCATGTTCGCCTTACTCTCCCTGAGAGGCCCCCGGAGGTCACAGCGAGGCCCGTGAGGGATTCGGGCGGGGGTCGCCACGACAGGTGGGAGGTCGTTGGCCGTGCCCTATCGCAAGCTGGGGTCCAACGGAGATCACCACCCAAGCGAACCATCTTCATCAGTCTGCTCCTGCAAGTGCTAGCAAAAACTGGCACGGTGCGGTCGCAAACCCGCAACTCAGCAGCATTGACCCCCGCCGCAACGGAACAAACCCTCCCCACAACAGCCAGTCGGAAGCCATTGTGGAGGCCCTTCCATAGTGGTTCCTTACGCGATCACTGGAGGCGGTCCGACGGGCACCTCGGTGCGGGTGGCCTAAGCAGGCAACTGTCGTCGGACTGCTGCTACGAGTGCGAGCAGCTCGGCCATCACCGAAAGCAGTGTCCAAGGCTTCTGGACGCTACAGACAAGAGGTGGCACGAGACGGCGGCAAAGGGCCGGAACCAATACAACCAGGGAAACTACTACGGCCGACGACGCTGAAACCAGACAGCCGCTCGCCGACGGCCGGTGCAGTCCCTCGGGGCGGTCAGGCCGCGGCATAGATTCCATCAATATGTCGAATGCAGCCCGAGCCTTACATCATTGAACCGCGCATGACGATATCACTGCTTGATTTTCCCATTGCCGCACTTTTGGATTCTGGGGCCGCTATCTCGCTTATAAGGGATATCGTTTTCGAACTCTGCAAAACGAAACAGATAAGCCTCCGGGAGTGCGAAACCCATTTGCAGCTAGCTTCTGGTACAGCGATAACAGCTGGAGGAGCCGTGAGGTTGCAGATTTGGTTTAATGGAAAGAGGCGGCATCATAGATTTCTTTATCTGCCAGGACTCGGGGTACCTGTGATCTTGGGCCGAGATTTTATTACAGGCGAAAGCATGATGCTCGATGTTTCTGGTGGTGGATACCGGCTGGGACGAAAACCGGTGCTGACTCCGTTTACCAAACGGGAGTACTCTATCTCTAACCCGACCACTGCAGCCCACTTCACCACGGTGCCAGACGTCTTGCCTGCCGGCGTTCGAGAATCGTTGCGCAAGTGCCTTTGCAAGCAGCCAGCAGAAGCAGGAGCTGCAAGCCGTCCTGCAGTCTTTCTCACCGATGTTCACGGAAACACCTGGAAAGACTGACATTCTGATGCACCGCATGGAAACCGGTGACGCGCCGCCTTGGAGGTGCAACCCTCGACCGATCAGCGTCCACAAAAGAGCACTCCTTGATGCGGTGCTCGAGGAAATGATCGACACAGGTTCAGTACGTGAGTCGAAGAGCCCCTGGGCATTCCCCGTTGTTCTCGCTCCGAAAAAAGACGGAACAGCAAGACTCTGTGTGGATAACAGCACGCTCCGCCCCAACGAAGATAAGTTGCGCGCGCTAACGGAATACCCAAGCCCACGTGACGTAAAGAGCCTCCAAAGATACCTCGGAATGATTGCATTCTACAGAGATTTCATCCCACACTGTTCCGAGATATCGTAACCACTCAATCACCTTCTAAAAAACGGCGTCAGGTGGTGTTGGGCCGAACAACAACAATGTACATTCGCAGCCCTTTCAGAAGCCGTGACCGACAACGCTTGTTTACAGCTCCGAGACTTGAACAAGCCGTTTTTTCTGCAGACAGATGCAAGTGACTGCGGCCTGGGTGCTGTCTTGCTGCAGGAGTATGGCGGTGTGCTTGGGACAGTTTCTTTCACGAGCCACACGCTAACTCCAGCCGAGCGCAACTACAGTGTCGCAGAACGTGAATGTCTCGCCATTATTCATGTTTTGAAGCGCTTCGATATGTACCTAGATGGCGCAACGTTCCAGATTCAATCTGATCACTTCGCGCTATCATGGCTAAGGGTACTAAAGAATCCGGCTGGACGTCTTGCTCGTTGGGCGCTTACGCTACAACAGTACGACTACTCCATTGTGTACCGCCCGGGGTCAACTAACAAAGTTGCTGATGCGCTTTCTCGTGCTCCACTTCCCGAGGAACACTCGCAGGATACCCATGGCTTGGTGACCGTCGCGACCACGACACGAGGATCCCCAGATTCACGGTAGGGTACATTGGTGAGCCGCGAGGAGCTTCGCAAGGCGCAGCTGGATGACGGACTCTGCCAACGCGTGTCCGCTTGGCTGGCAGCAAGAGGTCCAGTCGACCGCCCATGTGACGAGGAGTTCGACTCCTACTTGATGAGCGACGACGGCCTCCTGCTGCGCTACATCCTCCAGGCCGACGACGATCCGGATGGCTTGGCGTTCCGGACCGTGATAAGCCGCAAGCTACGTAAGCTTTTAATCCGATACATGCATGACTCTGCCTTGGCAGGACACAGCAGTGGTAGCAAAACTGACGAAAAGCTATCCCTAACTGCTAACTGGCCAGGCATGAGGCAGGATGTGCTCCGATACGCTCGTAGCTGCTCGGTGTGCCAGAAGGCAAAACCACGTGGTGGTCAGCCCCCCGGTCTCATGCAACCAATCGCGAGTCAGAGCCCTTGACATATTTGTTGCTGTGACGTCATGGACCTCTTCCCACGTAGTACCCGTGGCAATGAGTACTTATTCGTGGCAACCGACCACTTCACGAATTGGGTCGAGTTATTCCCTTTGCGGAAACTAGATTCGCAAAAAATCTAGAAGTGTCAACTCAAAACATTCGCTAGGTTTGGCTTTCTGCACAACTTGTAAGTGATAATGCCTCCTATCTCACGAGTAAGGTGTTTGTGGACGCATGCGCGGTGCTGGGAATTAAGCACAAAAGAACTTCCCCCTACCACCCACAAGCAAACATCACGGAAAGGGTAAATCGGAACCCTAAGATGATGCTAGTGGCCTACACCGAGCGCCACAAGGACTGGGACGCGAAACTGCCCGAGCTGGCATTCGCAACCCGTACGACCACTAATCGGTCAACGGGTCTCACTCTTGCCCAGTTGAATTTCGGCAAGGAGCTTGCGTTCCCGCTTTTTAACAGTCGCCTTTCTACAGAGTCTGGGGGAAGGCTTCGCCCCTACGTGAAGTTTGCAGAGGACCTGCGAAAGCACTTCTCCGATAACCTTCGAGAGGCCCGAGAAAATCTCGACGTCACCCGAGTACAGCAGGCAGAGCAGTACAACCAGGGGCGACGTGACTTGCAGTTCGAGGTGGGAGATTTTGTACTCCGGCGTACTCACCCACTGAGTGACGCCTCTCGAGGCTTCGCAGCCTCCCTCGGGAACAGGTGGGAAGGTCCGTTTCGCGTGCATGAAAAGTGCTCACTGCTCACTTACAAACTAGTTCACTGTGAGTCTAGTGAGGAAACCGGACCTGTTCATGTCACCGACATTAAACGATTTTTTGAAGCAGAAGACGAAGATTCCTCGCTGTGCCGGAACGACACTGACGGCAGTCCCGTTCCGGAAACCCCCTTGTCTCCACCAAAGCGGCGGTATAACCTGCGACGTCGGTGACACCAAAGACAGAGGAATCTATTTTTTGTCTCCTTAGCCTCTCTCGCATTTTGGGGGTAGTTTCCTTCTTCCACGGATCTGCCCCCTTTTCAAGAGAGGGGGAAGAATATTGTATGCCCACCTCAGATCCGTTATTTCAAACTTTCTGGGAGGGGTGCGAAGATAACGTCAGGCTCAACCCTCAACTAAGCCCCATGTTGTCTGCTTCCTTGTTTTTCTGTGGAGCTGGCTCACGGACAACACCGTTACCACATCCGCCATTGGAACGACGCGGCGGCGGGTCTCATGTGGACCGGACCACCAAGGACGTCGGCGCGCCAGGGACGGTTCAGAGCAACAAGGTGGCCGCCAGCCGAGCCCTGACCCAGAACAAGGAGCTCAAGCGACAAGCTGGAGCTGACCGAGGCGCTGCAGAAAGAGCAGCATGTGACCAAGGAGCGGGGGAGAGCGGACGCCAAACACGTCAATCAACGTGGCGAGCGCGACCTATAACGGGGCATCGCACTCGTCCAGCAGCTGCTGGCCGGACTTGCAACGTCAGTCCGCCCACCAGCGCCTACCACCCCCTGACGCCCACAACAACGTCTCCGTCATCGACATGCCGGACGAAGTTTGAGGGGGGGGGGGGGGGATGTGTGGGCACCCTGGCGGCTCCCGAGCCCAGTTGCCCGACTGCGAGGCAAAGGTGCCGAACTTTTCCCGCATGGCGGCAACGTCACGCCAGCCACGCGCAAATCGGATGCGCCGCCTTGATAAGGCAGATCAAAGGCGGCGCACAGGGAGTCGGTAACCATGTTAATCGTCTCGTCCATGTCCCATTCAATGTAGTTTCTTGTTGAAACTGTTGGCTCCGTGTTATTCTTCCGGGTCGGGTATGCAGCAAGGCCACACCGACCACAATACGTACCCAAACCTTCCAGGATGGCTACTACCAGGCTGCACGTGCCAGCAAGCATCACCGAAGCCGATCTGTCAGTCATCACCGACTGCGACGGCTCCTTCGATAAGTCAATCGTCGAACTGGATTTGCCAATCTTTTTCGAGTAAGGTAAACCACGTGTCTTCGTCGGCGGGTATACAGGCTCACAGCACTTGGCTGCGTGGGATTTGGAGCAGGCACGCTTGGCGACATGCAGCTAACACTACTGTTGATCACGCAGGTTATTCCTTAGAGTGCTATCTATAGGGTGAAACAAGGAGACGCCAGGCTCTTTATATCGACCAAAAAATTCGGTTTCTTAACCTATCGCGCTACGACTTTGTGCAGCGTTGCCCACAGATGGTGCATTTTTTTTGTGAAATTCGCGAAGAGCGAACATACTTGAGGAAAAAGTAAAGAAACAAAAAGGCTTAGCTCCTTTGGAAACGCAGCGACGCCACCGGTCTTCAAACAACATGGCGCCGTTTCGCACGGGAGACAAGAGATAGCGTAACAAACGCCGCCAACCAGCCGCCAACGAACGAGCATACGCCGCCGAGAGCAGGCCTTTTTAGCAGACGATCTCTTCGACTCAAAGGCGGCTCGCGTTTTGCAGGCGGCGACTGCCGCAGAAACAAAAAAAGACAGGCGCGGTAACAGCAAGGAACTGCAGTACCTTGTCTGCTAAAGGGCCGGCTCTCGGCGTTGTTTGCTCGTTCGTTGGTGGCAGTTGGCGTCGCGACCGCTTGCGCCATCGCTTGTCTCCCGTGCGAAACGGCGCCGTGTTGTTTGCAGACCGGTGGCGCCGCTGCGTTTCCATAGGAGCTAAGCCTTTTTCTTTCTTTACTTTTTCCTCAGGTACGTTTGCTCTTTGCAAATTTTACAAAAAAAAAGAAGCACCATCTGTGGCCAACGCTGCACAAAGTCGTAGCGCGACAGGTTAAGAAACCGAATTTTCCGGTCCATTTAAAGAGCTTGGCGTCTCCTTGTTTCACCCTATATATTCGAAAGCTCCTGTTTATGTTGCCAGGATCTCCCACGTCAAGTGCTGATGCCGTCTGTGGCAAACGAGTGGCGTTGCGCATATCTCGCAAATATTTCCTCCTTGCAAGTCGCGTTCCTTACTTGGTTCTCTTGTTGTTACTTTCCAGAGATGTAGAACTCAAACCTGGCCTCCTCAATGTAGTAAAAATTTACCTTCTTAAAAGTTCGTAGAGCGGTCAAGCTTCCTCCATGAGCAAGCTAGACGCAATTGATAGTAGGTTTACAAAGCATGAAAACATGATCGAGAAAATAAATAAGAAGCTTGTTGTTACGGAAAGGCAAATTGGGGTCGTCAATAAATTAGTAACATAACAGGCAAAGCTAATTGAACTCCGTGTACGACAGATTAAGGAATTGAAAACAGGAATGTTCATCTGGAAAACAAAAGTCGTAGGTGAAACCTCGTTTTCTATGTTGTGGATGACACGAATAGCTCAGAAACGTGGAATGAATCTGAAAATTGTATTAACAGTATCTGCAAAGATAGTCTCGGTATAGACCTAGAAATTGTGCAATGGGCGAACCATGTAGGTTATTATAATGAAACGTTTACAAGACCAATTATTGTTAACTTTGCCTCGTACAAGAAAAAACAGGATCTTCTGTCAAACGCCAAAAAGTTCAAGGAATCATTCTACACCGTAAACCAAGATTATTCGCCGAAAACCCGTGAAATTTGTAATTTTGGAAGCATGTCAGAACCAGAAAAGCGGACAGTGGCAACCGTGTAAGGCTAAACTTTGATAAGCTTATCGTAAATGTTAGTTTTTACATGGGATATGGAAATAGAACAAGTTGTTCCTGTAACAAAAAACAAATCTCCATGGAAAAAAAAAGAGAAACGCGTTCGTCGTGACCTAGTTGTTGTTGTTATAAACTCCACAAACATTGTAAATAAAGTTGGCGATTTGGCAGGTTTTATCGACCCAGTGAAGGCTGATATTGTATTTGTAACTGAATGTGGTGACTGCAAAAGCCATCGTCTTCTTTGTCAGCAGAGCACGAGCTCGGACGCGGGAGCTCGTGCATTCCGTTCTTCGACAGCTGGAATCTTGGCAGCTGGTCATGTCTCTATGACGTGCTGTATTGGAATAAACCCTTACTACACCCCTCGACTCGGGCCTGCTACACTGGCGACGAAGGTGAAGACCACACCGGACTCAACGGGAGCACGGCAGAGCAGCAGCGAGCATGGTGGAGAACCAGATCCACCGCTTCCACGGTCCCGGGACATTCGACGCCGAAAAGGAGAACTGGAAACTTTGTCAGATAAGGTTTCAAGCTTGTCTCGACGTCGCTAAGATCACTGCCGACGCGGACAAGAGAAACCTATTGATCGCTTCATTTGGTCCCGAGACAATCAAGCTGCTCCCTAATTCAGCCACAGAGCTTTCTGGAGACTCCGTATCAAGAATCGCTCAAAAAGCTCGAAGAACATTTCGCACCTAAGAAATTCAAGGAATTCGAACGGGCGAAGTTGTTTTCGGCTCGCCAGGAAGAAAATGAGACAATCAAAGATTTCATAACGCGGCTTAGATCAATCCTCATTAACTGCGACTGTGAATCTGAAGCCGACGCCAAAAATTCCTCCCTTTTGACGGCATTCATCGTGGGTCTCTGTGACACGCGCGTCCGGGCACGTCTGGTGCTCGAGAAGGACCTCACTCTTGACGTCGCACTTCGCTTGGCCGAGTCAACCTTCACCGCCGAAGCAGAGTCCCGACGCCTAGACCGGGGAGACCACGCTGCGCTGCTCGTTGAAAAGGTGAAGCCGTCCACTTCTGCACCTGCCAAGTGTTTTCTATGCGGCAACACCAACCATTCGGAGAGTTTCTGCCGCTTCCGAACTGAGCCGTGCAATGCGTGCGGCAAACGAGGCCACATTGTAAAGGTATGTCGATCAGCGGAGCGTCAAAAGACAGCTGGCAAGAAAAAGGAAAAGGTGAAAACAATCGCCAACGTATTCCTCACTCCAAGATCAGATGGCGAATTTGTCACTTACATTATTCAAGGAACACCCGTAAGGTTGCTGGTCGACACAGGATCTAAGCTGACGCTCCTAGACACTGACACGTGGGGGAAGATAGGGAAGCCCACCTTGCAAAAATCCGACTACAACCTCTTCTGCTTCAACCAGAAGAAAATCACGGTCCAGGGACGGTGCATGCTTCAAGTCACGCTTGGAAAACGCTCCGAAGAGGTAGAAGCATTGGTGATTGACTAGCGACACACCAACCTGCTAGGAAGAACGTGGATCCACAGGCTGCAGATCGACCTCAACAAATTGTTCATTCAATCTGTGGAACTGGAAGTCGAAGCCTCGCTTCAGACAATGTTGGCTACATTTCCGACCTTGTTCTCCGGCGTCTTGGGCTGTTGCACTAAACTCAAGGTCCAACTTCAGTTCAAGCCTGACGCGAAACCAAAGTTCTTCAAGCCCCGCCCAATACTGTTTGCTATGCGAGAAGCAGTAGAGAAAGACAGCCAAGCAAGTCAAGAAGAACGTTCTGACACTCGTGGACTTCTCGCAGTGGGCCACTCCGGTTGTGGTCGTCCCAAAGTCGGATGGATCAGTTCGAGTCTGTAGTGACTTCAGTGTCACTGTGAATTTTCAGCTTGACATAACCCAGTACCCACTGCCACGTCCAGAAGAACTTTTCGCTAAACTAAATGGAGGCAACAAATTCACGAAGCTGGACTTGTCAGAAGCGTATCTCCAGCTAGAACTTGATGAAGAGGCAAGAACGGCTCTCGTGATCAACACGCACGAAGGCCTGTTCCGATTCAACCAGATGCCCTTTGGAGTCGCCTCCGTCCCAGCAGTGTTCCAGCGCACGATGGACAAGGTAACTGCAGGGCTCGAGGGCGTTGCCTGTTACCTCGATGATATCATTGTGACTGGGAGAGATACTCCTGAACACCTCCGGAATCTTGAACAAGTGCTCCAGCGGCTAGAGGAATAAGGCTTCACGCTCAAGAGGGAAAAATGCGCCTTTCTTCAACAAAAGGTCGAGTACCTCGGGCAGGTCGTTTCCGCCGACGGCTTCACGCCTTCCATGGCAAAGGTCTCGGCTATCCTGAATATGCCAGAGCCCAAGAACATCATCCAGCTAAGATCTTTCCTCGGCATGGTGTAGCATTACGGCAAGTTCCCTCCGAACCTTGCTGACAAATGTGCGCCGCTGAACAGGCTACTAAGAAAAGACACCGCCTGGCAATGGAGCTCCGAGTGCGTAGATGCGTTTGAAAACATCAAACAACAGCTGACGGCTACGGAGGCCCTAGTCCACTTCAACCCTGATCTGCCAATTTACCTCGCGGCGGATGCATCGTCGGAAGGTGTGGGCGCGGTGATATATCACAAGATTAATGGCAAGGAACGCCCCATAGCACATGCTTCTAAGACACTGAATTCGTCAGAGTGTGCTTGTGCACAAATAGAAAAGGAAGCACTTGCCATCATCTTTGGAGTCGGAAAATTTCACCAGTACCTTTGGGGGACGCAGGTTGGTGCTCTATACTGACCACAAACCTCTGACAACCATATTTGGCCCCATGAAGGGATTCCCGGTGATATCGGCGAACGAACTCCAGCGTTGGGCCTTTATACTAATGAACTACAGCTACACAATTGAGTACGTGCCAACAGCAAACTTCGGAAACGCTGATGGACTTTCGCGTTTTGCACAAAGTCCCGACGAGTGCTTCGACAAGGAAATGGCAAGCGGAGTTTTCACCATCTCCTGTGATAGAGAACATCTCTTTGCGCTTCGCACCCAGAGTTTGTCTAAGTTACCAGTGAAGGCAAAGGACATCGCCACGGAAAGTGCGTCAGATTGTCCTCTCCCAAGTACAACGGTACATCAGTCAGGGCTGGCCAGAAAAGGTGACGGACTCCGACCTCACGAGATTCCATAGACAGAGATCGGAATTAACCATCCTCAACGGTTGCAGCCTATGGAATTCGCAAACCGTAGTTCCACGCAAATTCCAGCACCAAGTAATGGAACGTCTTCATGAAGGACACGTGGGACAAACAAAAATGAAGATGTTGGCACGATCGTACATGTGGTGGCCACACATCGACAGACATTGAGCGCACGACACAGCAATGCGAGCCCTGCAGCAGTGTTTGCGACAACAAACCACACGTTCCTCTTCACCGCTGGGAAGCTCCGGAACTATCATGGCAGAGACTTCATGCTGACTTTGCACAGCTAGATCAGCAGAGCTATCTTATCGTCATAGATTCGTTCAGCAAATGGTCTGAGGTTATGTCGATGAAATTCATAGCAGCGACAGATACCATCAACGCTTTGCAGGAGATTTTCTCTCGTCAAGGCCTGCCACAACAACTTGTCACCGATAATGGGCGACAGTTCATCAGCTCGGAATTTAAAGGATTCGTGGACAGCGGCGAAATTACTCATCTCTTTACCCCGCCGTATCACCCCAAGTCCAACGGACAAGCAGAGAATTTCGTAAAGACATTGAAGATTGCTCGTCGACGTTCCTCTGGAAGAGAGAGGAAGGCAGCTATCCGAGACTTCCTGCTCAAGAACCGGATCACCCCCCACATCTCAACGGGAGAACCTCTGTGTCAACTGCTTACGAGCATGCCCTACCGGGCGGTTCTCGACTTATTGAAGCCTTCCAAGGTACGGACCCATGCCAAAACGGCAAATAAAGACAAGGGAACCGCTACCTCCACAAGCAAGCAGAAAGTGTGGGTAAAACATCCTCTCCACAAACAACACTGGATAAAAGGTGTTGTCACAAAAATAATTAGCAACGTCATCGACGAAGTTTCAGATGAAGATCACAAAACCCGTCAGGTCCATGCAGATCACCTGAAACCAAGGTTGACATATGACAACCCCGACACTCCAATATTCCCAATGGATGTGCCAGGGCCTTCTCAGGTTTACACCCAGCAGGAGGCCACCGACACACAAGTTACTTCGGGGTCTCCATTGCAGCCAGACTCCAGTAGGAGATACCCGACCCGCAGCCGCCTCAAGCCGGACCGGTACAAGCCTTTCTCAGAGGGAAGGATATGTGGTGATTGTAAAAGACCATCGTCTTCTTTCTCAGCAGAGCACGAGCTCGGACACGGGAGCTCGTGCATTCCGTTCTTCGGCGAGCTGGAATCTTGGCAGCTGGTCATGTCCCTCTGACCTGCTGTATTGAAATAAACCCTCAGTACACCCCTCGACTCGGGCCTTCTACACTGAATCATGGCTAGACGCTTACATAAATGATAGTAAGGTCTTTCCGAAAGAGTTTGTTGCTTATCGAAACGCTAAGTCACGCCTCGGCGGAGGCGTTTTCTTGTTGGCCTCATTCATCTCTGAGATCATCCATACTCAATTTTGGTCATGACGCCTTTTAATCAATCTGGTGCGCAGTCATGTTACCTGATAGCTCTTCCTTTGTTCTCAGATCGTAATACCGACCACCAAATTCAGATTTTAGTATGATCCGATCGCCAGCCGACATTGTGTAGAGTGGAGGGATGGCACTTGTGTATGCACAATTGGTAGCCGAATTGGTAGCCACTTTTTGTGCATTTGCTTGACAGTATTACCAGTACCCGGTCACTGCCGTAGACCCAATGGAGTCGATTTCTGGGAAAACTGGGCGCTCAGCAGCGCTGCCGTGGTCGGAGGCGCTCATTACTGCAACGAATCGAAGCCTCACTGCTCTATTAAAAGATTGCGAAACTAAAATAAGCAGCGATAATTATCTTCATAAAATGAAGCGCTAACGTTTTAATAATTACTTTTGACGCCGTCGAGCTAGCTGGAGCGGCTTCCTAGCCGCGTGCGAAGACGAAGCCGCTCAAAATCCTACATGGCGCAGCCCTTCCGCCGTGCCCTGCCGCTGCTCCCTACCGTGGTACCGCGGTAGGTTTTGTTGGGAAATTTACAGTTCGCGCGTGCCACACCACGTGTTATGGCAAAGAATTGTAAGTTCTGCTTGCCTACCTTGTGTCCAGCAGTTGACAGTCCGTTACTTGTCGTCAGCGTCTTCCAGGGAATCGAAACAGATGCAGCATTTTTCGCACTCGTTGACGCATTTATTCAGTCATTTGCATGACAAGGAAAAACAATTTACACTCACTTTATATAAGCGTTGCTGTGCGGAAAAAAATTAATAATGAGCGCAGTATCTACGTTAGCAAGAGGTGCTACAGTGAAGATACAATGTGCGACACTGTTAGCGCGAACATGACATAGCTTTTTCACTTTGAAAGGCTATCGGCGCGCACCAACTATTACTGCCTTAGTTCGCCAAGTGACTGCTTATAGTTTCGTAAACCTCAGACGCAACTATGGCGCGAGAATATCGGTCTTCGCGATTTAAAAACACAATAGTCATGTCTCGCTAACATGGTCGATCGTTTCGGTCACGCCGCTATAAATGTCATATTTTCGGGGACTGATATGTGTCCCCATACAATTCTAACTCGTCACATTAAATAAAGAAACCCGAAGTACGTACTATGGACAGCTTGCTTGGGAACGAAATGGATAAATACATGTTTTTTTTAAATCTTTTTATTGTAGTCTCTGTAAAGACAAACGCAAAAAAGTGGGGGGAAATATATTAGTGAGGCAAAAAAGAATGACGAGGGTAGAAAGTTGGGCGAGTTGGTGATTCATAATGATTAAAAAGCGCGACAGGGCAATGGTCACAGAAGACACAGCACTGTGTTGTCTATGTCTCCTTCTGTGTCCGTTGTCCTGTCGCGCTTTTTAATCATCATAATCATTTTCAAAAAAGAATAGTAAAGCTCTTTGGTTACGGAATTTACCCAGAGCTGCACATTTTTCAGATATGACAATGGTGACTCAATGGTTACAATTTTCAGGGGTTTCCAGCCTGAATCACTTGCTGTTCTTTCCCTTTCCCAGTTGCAGATGGCAAAAATAAACAACATACCACCTTCATTGTTTATTCTTTGTGATTTTGGCAGTGATTCAAGATGATGCATGACCAACATTATGGAGAATTGTTTTGGAAACTGGAGATGTCCATATTAAAGAGAAAATACCGTAACAGCAAACAGAAATGTCTGTTTCCGTGACATGAAAACACAATAATCATAATTTTTGATATGTGTTACATAGAAGCAAACCCAGTGTGAAGTAAATATGCAGCCTTGCCGGAGAATTGTACACAAACAGCCCTATTGGTGAGGCAGGCGCGTAGCCAGGGGGGAGGCCCATGGGGCCTGCCCCCCCCCCCCCCCCGAAATCTTCCATTTTGCTAGAACCTCTGCCCCCCCCATACAGCATTTTGTCATGAGCGCCCCCCCCCCAACGAAACAAAATGCTGGCTACGTGCCTGCAGTGAGGAATGTCTAAGAAGATATCTAAATGGTTGTAGGTTGTGGAATCTCAAATACCAACTAACGTATATTACGATAAAACATCAATTCTTCAACCTGTGTAATAAGACAATAATGCAAAATTTTAGTAGGTCAGATATTGTCCACCAAAACTTGCGATCTTAAAGAGTGAAACTCTCCAAATATGTAGTTTGAATTCTAGCTGCCAAAGGTCCTGGAATCACTGGTTCGAAGCAACAGATATTTCCCCCCTCGCCCTCCCACCCTAAAAAGAAAACTGCCTAGAGGTTGTTGGCCACCAGCAGGCTAACAACGTGTCTAAACAAAGTGGATGCTCAGAGGCTTCTGTTAGTCTATGACCTTGCTCCATAAAAATTGTGCAAGGAGCAACCTGCTGACGCACTGGACAACATTGTCTCTCAAGGGTCTCGAGAAGCACAGCCAAAAGATTTCATGCCTAGTTGAAAGCTCGTGTCATTCTGACTGGTCCATGCAAATAAACAGTTAACACAATGAATTGTAATTCGGGCAAACTTATTCGTTGCTTACTTACAAACTTGAACCAAAATCTTTAGAGACTTAATATAGTGTAGACCTAGCTCTCTCTAGATCACTTTGGTATTTCTCTTGGCCTCTTGGTGAGATTCCGATACCTGTCGCTTGCACCGTCAAGTTGAACCACGAGTTGAACCAGGTTTTCTTGGTGTGGCCACCGAGATCCTATGATGCCCATGGGATGGACCAGCCACTTCATTGCTCTTTCTCATTTTTGCTGTATGTGTGTTCTCTATCCTCTCAGGATCTGCACAGGGCAATGTAAGAACACACCAGTTTGTCTCGTCACAACACATACACTTGCACAAGAGAAACAGGGCTATGAAACATTGCAGAGGGCTGCTCCTACTATCCTTTTGTTTTTGTTGTAATTCTCTTTGCCCCAGCCACTCTCGTTTTACATTACAGTTGATCGTAGATTAGACTGCATAAATCAGTACGGCGGAACCTAGCATGCTGATGGTTACATATATTCAGGAAGCTTGATAGGTTGGCCAACAATCAAGTACACTTCACAAAAAAGTTACCACGGACATACCTTTTGTCTATTGGGGCTCCCTAACTGTCCCTGAAGCTTGTTGGAGTGATTTTCGTGCCTTGAGAATCTGTATAAATACACAAAAAAAAATAAAAAAAAACAATGCAAATGATGCTATTTTATGTGCAACAAACGAAAAAAAAATGCCTAACGCGAGTTTTAATTGTTTTGAAGGGAGTGCGTTGGGAGGTGTAAAAACTTTCGGAAGAATTACACATGGAAGGACGGATAGCACATCTCGCGATCATGCTCTGCTGTCTGCATTCCGCCTTTCTATGCGTAAATCTTTCAAGATTTTAAAAGTGTCTTTAAACATTATTTAACTATCCAGCTTTCTATTTATTTCTCAAAGAAATAAAACGTGGCAAAACTAGTCGCAGGGCTGTAAAAGAGTTTACACGAGATACATTAATAAAAACGGGCAGATATTAGAAGATGTGAACTCCGAAATATTATAAAACTGGGAGAAGAATATTTATATACAGACTACAGTTTACTCGACGGGGATTGACACTGCTGTGAACGAGATCGACGAGAGGTAGAGGAGGTGAAATTTCGCCAACAGTCTACAGACAATAAAATATTTGCAGGACGGTCTTCATCCACAAAACCGTGCTAAGAACGCTTGCCGAAATGGGTACATCGCAATGAAATCACGGTGACATTTTGTAAATTTCAAAAATGAAACGATATATTCAATTACCTAAAAGAGTACAAAACCCTCAAATGGTGCGATTTGTAGCTGGAAGATCAGCTTAGGAAAAGTTTCAATAGGGGTGAAATCTTTCAAACTCACCGTCTTCAGTTGGGATCCGAATGAACGGGTGCTTCTTGTCCCCGACGCTGCTTGGGCACGACTTTGCGTAACCGCACAAATGAGGTGGTTCAAAGTCCCGAAAGACTTTCCACTTGCCCGAAAGTGCGACGCTCGCGCAATGCGATGATCGGGGCGCCGAAGCTTGACGCTCCGAAGGCGAGCGAAAGCGCGAAAGCACCGAGCAGACCCACGGACGCCTCCACAACGGTCCACCGGTTTCAGAACGCGCAGAGCGCAAGCGCGCATGCGCACAGGCAGCGGTTTCGTTTTAGAAACGCAAAAAACAGAAAAAAAGCAAAATTTCGAGAGTGTGATGTTCACATGAACTTTTAAAAAAATATATTATGTTTTTAGGAATACGTAATTTGTATTTAGTAAAATAATATGCAATCATAACTAAAGTTGAATGAGGTTTGATTCATTATTGTTTTGTTTAGTTTTTAGTAGTGAGCGCCTCCGACCACGCGAGCGCTGCTGTACACCTCTATGGTGGCGCCATCCGTGTTCGAGCCGCACAACTCGCTCTGTGTCCGGAGGTTGATATTACTCACTGCAGATTCAGCTTGGACCTGGCATCAAAATGCGAGAGGCAGCATTTACACACGCCGTGGAAAAGGCTGCCACTCCTGGCCGCTTTCTCAGAATGGTCAGCCGATCACTGGGGGCCTGCCGACCCTCTTCGACAGGGGTGTGTCAGGGCAAGCCAGCAGGCGTCTCCTCTAGGATGGTGTGGTGGGAAAGGAGCCCCTACCACTCGAAAAAAAATGACGTTCTGACAGGTGGGTATTACTGATCAACCTGGAAGGGCACAATCTGTTGTGGCTGTGCTGTGCTTAGCTCTGAATATAATGTGTGTATAGTGTGAGTTATGATTTTCTATGATTTGAGATATTTTTAGAGCGCAGCTCTTAGGGGCCCGTTTCCGGCTTGAGCGGCGTCGGCGTCGCCGTCGCCGTCGGCGTAACTGCGCGCTGCAACAGGGGTAAATTTCCCCGCTAAATCTAGCGGAAAAATTTTCCCCTAAATCTAGCGTAAAAATTTCCCCCGCTAGATTTAGCGGAAAAAATTCCCCGCTATACCTAGCGGAAAAATTTGCCCGCTAAATCTAGCGGGAAAATACCCTATAGCGGAAAAATTTCCCCGCTAAACCTAGCGGAAAAAATTCTCCGCTAAATCTAGCGGGAAAAATTCCCCCCTAAATCCAGCGGAAAAATTTCCCCGCTAAATCTAGCGGAAAATATTCCCCGCTAAATCTAGCGGAAAAACTTCCCCGCTAAACCTAGCGGAAAATTTTTCCCGCCAGATTTAGCAGAAAAAATTCCCCGCTAAATCTAGCGGAAAAGTTTTCCCGTTAAACAGCGGAAAAATTTCCCGCTAAATCTAGCGGAAAAAGTGAAAGCCGTTTACACTTCCCTGTAACGCCGGTTAGAGCGCAGCTCTTGAGGAGGAAGATGGAAGCGTACTGAGGGATAGGTGACTCCTTGAGGTCACGTGACCTAAGGGGGCTCGCGTGACGTCAGGGGGGTCACGTGACCTCACGGGGTCACATGACCTCACGGGGTCACGTGACCTCAGGGGTCACGTGACCTGAGGCGGGTCACGTGACCTGAGGTGGGTCACGTGACCTGAGCGGGTCATGTGACCTGAGGCGGGTCACGTGACCTCAGGGGGTCACGTGACCTGAAGGGGTCACATGACCTCAGGGGGTCACGTGACCTCAGGGGGGTCACGTGACCTAAGGGGGTCACGTGACCTGGGGGGTCACGTTACCTCGTGGTTACGCCGACGGCGACGCCGACGCCGCTCAGGCTGGAAACGGGCCCCTAAGAGCTGCGCTCTAAAAATTCCGCGCTAAATCTAGCGGGAAAATTTTTCTGGGGGATCACGTGACCCCCCAAGGTCACATTTCCCCCCCCCCCCCCGAGGTCACGCGACCCCCGAGGTAACGTGCCCCCCCTCCCCCCCCCCGAGGTCACGTCAACCTTTCCCACCGAGGCCAGGTGACCCCCCCGGAGCATATTAAAGAATGAGGGGAGGAGGAGGAGAAGGAGGAGGAGGGGGAGGAGGAGGAGGAAGGGTCTACTCTCAACACCTCCTAGAAGACAAGGCCGTAGTGCTCTTCTCGTGACGTCGCAAAGGAAGGCCATCGGGGGCGCGCGTCGAAGCGAATGCAACGCGCGTAGATCGACCGTCGTAACGCGTTTTTAGTCATATACGCGTGTCATATTAGATAAAATGAAAGCTGCAGATAGCAACGCGTCTAGAAAACATTTTATTACACGAGCAAAATATTACACCGCTAAATAATCGGTACGAAATGGCACGAGGTATGCGTACAAGACGTCTATCGAAAAATGTGATTGTTTTAAGTCGAAAACATTGAGTCATGCAATTATTGTTGTAGGAATGCATATTTTATACAGAAATACTTCGACAAAATGGCGAGACACGCAGTGATTTTGAAACAACAAAACAGAACAGTTAAAAATCAGGTAGACATAGTCAACGCGGACAAGGCAAGACAAGCGTTTCTCACGATCATGTAAGCGACGTTATCGCGTGCAGTCACTGAATTCTTGCATCATACCCCGGCCACATGGCAAAATTAATGTAATTTCGATCGAATGACGTTATAGGGTCGACAAATCCGCTTGCGGCGCTCGTATAATCACTCAAGACCGCGAGCTGATTAAATCCTATATCACTGAATGAAAATATATTAACGTTTCCCTGTGGCAGGGGTACTAAACTTACTACTTAGTCTACTAATTTACTTCTCCCTATGGGCTCGAGCTGCCTTAGAACAAAACATAACTTGTTTTGTATATAATAATACTATCACCTTAATACAGTTAAGATTCTAGTATAAACGCGGAAAAGGCAATAAAATAACTTTAGTATAAATAAACACAGAACCACAAACAACTCACTTTCAATAATCACACAAACTTGATTTTCATCTTCCAGTGAATACTAGATTAGCGCGCATATTTACAAATGTCGACGCAACTGCATACGAACAAGGAACAAAATTGCAATTTATCATGCGATTAAAAAAAAAACGATTGCAGCATCTTACTTGCGTTCTACATGAACGAGAAAGCCCGTAAATAAGTTGTTTCTCACCTGTCGATCGTATCCATACGTCCCACAATATCCGTGACGAACACATTTGAATACGAACTCCAAGAAGCCTCTCTCTGTCGAGAGAGAGGTCTATCGATTAGTCGACCAGAGCCTTCGTTGGCTAGTTGTCACACGTCACTCAAACCATAGCAGGACTTGTTTCACAAATGCACGTAAATGCTGTAGTATCAAGCGAACACAAAAAAAAAAAAAAACTACCCGAGACTACGGTGATGACAGAAATACGACGGGAAACAAATCTCAAAAGTACCACACACGAGAGCAGCGGCAACGAAAGGCTTAACGTTGTCGACCCATCTCTTGCTGGTGTGCGCTCCCTGCGACAACGACTGGATTTCTTTTCGGTTTGCTTCCCTTCTGAGATGTCTCAGCGTTCCTTTTCAGACAGTCAGCAGCTCACACACAACGTAAATTTACCAGAATCGGAGCCATGTGGCATCAGCAGCATCGCAGCCGGCCCTTTCGAAAAGTGTGGGGTGCTGCGGAACTGCACGTAGTCCCGCGGTTACGGGAATACTCATAAATATAATTTTGGTACTCTCAACCTTGGTAGCGCGTTATATAATACGTTTATATTATATATATAATAAATTGTACAAGACTGCGCCTTTAAAACGTATATTAATGTCTGATAAACGCGCATGAACGAACACCACCGCGCCGCTTGTCAAGGGACATTGTTTTCACGTCGATAGCGTATTCTCACGTAGTTGCGCCATGGACTTCCTTCCTCCGCCATTATGACGTAACCTCTCAGAGCGCTCTGGCCTTCTTCTCTAGGAGGTGTTGCTACTCTCCTCTCAGTACCCTTCCCTCCTCCTCCTCAAGAGCTGCGCTCCAATTCGGCGTTACAGGGAGTTGTAAACGGCTTTCACTTTTAGAGCACAGCTCTTAGGGGTCCGTTTCCAGCCTGAGCGGCGTCGCCGTCGGCGTCGGCGTAACCGGGGGAAGGTCACGTGACCCCCCTCCCCAAGGTCACGTGCCTCCCCCCCGAGGTCACGTGACCCCCCGCCCGAGGTCACGTGACCCCCTGAGGTCACGTGACCCCTCCCAGGTCACGTGACACCCCGAGGTCACCTGACCCCCAAGGTCACGTGACCCCCCCCTCGAGGTCACCTGACCCCCCTCCCCCGAGATCACGTGACCCCGCCGGGGTCACGTGACTACCCGCAGGTGACGTGACCCCCCTCAGTACCCTTCCCTACTCCTCCTCAAGAGCTGCGCTCCAATTCGGCGTTACAGGGATTTGTAAACGGCTTTCATTTTTTTTAACCTATTGTTGATTTTGCCTTGTGCAGCACACATGTACAGTCAGAGGCACTATGAGGTCAGACAAGGTGAATGCGGGTTGACCAGGAGAAATGCAGCGTGGGGTGCAGCGCTTTCTTTGCACACTGGGAGTGAGGCCACGATGTTCGATCTACAGTCAAACCCGATATTATTGAACCCGGTTCATTTAAACTATTTGTAAATGGACTGGTAGCTGCAATAAAGGTGCAGAGCGACAAATTCAATTACATCGAACGAAAATTGCAGCGCCTCCCATAAACCGATCTGCCAAGATTGCTGTTTAGCTCTGCAAGCTGGCTTTCCCCCAGGAAAGAGAATAATCCTTGGGGGAAAGCCAGCTTGCAGAGAAAGCTGGCTTTTTTCTTTTGGGCGGCCGCGTCCACCGCCCAGGATGAAAGAAAAAAATCTCTTTTGCGGGGGGAGAGGGTGAGCCGGTAAACGAAGTAGCGGCCACTAAATAGCTGCGGTCAGCGTCCCCTATGACGTACAGATGCCCCTTCGAGCGTAAACTACTTTTCGAAATGTGGCGTGCTTGTTCGTTGTCAAATTCATTAAAACGTTTATAGAGAATTGCCCGTTATAGCGAAGTGGTAGACGGTTTTTTGAGAGTTCGATATAGTCGGGTTTGACTGTATTATGTTACCCACAGGTAGGGGAAAACAAATTGAATGCGGGAGGGCGGGCCGAGTGATAAATTGACTGATTATCAGGCTGGACACGACAGAACTTCTTTGTTTTGCTGTTGTAGTTGAGAGTTTAAATTTTTAAGTTTTTTGTGAATAACTGCTCTTGTATTTCTTTTTAACCACTGCAGGTTTTATCATGCAATACCACCTTGCCCAAGCCATCACTTTAACCATCCAGATGCGCTGGCGAAAACGGCATGGAAGAAAAGAGCCATGGACAGCCCTGCCTGCAAGGGAATATGTGCGAGTGGTGCGTGTTGGGAAAAAATAAAATAGTAAGTTTCATTCTTTTCGTCTGTAGTTTTGTTTCATGGCAGAATGAACACCTAAACTTTCGAAAAATAGGTATTCTTTTTGCACAATTTGCTAGCTGTTGTCATCAGCGGTCCTTTCTGCATCTAAATGATATTGTGCATGCATGACCAGGTCACCCCAGAAGACACTAGAACCGCCGGGTCACATCAGAACACACTTGACAGGGTCTCGTCAGGACAATAGAACACGTCAAGACACTAGAACACGCCAAGACACTAGAACATGCCAAAGACACTAGAACACGCCAAGACACCAGAACACGCCAAGACACCAGAACACGCCAAGACCCGCGTCTGAATTTCTGATCTGGTGTAAACGTCAGATACACACCACACCCGGGCTGGTGGATTTTTCAATAGGGATTGTAAGGTGACACATCAGTCCCTGAAGATGTGGCCTATGTCTACTGATCTCAATGACAATTGCTGGATCGCGCATCCCTGCTTGTTCGCCGCAGCGCGAGTGCGGCCACCGGATGACCATATCTTGCATGGTAATTTTTGTTCGTCTTGCTAGCGTTTTGCAGCGGTTTTCCGGCGTGCTATAGACACGTTTTCTACTCCTTTGTTGTCATTCGCCGAAGACTTTCTTTAAGATCCGGGGTAAGGCGTGATACTTGCCATTGAGAACACGTGGACATTTTTACGAAAGCGCAGTGCCGCAGGAAAAATACATAACTCGTCGAAAGCAAGTTTCGCCGCTCTGGCGGAGTGTTCAAAGCTTTCTCGGCACGCCGAATTGCTGTGTCTCTGGGCCTTCGCACGCTCGATACCGTTCAAGAATCAACGCCGTGTGAATTTATTTTGCGAGTGGAATGTGCGTGAAGCCGCATATGCCTCTCGATCAGCGTCTTTCTTTACCCTGACGACTGTACCCAGACAACGCAAAGACATCCTATGCACATCCTCAGGATGTCGAAGTCGGGATGATTCGACATCCTCAGGTAGTCCCCAGCTCATCCTCAAGCAGTCCAACCAGGATCCATTTGTCTATCCATTGCACATCCTCCGTATGTCCTGGGAAGGCCCCCTCAGGACATTTTTCGTTCATTCTCAGGACATATGCTGATGGTTGCTTTTGTTATTTAAATGTGTAATTTGATGCATATGTGCAAGCATATAACCAGAATAAGGGACAGAAATAATTTAATTGTGCTTGAGGTTTTAGAACACAAGCACAAGGGACAAACGAAACCAAGCAGGTACGTACAGCATTCAGCTAACAAATACTTCGACTTTTCTGCATAATCCTCATACCCTTCTTTTTTTTCTGAGGGATGGTGTGAAGACCACGCCAAAAGAGTTGGCATAATTGTGAGTTGAAGGACGTCCATGTCTGTCTTGCTTTTCTGTTTGTCCCTGTACTTGCGTTTAAAAACCTCAGGCACATTTAAATTACTTCTTTCACTCAATTCTGGTTACATGCTCAAGAATGCTAACTAATATGCCCTCATGCTTTCAGAATATCCAAGAGAGGACGTTTCGGTTTAGAAGCGTATAATCTGCAGTTAATATACGAGCATATAGCCACAATTAAGCTGTGTGTGATTTTGCAAATGCACGCACGAATGACTAAAAATGACTAAACATAAATTTTATTTTCAGGAACAGGAATATAATTCTAAAAGATTTTCCAGCCTTGAGGAAGACTAAAAACTATGAAAAAGATATCACAAAAAAACATATCCCGAGAGTAGAAACTTCAGACTTGTATGTCGTTTCACACAGCTCAATCCTCAGTCAGAGAAGCGCCCTGGAAACAAGATATCTGACAATTATGAGTCCGAAGCTACTGCATCAGAAAATAACCTTCACGTTCCCATTTACTTTAAATGCATACCAATCCATGCAGGAGACACACAGAGGTTATCTCGATGAAAACGACATGATTGAATGTTTCTCAAGAGGCCCTAAAACTTATTGGAGGATTTGTGCACAAATAAATATTTCAAAAACTAATTCACCTTTGTTAATTGGCCACAAAAACTGCAACAAAAATATTCCAAATTGTTCCATGCAATGTTCCGTGCTTTGCACTCTGGGAACCAGTTGGCCACGGGACAGTGTGCCATGGTTTGGGTTTCAATCGAGCAGCCCGTTTCTGCTCATGCGGCGAACCACTTGCAATTTCAAGGCTGCTGAAGTTGCCTTCACGTGCATGACGATGTGCTTTCGAACTATTATTCTACATTTGCCTACTTTTGCGCCAAATTTGACACGTCGGAAACCAGTAAAATGGTGCCCAGCATTTTTTTTTTTTGGTATCGCTCGTCAACACCTACAGTATTGTACACTTGTGGGAGGTTGGAGCAATTAAAACACAAGCAGCGTGTCCCGTCACGAATCTCATGACATGATGAGCAAAGAAAAATTGGAAAACGAAACCGAAACTAAGTGGCCAACTGGTAACCAGAGGGCATTTCGTGACACTTCACCATCAGGGGCGCTTTGATTCAGGAAAAGGTTTTAAGGTAGATTTAATAAAGTCATTGGGTTTTAGAGACAGCGAACAAAGAGTGGACTTCAAGAAAGTAGAGATTACCAAGCAAAGATGAAGTGAATGGTGGCAGAAAGCAAGAGAAAACTTGGTATTTTCTATTAACTGATGGCAAGGGGGTTTTATGGGGGGGGGGGGGCAAGTTTGTCTGCTTCTTGCGCAGGGGGTAGCGGTGACGTCAGAACGCCGAGTCCTGATTGGCTGATCGCGACCCCTATCTGAGCGTCGTCTGCTCCTTTGCAACGTCGTCTGCGTCTGTCTTACCTTTCCTGCGACTTTCGGAAGTGCAGGTCTCTACGAGCGAGCTCGACTTCGCCTTTCAGAGAGGGCAGACGAAATAACTCGAGGGGTACGTTGCTTTTGTCTAAAAATTAGCAGACGCGCATCAAGGAGAGAAGTCGCAGGACTCACTGGCGAGGTGTCCCGAGGCGCCGAGGTTTGTTTGCTAAGAACCGAGAGGTGAGGGTAGTTAGCGTCCGCAAGTTCGCTCCCAAATACGTTTTCCCTCCTTTAGTGTGCGGCGAGACTCCTCTCTCTTTAACGGCGCCGGCGGGTTGGCGCGGTTCGCGCGGTTAAGGCTGCGGTACCACGGCGGCCATCTTGAACAAAACATTAGTTGAACCACCAGGGCGGCGTTGGCTGTCCGTATGAGCAAATGCTGCAAAACCTGCGCGCCAATTTCGAAACCCTTTTTCCCGTCGCTTGCGACCTTGAGTTTCCTTCTCCACTCTTACGCCCCTCCTTTCACGTGTTCACCCTCTGGCGCGTCGCGCCCACGTTCATTGTTGGGAGGACAATGTACCGGATAATCCCCAACTTGAGGCCCCCTGCCCCAAATTGTCCGGCTGCCAAGTGATTTGAGCGAGATGGGGTTTTGAAGCGGTATGGAAAAGTGGGACCGTCAATTTTGAACTATGCCTTTTCGATACTGCATAAGTTGTGTACGGGGCTGGCCAAGGCACGGGCGCGAGGACGTAACTGTATACAATGCTTGGGTTGTATACGCGCGCAGAAATGGTAGGACGCGCTTTCTGAAATCACACGCCTACTTTCCGCAGCGTTGCAATCCTACGAGTAAAACACAGTACATCTTCGGACTGTGCGTGAGTTGATGCCGGCCGTACGAAAGACACACCTCGCGCTTCCTGTCACTACTGCCGCTGCTTGCACGCACTGCCGATTGGCGGTCCTTTCTTTATTTTGTTTCTTCGCTCTTTTGAAAATACTGAAACTAATATTTTCTCAGACCCTGCTCATCGTACCTCTGCACTACAGTTGTGTAAACACATTGTGATGTAATTTGAGATATGGGACGGAGTGTCGACATTCTTATTTCGTGTGTAATGCCGGCATAATATTCCGTTGCTGCCAGAGGGTCAAAATAATGGTAGGGTCGGCAGCAAAAACTATTTCAATGACCGAATTATGATCAAACACCAGTAAGAACATAAAAAAGAAATCACATGGGGACAATAAAAATATTGCTACAAGAGGATGGTGCGCGGGGCACAAACAATATTCGGAGTGAC
The DNA here is from genome assembly GCF_016920785.2 of Ixodes scapularis. NCBI lineage: Eukaryota > Metazoa > Arthropoda > Arachnida > Ixodida > Ixodidae > Ixodes > Ixodes scapularis. Next base: position 14,712,412 of record NW_024609880.1, on the reverse strand, counting down.
GTTGAGGGAACGCGACAAGCCAGATCTTTCCTGATGGCAGCCGTAAAAGTTGATCTGGTGCCTCGTTTTGATCGGCTTTGCACGGAAACTCGTCGACTACCGACTACCTTGTCAGTGGTAAACATAGTGAACATGAACTGGATGATTTTTTTTTTTTGTTTTTGTTTCTGTAGTTAAATGAGAGTATGGAAATATGAGACGTCCGCTGACGCTTGCGTCGGCTAACGGAACCTCAATCGCCGAACGCGGCCGATGTCATGGGCGTATACAAATACATCAAGTCGTCTGGGCGGGAGCAGTTGAAGCGCCGCACTTTTTTGGCCGGTCAGTAGAGACTCCGCGAATTCTGACTCGAGGCTACTCTGTGCGGAGGGAGCCGCTACTGAGCGCGACCAATCGGAAACCAAGGATGGCTGAAATTTCCTAATTGCCATGAGATTTGCAAATTCGTTCTTCCCGTCGTAGTAAATTCGTCCGAATCGCTATTCCATTTACTAATCGATTATTTGGATGAAAAGATATATTTCAAAATTCGTACGTGGCTCACCAAATGGCAATAAAATTGGTATAGGATTTCAAACCTATATAGTGTCACCCTAATTTACAAACTTGTTTCACTTGAAATTAGAGTTCACGCGCAAGCGAGCTGGTGGAAGCCTATACTAAAAAGGCCAGAAACAAGAGAAACAAAAAATAAATAAATAAGAGCGGGATAACCGCAACACAGTCTCAAATCACAGCTGAAAATGGTTACTTGGTAAGTGTAAATGTCCAGACATTGTATTAGTAAATTATATATATATATATATTGTCAGGAAGACAGAAGCTCAACGACCGCTTTCAGTGATGATTATATTCGAACTGGCCCGCGGTTGCGAGCACGGGCCACACGAGCTATCGGTGATGACGATGATGGGGTAGATATGACGATGCCCGATGACGACGATGATGGTCTTCATCACATTACCCCCCTCCTCGGGGGGGGGGGGGGGGGTGGGAGCTATTGCAGTGGTGGGTGGTATGGTTTCAAGCGGTTCACGTGTAGAACTTCCGAAGGTCGACGGCGGCCATCCGAGGAGGAAGAAATGGGCTCAGCGAGGTAGGAGACAGGTGATGTTTTCTCGGTGATTCGATAGGGACCGATGTACTTGTGGAGGAACTTGTCCACTCGGCCAGGTTGTCGGGCTGGTGTCCAAACCCACACAAGGTCCCCAGGGGAGTAAGAAGTGTTCGTGTGGTGCTTGTCATAGCGGTCCTTGGTGACCTGTTGATGCCGCGACGTGCGGAGCTGCGCGAGCTGGCGGCATTCTTCGGCGCCAAAGATGAAGTTATCTAGGAGTTCACTTTGATTGTTGATTGAAGGAGCGACAGGAAAGATGGTGTCCATTGTGCATGATGCTTCGCGTCCGTACACTAAATGGAAAGGGGAGTAGCCCGTGGTAGACTGGAGGGCAGTATTATAGGCAAAAGTTACGAACGGGAGTACAGTGTCCCAGTTCGTATGGTCGGGGGAAACATACATGGATATCATGTCTGCAAGGGTCTTGTGAAAACGTTCGGTTAAACCGTTTGTCTGTGGATGATATGATGATGTTGTTTTATGAATTACGTTACAGGCTTTCAGAATAGCTGTAAGTGTACTCGAAAGAAACTGCCGTCCTCGGTCGCTTAAGAGGACTTGTGGCGCACCATGACGTAGAAGTATGGTGTGTACAAAGAATTGAGCAATTTCTTCAGATGTCGCAGAGGTAAGCGCGGCAGTCTCGGCGCAACGGCCGTGACTATCCACCGATGACCATGAGAAGAAACGGGGAACGGACCGAACAAATCGATTCCCACTCGTTCGAAAGGCGCACTGGGGCAAACTAATGGTTGCAGCAAACCAGCAGGGGCAGTGGTTGGACGTTTTCTACGCTGGCATTTCAAGCAGGACTGAACATATTTAAAAACAGTTGTCTGAAGCTGCGGCCAGAAGTAGCGTTGCCTAATGCGAGCGTATGTTTTGTTAAACCCCATGTGTCCTGAAGTAGGGTCATCATGAAAAGATCGAAGAATGTCAGTGCGCATATTGCGAGGAACTACGAGAAGCCAGCGGTGTCCTGAAGGGGAAAAGTTGTGCCGGTAGAGTATACCATCTTGGAGAGAGAAGTTCTGTAACTCTTTTCGGAACTTTTTGTGAACGAAGTTATTCGGTTTCTTAAGGTGGTCTATGATGCCTTTGATCCATGGGTCTTCGGATTGCTCATGTGTAATAGAGTCAAAATGGAGTGCTGAGACATCAAAAACGTCATCCATGTTTTCAAGCCGTTCATCTGGTTTGTCTACTGGACATCGAGATAGGCTGTCAGCGTCTGTATGTTTGCGCCCAGATTTGTATACTACTGTGTAGTTGTATTCCTGAAGCGCAAGCGTCCATCGACCAAGTCTGCCAGTGAGATCTTTCAAGGAAGAAAGCCAACATAACGCGTGGTGATCGGTCACAATAGTAAAATGTCTTCCGTAAAGATATGGCCGGAATTTGTTAATGGCCCAAACGACAGCTAGGCATTCTTTCTCGGTTATAGTGTAATTCTGTTCGGCGGCGGAGAGCATTCGGCTCGCATAGGCCACAACATATTCTTTTAGTGTGTTCGGATCGCTCTGCAATAGAACAACACCAAGGCCATATCCACTGGCGTCGGTGTGCAACTCTGTAGGGGCAGAGTCATTAAAGTGGCCCAGGATTGGATCGGACTGGAGAGTGGCTTTGAGAGAGTGAAATGAGTCTCGACATTCAGGGGACCAGATGAATGGTGCATTGGCCTGTAACAACCGTGTAAGTGGGGCAGCCAGTTGGGCGAAGTGAGGTACAAAACGGCGAAAATACGAGCAGAGTCCTAGGAAACTACGAAGTTGTTTGATATTAAGAGGAACAGGAAATTCGTTTACTGCCTTGAGCTTGTCTGGGTCGGGCCGAATGCCATCTTTATCTACTAAATGCCCAAGGATCTTAATTTGTCGAGAGGCAAAGCGGCACTTTTTTGTGTTGAGTAGGAGGTTAGCTTTTGTGAGACAAACGAACACTTCGGAGAGGCGAAGGAGATGGTCGTTAAACGTACGAGAAAAAATAATAATGTCATCAAGGTAGCAAAGGCATATGTGCCATTTAAGGCCACGGAGAACGTTATCTATCATGCGCTCAAATGTTGCCGGCGCATTGCAAGGGCCAAAAGGCATCACGTTGAATTCAAAAAGACCGTCAGTTGTAATGAAAGCTGTTTTTTCTTTGTCTTCTTCCTTCATTGGTATTTGCCAGTAGCCGGTCTTTAAATCCAGGGATGAAAAATATTCGGCTCCTTGTAGGGTGTCTAATGTGTCATCAATCCGTGGTAAAGGGTATACGTCCTTGCGAGTGATCTTATTGAGTCTACGGTAATCAACGCAGAAACGTATGCTGCCGTCCTTCTTTTTTACAAGGACTACTGGTGAAGACCAGGGGCTCGAGGATTGACGGATGATCCCCTTACGCAGCATTTCTGACACCTCTTGGTCAATAATACGGCGTTCTGAAGGAGACACGCGATATGGGCGTTGGTGAACTATTTCTCCAGGAGGCGTATTGATCGTATGTGCTACCGAGTTTGTTGTGCTTGTGAAGGACGTGTAAACGTCAAAGAACGATTGGAAACGAGTTAATAAATTAATTAATTGCTTTTTATGAACCTCTCCCAGGTCAGAGTTAGTGGCATTCAAAAGTATTTGGTTGGATATAACAGGCAACGTTGAAGGGTCAAAATGATGTGTTGATTCGAGCGAAGCAAGTTCCAAAGAATTATGTGGTTCGATACTTGCGACGACTGTGTCCTTTACGAAAAGAAGTGGCTGGTGTGTAACGTTACATACAGGGAGTACTGTCTTGCCATCGGTAAGTTTAGATAGGGCATAGGGTACGATGAACCCGTGCGATAGCAAGACGGTAGATAGAGGAGTTACTAGAAAAGTCCCCGAAAGGCTTGGTTCGCTCGAAAAATTTATCAGGAAAGATGCTAGCGGAGGAATGACAGTATCCTCACGAGCCCGTAATTTGGTTTCAACGATTATGGAATCAGACTCGCGGTTATTTGAATCCCCCAAACTGACGCCTTTGCAATTAATGACAGCTTCAGCAGATTGAAGAAAATCCCAGCCTAGAATCAGGTCGTGTGTGCAAGACGACAAAACCATGAACTGAATGGTGTGGCACGTACCTTGTATGAAAACGCGAGCCGTGCACTGAGCGGTGGGATGAATGATGTCTGTGGACGCCGCCCGTAATGAACAACCATGTAGGGGTGTTCTAACTTTGTGAAGACGTAAGCAAATGTCCTCTTTTATCACGGAAGTAGCCGCCCCTGTGTCAACTAAAGCGTACAGGAGTAAGCCGTCGAAATGTACCTCGATGAGATTGGATGGGTCAGAGGGAGGATGATGAAGACTCTCCCGTGACGCAGTTGCTCCTCCAACAACTGCGGAACCTAGTTTCCCGTATTGGGCCGCGCGTCTCTCCTCGAGATCATGGGTGAGAAAGAGCGAGGATACGGAGATGGGGAGCGGCGCCGTGGAGCTTCTGGACGACGCGCTGGATAGGGATCCGGGGGTGGAGACTGATCCCGCGGCTGGTTCCAATGCCCTCTGTTGTTTCGCTCTCGACTGTAGTAGTCGCGGGTTTCGTAGTCCTGTTGTCTTCTTCGGCAAACTCGTGCCACGTGGCCGGTAATCCCACAATAATGGCAGATTGGACGCGGCCGATATCCCCAGGATCCGTAGTTGGGATAAGTGGGGCGGCTGCTCCAAGGGGGTAAAGGACCCCTGTTAAAAGCAGGCGAGATAGAAGCCAGAGCAGGAAGGTCCGGAATCAGTTGAGGAACTCCCGAACGAGAAGTTTCATCAGAAGTTCGAAGTCCATCGGTGACATTAGGGGAAGTCTCTTTTGGTGTGACGACAGAAGCAATCTCCTGTTGGATAATGCGGCGCAACCCGCTGTCGTCGCTCTCAATCGTCTGGTGGCTTGCAGCAGGTCGGAGAAAATGTGAAAGTTCATCTCGTACAATTTTCTGTATCATTTGCTTCAGGGTATCGGTCGATAAAGAAGGCATGGTAATTGATGAGCCGTCATGCAGTGCTCGAACCTGAAGACGGGAGTTGCGGGCCTCATCCAGCCTTTGGCAATGCGTGGTGATGTCCTTAACAGTCGTGGGATTTTGCACAAGAAGGACGTTAAATGCCTCTTCTGAGATCCCTTTCATTACATGGCGGACTCGGTCGGCCTCCGACATGTCCTTGTCGCAACGGCGGCAAAGTGCGAGGACATCCTCGATGTAGGAAGTATACGTCTCGCCAGAAGATTGAATTCGTGCTGCCAACTTTCGTTCAGCTACAGCTTTACGATTGGCGGGTTTGCCGAAGATTTCGGCTAGCTGGGTTTTGAATAGCAGCCATGTCACGATTTCATCTTCATGGTTGGTGAACCAGATCTTGGCCACATCGGAGAGATAAAAAATAGCATTCCGCAGTTTCGCCTGGTCGTCCCACTTGTTATAAAGACTCACTCGCTCGTAGACGTCCAGCCAGTCCTCCACGTCGTCCTCTCGGAGTCCGGCAAAGGTTTTGGGATGTCGGAGCTGGCTGGGGGCAGGGCTGACTGCAGCTGCAGAGGCACCGGAGGAGGATTGGCCACTGCTGGTCATTGTCACTATTCGCCTTCTGGGACGAAGCTCCAGAGTGATGGAACGTCGCTACTGGGATCGTGACCCCGCACCTCCACCAATAATGTCAGGAAGACAGAAGCTCAACGACCGCTTTCAGTGATGATTATATTCGAACTGGCCCGCGGTTGCGAGCACGGGCCACACGAGCTATCGGTGATGACGATGATGGGGTAGATATGACGATGCCCGATGACGACGATGATGGTCTTCATCACAATATATATATATATATATAAAGTCAAAAATGCGTACTGTCGGAGTTATTAATTCGAAGTTTATTCCGACGTTTCGAGCGGGGACCGTTCTTCATTAGGTGATGAAGAGTGGTCCCCGCTCGAAACGTCGTAGTAAACTTCGAATTAGTACCTCTGACAGTACGCATTTTTGCCTCTGTGTATATTTATATATATATATATATATATATATATATATATATATATATATATATATAGAGAGAGAGAGAGAGAGAGAGAGAGAGAGATAGGTAGATAGATATTTTTCACTATTTGCTGACGGCCGAAACCAACTATGCAACACAAGTTTCGCTAAAGGCTACCGTTATTTACAATATATGACGAGCGTAGTTATTATATCTGCAATAATTTGATAGCAGAAACATAATTCGATCAAGCTACTTGATGAGTTGGCGTTCAATGAAGCGGTGTTCGATGAAATGTCCACTATTCGATGAAACGCCAATCAGTAAAACAGAGCTTCATCGGACGAAGATGCCTAGCTGTTGTGATCCGCAATATTTCGCGCAAAAACGAAAGACACCAGAATAAACAACAAGTAAAACCACAGAGCTGCCCCGCCTCATATCACCCTCAGTTGGGGCTCGACTGACACATTGCGCCGATCAAGCATCACCAACAGCTCAACACCTAAACGCCACGGCGTTCACTATCTTTGTTTGGGTGATTCCACCCACTAATATAACAACTCATACAATGCGCCGTGATAAAGTGCTTTTTGTCTTTGTGTATGTGTTTTCGTGACATTTAACCTCTGTTTGAATTCTGACTAAGAATGAAACCATGTATACCGAAACATCGATAGTGGTCTCTATTTTTAGCAACGCTCGCACACGTCTTGTCTTTGACGCAGTGGCATTCTCATCTCCCATACACGGACAATTGGACAAAATAGGTTGGTCGGCCTTCACTCATTAGCTGCGGAACGTTTTGACCGTGACGTATGTATAATTCAAAGAAGCACCGACAGGCGGGTGCCCCTTTGAAAACAAATCATGCTCGCGTAGAGATACTTAGCGGCTATAGTATAGTCCGTGGGTATTTATTTCTAGACCAACTCGTCGGCGTCAGTCGGTACAGGCGCTGGAGGCGTGATGAAAATGCTGGCAGATGTCGGCTTGACGAGCCCCACACTCTCCCCTTACACCAGATGGCAAATAAACCAACATCAATATTTGTCGACGGGCAATTGATTGAAGAGGCCAATCGGTAGTAGGATGACTCGACAAAGGATAATTCATCAAAAATTCCAACTCGTTGACAATTGTCTGTGAGGCCATTCAGTTTCCACATTGCACTCATCTTCTGTATTAGAACACATACACATGTTAGACATTTTAATATAAGCAAGTTTCGGGCACCGGATATTTTTTTGAAAAGCTGTTTAACCGAATTTCGCTTCTCCCGGTTCGTCGAATTTTGATATGAAATCATAATATAATTATTATACTGGTCACTTTTTCAATTAGAAATGGTTACAGATAATTATAAAATAAAAGTAGGCTTTCGCAAAAATTATGTCGATTATAGGCTATGCCAACGTAGCCGAACAGTAAAAAAAAAAAAAATGTTATGAGGGTGTTTTTGTTAGGGTTCAGGAAAGACAAAGGCGATTCTTCAAATGAGCACTGGTCACACAGGCCGACTGGTAACATTATTAAAATAAAAGCACCGACTTCACAGAACAGGAAAAAACAATTTCACTAGACGTTTCGCCTCCCTTGCGGGACGCATCTTCAGTAGTTACACAACAATGCCTGTGTAAGCTTCGTGGAGAGGGCCGCGTTTTTTGTTACACACGGATGTGTGTGTCCCTGCGAACAAACCACGATTCTAGGAGCTTTCGGGACCCCCATCTGTCCTCCCTCGCCAAGGTCGTCGCGGCCGGGACGTCAAAATAATGCCCTATTGTCCACACATAGTACACCAGTTCAGACTTCAGTTGGGTCGCGTGGGATGCGCACGTGACGTCACGCTCGTGTTTACAAAGCAAATGAAAAGTTCAACCTCAAGTCAACCCTATTTATCAAATATGTCCGTACTTCGTGGAGAGGGCCGCGGTTTTTCTTACACGCGGATGTGTCTCTGAGAACAAACACGATTTTAGGAGATTTTCGGGACCCCCATCTTTGTCATAGGGTGACTCGTCTATCGGACTGTTCGTCGCAGCGAGAGTACAGGGAAGGATATTAATTCATACCCTATATCGTGCACAAGAGAAGAATATAAAAAAAAAAAAAGAAAACGAAGCGAAAATTTCGATTTCCCTTCTTGTGGACAGGGCATTGTAGGTGAACGTGGCTTCCTTGTTTGATTCGCCAAAGTAGCAACAAAGCGGCATTTTACGATCGAGCGAGCACCGTCGGAAACACTGCCCAAAATAATTTTATAGGGAGTTTCACGGCTTTCCACGGCGACATAAGCAAGAAAAGAGTCAAAGTACAGGCTAGCTGGTGGAAGTCAACCATTTCGTCGTTTACCCTGAGACTGGGGTTTTTTTTGAAGAGCAGAAGTAACAGTTGCGTTCAAGTTGCGTTCAACGCTCACCCTTAAGTTCTTTTTGAAGGATCATAAGATTGAAATGCCCCTACGTACCGTTGTTAACGAGAATGGGACGTGGCAGAAGGTGGTCTCATGCTTCTTACAGCGGGGTTTGAAGTTAGCTAATTTGGAGAAGTCAATTGCCTTAAAGAACTCTAGTGAGTTGATTGAGGTAATGGAAAAGTTTCACGGAAGGAAGTGCGCGGTATTCTCCATGGACATCAAGGACCTATATTACTCTTTAGAGAAAAGCAGACTAATGGATAGAGTGAGGATCGCCTTGGAAGGGAACCTTATTAAGTTTCAATCAGGAACAGGAATAGCGGTGGATAGTTTTCTTTCGGTGCTAGACCTTTATTTACAGTCAACGGTATTGGAATACGAAGGTCGCAATTTTGTGCAAAAAGAGGGAGTCTGTATAGGTTCGTCTGTAGCGCCTTTGTTAGCGGAAATTTACTTGAACACGGTGGACCAGCAAGTGTATAACAAGGTAGAAGAGTTGTCTCCAAAGTGTTTTGTGAAAAGATTTGTGGATGATATCTTAGTTTGCTCTGTTCAGGAAGGATTGGACCACGTTTTAGAACAAGTTGTAAGGTCAGCGGCGCCAGAGTTGAGATTCACGTTAGAGAGGCCAAGGGGCGAGGTCCTGCAATTTCTCGACCTGCGTTTACATTTGGAACGAGGTCTTTGTTGGGAGTATGGGAAGGAAAATCCAAAACCGGTTCTGTCAAAGAGTAGCTGTCACTCGAAAAATGTAAAAGCCGGGGTAGTCAGATCTTTGATTAGTAATGCTTTGGTGAGATCATGCATGCATTTCGGACCGGAGGCACTAAAAAACCAGTGGGAAAGACTGGTAATGGCAGGATATGGGGAAGAGTACATCAAAAGGCAGATTGCCCTACAGTGCAGGGAGAAAAAGGGGAAGACGCAAGAAATCAGGAATAGGTACGCTGTGGTTCCGTATTTTCACGAGGTGTCCCACAATCTTAGAGCATGTGCAAACAAATATGGCGTGGATGTCGTATTCAGCACGGATTTTAGGTTAGATAGATTGACACCTTTTGAAACGGCTCAGAGGGGCTGTCAGAAGGCGCATAGGGAAAAGTCGGTGCCGTGTAGCGTAGGCGTGGTGTATGAGGTTCCTTTGGCGTGTGGTTTTAAGTATGTAGGCCAAACCTCTCGGTGTTTAAACGACCGTTTAACAGAACACAAAAGGAATGTTAAAAATAATGCAGCAAATTCGGAGTTGGCTAAGCATCTGGAGGAGTGTAGAAACTGCACAACGGATTGGTCTGGAACGGATGTAGTTGTTAAGGAAAGGAACGATGTTAAAAGGGTGGTAAGAGATACAATTAGGATTAGATCGTTGGGAAATTGCATTAGTCAACCTTCCATGCAAATAGGGAACAGCTGCAAGCAATTTTTACAATTTTAAGTGCTTTTTTTTCTTTTTTTTTTAGTTAGTCATCTTGAAAAGTTTCTTTGGTGTGTATTGTCTGTGGTGTGTACTGGTGTGTATTGTCTGTTTTCTACAATTTTGGAGGTGACCAGTTTTGAGTGGGATGTTGTTGTGGGCTGTTGTCCTGTTTATTGTGAGGACACAAAAGAGTTGCTTGAGGCTTTGTGAGGCATATCTTCTGCTAGAACCTTTTCACTTGGAAACGTTGGGAGTGTCCGCTTCTTTTGTGATATAGTGGAACCTGTAAAGTCACGGTGCAAAGGACAAGTCGTATGTGATTGGTTGTTGACGACGAAAACGAACTATATAAGAGGAAGTTGTTGAAATAAACGTATAGCTGAGTTTGAGACCTGTCTGTTTTTTCTGTTACTTCTGCTCTTCAAAAAAAAACCCAGTCTCAGGGTAAACGACGAAATGGTTGACATAAGCACGTGGATAGAAAAACAAATATTGACAACAATAAATGTCGAATATTTTTGGCAGGCTCACACCTGGTTTTTCTTCATAATTTGATGACTCATATGTTGATTTTGTTTGCGGAACCGTACTTCTGACCGGCAATTTTATTGCGTACGCGAAGCTTTTGCGTGCGATCCACTAAAGTTAATTATTTTGGGGTGTCCAAGTTGAAGCGGTGCGTGTTATTTTTCGATCTCTGTCCGAATGATACAAAGTTTCACGTTTTCACCCTGTGAGTGAAGTGAGTTGGTCAGTGCTAGCATCGAAGGCTAACTTCGAACTCTAATTTGGAAATAATCCCTATTGAAAATCGCTCTGATGGGACTTCAGGATTTTTTTAAAGGGTGTGAAAGGGACTTCAGGAATTTCTGAGATGTTTGACGGGGGCACCGATATTTCCTGGTGGGTTCACTGGCCCCGTCAGAGGCTCTCCTGAAATGTCTAAAGTCCCCTTTACGATGCCTTGAAATGTCTGAAGGCCTGTCAAGAACTTTTCTAATGGGGTCGGGAAAACCTTCAGGCCTCTTGATATGTCTGTGTGGGCAACGGCCCAGGTGGAAAAAACACATTTCGCAGAATTAATGAACATAGCTGCTTATTGTACGCTACGGGGGAAAAAATAAGTATTTGGAGAATGCCGATCGTGTGTGAGTACGGTCAGATTTTTTTTACTGCTCTTCTATCAAATACGAGTGGGCTCCTGGACCCGTCTGTCACTGCCCGGGTGTTCGGTCGCGAAAGAGCTACTGAGGGCGACCGCCCATGTGGAGAATTGACGAGCCGCGGGCCGAGTGGTGTTGGCCGAGCGGCGTTTTGAGGCGAACGCAATCCTGTCCGCTCGAGGCGAAATACGTGCAACCATGTATAAAAAAAAAAAGAAAAAAAAAAGAAAAAAAGAAAAAAAAAAAAAAGAACAAGCCGAGAGCAGTGCGCGCTTTCCAGGAACAGGGACGCACGCGGGAGCGACTCATTCCGGGAACCGCTCCCCCCACGGGGGACTGTCCCCAAAAAGCAATCGCCTCTCTCCGCCCGGCGATGGGGAGAGGGTGCAGGGCTGCCAGGCCAGCGGTCGGGGGGAGGAGGGTGCTGTGTGCAAGCGGGGGAGGCCATAGCCATTTTCTCTCTGCTCGTGTGCGGTTCCGGTAATCCCACGAGCCGGGATGTTTGGAGCGGACCAATTTCCTCCAGGAAGGTGAGCATGCATGGTTTTGAGGGCTCGCCACTTGGTCTGTTTTGATCCGTGCAGTTTCTTTCTTGGTACCGCAGGTGAACCATAGTTCGGCGCAGGCCGCCTTCAGCACCGCTCGAGCGCCTTTGTGTTCAGCGCATTCAAGGAGATGGTGGCCGGTGTCGGCTTACTCGCTGCAAAGCCTGGCAGTCGGGGTCAGCGTCCCACCGCATGTTGTGCCTGCGCACCGGGATTATGGCACTGTGGGTGTTGAGACGGTGGATGACGGCCGCTGTCCGGACTTGTTCCTTGCGCCTCTTCGTCCGTCCGACTTCAGACCAGCGAGCAAAGAATACGCCGAAGACGCCGGCGCGACGTCATCATGGACGAAACCGTGACTGTGCTCGGGATTTCTCACCGGCGGCGGGTGCTTCTTACGAGTTTGTGGTTTTCGCTAAACGTGCTTACTGAGACTGTGTATGTGTCCGTGAGGTGCACCTGCTCGGTTTTATTAGCTGAACTACCGTACATCAGGAATATACCCAGCGGCATTGTGAGTACTTTGAAAGGTATTTTTCTTTGTGATAAGGATGTCAGTTGTCCCTGTTTGATGTGATCCCTTTCGTCTACAGCTCCTTGCGCCGGGTTTGAACAAGCGTTGCTTTTTGAGTTATAATATGCATGTAAAACTAAATGTCGGCAATAAATTTTCAGTGTTTTGACCTGCATGTTTGTCTATGGTTCACAGACATTTGGGCGTCTAAGGGGTTGATGGGCTAAAGGGCCTGACGGGTTAAAGGGCTGTGGGGCTAAAGGGTTTTTCTATGGGGTATCCTTGAAGGGTTTTTCTGTGGGGTATTTTTGAAGGGTTTTGAAGGCCTGTGAGGTCCCATAATCCTTCAAGGCTGACGGGCCCTTTTAGAAATATTTTCAATAGGGATGTCTCTGTTGCCGCATCGCGGACAAAGATATATATGCTCTTATCACTGTAGCAAAATAATGTGGCAGGATTTGTGCTCTTGTTATGATCGTGTACCATTGTAGTCGACGTCATCCCAGCACGGCGTATCGTTTTTGTATTCGGTTCAGCCCTGCAAACCACACTTAGGAAAAAAATGAAAGTTTGCACCTTGTTTGTTCAATTTTTTTGTTATACTGCAGAAACACATTGCGCCCCGTGTTTTTGAAGGCACGGTAGACGGTGGTGACGGTGAGGTGACCGACCCCCATGTCAGCCGGCGTCTCGCTCGACCTCCTCGGAGGACAGGTCGTTTTTACTGGTGACTGGTGCATACGTGGAGCAACTCCGCGCGCATTGCGTTCTTCATCTCAGAGAACGCAATACATGACTCAGCTCTATCTCGTCATCGCTCCAAAATGACAAGTGGAATTCGCAACTGTAGTCGGTGACAGGTCAAGAACGAAGTGGGAGCTCCTCCTACCCTGTTCCACTTCAGCGGAGCGAACGGGGGAGAGGAGGTCGCCCCCTCTCCAGCGTTCGCAAATGGCAAATTTTAGTTTATTAGGCCACTAACTGTCAATTTACGCTCGTTCCTTTACGTCCGCCGCAGCCGATAATGTTATCCCCGGGAATACCAAAAGTATAATTTCTTTCAGCAAAAAAACAAAACAAAACAAAACATAATAATAAAACGCCCGGTATATCACAGCTTTGACAACGCTTCACGTGTGTGAGGTTCGATGACCGACAGAGAACCACCGCTGGCCGTGCTCCCGAAGCGGGGAAGTGCAATTTATGGAGACCGATCATATTATCAGAAAGGTGCATTAGAGTGCCTTCATGTGCGCGAAGCGCACATGGAGGCACTCTAATGCAGACAATCCAGGAAAAGTATTCTTGCAACTATGAGGTTCGAGTTGTACTTACACATGCATTATCGTCAAATTTGACGGAGTTCCTTCCAGCACTAAAGAGTTGTCAAGAGTGAAGATTATAAAGGAGAATATCAGCAGGAATCTATTGTCTGTTTACTGAAAACAAAACAAGCATCAGAAAAACGCATTTGGGCGGCCGGGGAGGCCAGAAGCACGGACTGCGCGCACCCAGCGTGGAACCAGCGAATGAGAGGGCACTCCTAGCAATCTGTTTTCAGAGCCACGGTATGCCGGCTGCCGGCCAAATGTCCACTTTAATTCTATTATGGCTTTCGAAACGTAAATACACGCTCGACAATTTTCGACAATATCACGCGAGCCCCGACCGGCCTGTAGATCAGCGCATCGTCACGGCGCGAAGTAGCGATATCAATGACAGTACGCGCGTGCGCAGAAGAAACGCGCCGAAGTCGGCGTCGGCTGCTAAGCTGTTTCCCCAATCACGACCCACCCCTGGTGCGACGCCCACCGCTTGCTCCACCCCCTAAGCAGGGGACCTAGTAATCAAAGCGACACACACGGTACGCAAACACGAACTGCAGCCAGTAGGAAGGACACTGACACGAGCTTAGTCAGCGAACGAAAAGACAGACACAAACTTCACTCTAGGCAAACAGAGCAGGGGTAGTTACAAGGATGAGAGGCGTGCGCAGACGGAGGTAAGCAGTGCACAATAAATACGCGAAAACTCGCAGCAACCGAAGAACCACGCAGTAAACACGTACGTGCACACGCACCAGAAGCACGTGCGTCACGCTGCGTATCTACGCGGAACTGGCGATTTTGGCATTTCGGTAATTTGAAACTTCGATATCGATTGCGTGAACAATTTATTCAGCAAACTGAACCGGTGGAGCCTCGCATAAAAAAAAAATCGTTTGACAATATGAAAGCGACTGAAATTCTTCCTAAAAGCTATATTAGCAGAAAGTACCGTGTTATAAAGGACCTCACGAGTTTCGACCAAGTTTTCCAGCACGTTATTTTGCAAGAAACGGAAGAAGCCAAGTGTACAACCAGTTTCCGAAGCTGGCAACCACAGCAGGAATCAGCGCCATCCTCGGCGGTTTCCTGAACCTCGCGTAGTCACATTTCAGCCACCGCCACATAGAGGGCGCAACCAGACATCCAATTTGTGTTTTCCGTATGTTTTATGATTTGTTTTAATAAATAGGCTCGATTAGTGAAAATGTGGGCTAATAATCAGGACCTGGAACAGTAATCTCCATTTAATACTAAAAATATCGGCCTAAATGTCTGCCAAAAATGGTCAAAATACTCGGTTTTGACTATCAACAAATTCGTGATTTCGCCTATATTCAAACTTTTTTTTTTATGGAAACTCAAAGGTGAAATTTAGAAAAAGGGCCTGTAATGACAAAGCAGAATATGTTTTTCTTTGCAGGTCTACAATTTTATTCAAATGTGCCAATCCCTAAGCGCTGTACCACTGTACTACCAAATGAAGTTTGCCAAAATAAACTGTTTTTGTCACTTTTCACGTGAGCATTCCGAAAAAAGTTTAGGCCATATTACAATGAAATTTAGCGTAGCTCTTTCTACTATAGTTGCAAACACATGTAAAAGGTTTCAAATAAAATGACCGAGTAGGCGGCCGAAAATCCGCGACTGAATGTGCTTCCGCGAGGTACATTTTTTAAAGTAAATATCTGTCAAAATAAAATGAAAAACGAAAAAAGGGCCTCTAATGACAATGAACGCACTCTTCTTCAATAACATTCTAAATTTTGAAATAAATTGCTCCAATTGTGCACCCTGCACCACTGTACTACGAAACCATGTTTTGCCGAAAAGGCCAATGTTCGCGGGTGCCCACTGAATTAGCGTTTTGCACTAGGAAAACAAATCCTACATCAGAGGAAAGATAATGTTGTACAGGACAAGATGATATATAACACATATATTTAGAAAGCTTGAACACGCCACAATCGCATTTCGAAAACGTGCGGAAAGCGTCATATGTCATGGCCGCCGTGGGACCGCAGCCTTAACGTCGTTTGCTTTACGTTTGCTAGTCAAAGCGATGGCTGCTTTATCTTAACTGCGTCTGTCGAAGATTCACCGCTTTTTCACCGGCGAGAACGCGGCCTTCGAAAAAGGCGAAAGGAAATACCTTTAAGGATACGTCCTTTCTTTTGAGGTGAATGATTTCACTCTAGTTGCGAATGTCCAGGCGTCGTTAGAGAATTGTAGCTACCCGGTAAAGATGACGCTCTCCGATAAAGGTAACATTTTAGAAAGTCACTGTGAGTGTCCTCGCGGAGCCGCAAAGTGCAGCCACATGGTGGCTACCGCACTTTACGCAGCTCTAAGTGGACTGTCCAAGCCGCACCTTCCACAGCAGCGGCTGCAACGCCCCAAGAGCAGCATGCCGCGGCAGGTCGCTCGCTCAGGTAAGAAATAAACGCCATGTTCATCGCTATGTTAAAATGTTTAGTTGCACGGGTTTCGTGAATGGTACCCCGCGTTTAATGAGTTGTTCAAAAATAACCAGCTAAACACAGATGACTGCCGGTGTAGTGACTGTAAATAAACAAATGCGGCTGTGCGATCGGTACTGTCAGCACATCATAGCCCAAAAGTGCTCGATCGCTGCTTGTTGTCACAACTTTCTCGCTCGACTAGAAGGCTGTTGTCAGTTAGCGTATTGGGGTATGTATATGTGGCGTAAACCCAAATGGCAAACGTTTGAAAACCTGCGCTAATCTGTGGAAGGGAATCCGAGCAAGATCGATCGAGCTACGCGAGCTGCGTCGAACGTATCGCGGAAGTTATGGCGTAGACTCGTTGACACCAAGAAGTAATTATTGTTATAATGCATTTAAATGCAAAGGTGCAAGCGAGCTGGACAAGAATGACGAAAATAATCCCTGGAGAAGGGGAGCAAGAGGGAAAAAAGACGAACACAATTCTTTCTCGAAAGCCGCTTTTTTGCCGGTGAAAAAGCGGTGAATCTCCGACAGACGCAGGAAAGGTAAAGCAGCCAACGCTTTGACTAGTAGACGTAAAGCAGACGACGTTAACTGCGCCAACCGCGCCAACCCGACGACGCCGTTAAAGAGTGAGGAGTCTCGCCGCACACGAAAGGAGGGAAAACGTGTTTGGGAGGGAACTTGCGGACGCTAACCACCCTTACCCTCTCGGTTCCTAGCAAACAAACCTCGGCGCCTTGGGACACCTCGCCAGTGAGTCCTTTGGCTTCTCTCCTTGATGCGCGTATGCTAGTTGTTAGACACAAACAACGTACCGCTCGAGTTATTTCGTCTGCCCTTTCTGAAAGGCGAAGTCAAGCTCGCTCTAAAGACCTGCACTTCGGAAAGTCTAAGGAAAGGTAAGACAGACGCAGACGACGTTGCGAGCAGACGACGTTGCAAAGGAGCAGACGACGCTGAGATAGGGGTTCGCGATCAGCCAATCAGGCCTCGGCGTTCTGACTTCACCGCTATCTCCTGCGCAAGAAGCAGACGAACTTGCCCTCCGCATAGCCTCACTTTCTTTTCAGTGCGGTGTGAATATAGTCATCACATTTAAATATTCTAAGCTTTAATGGTAAAATAAAATGGCTAGGTGGCATAAGCTACCGCCCGATCCAAAGGGCTCAGCCGGATTCATCCATCCATCCACCCAGGTGGGGCAACTGTGTATACTACGCTTGCATAGCAGAGTATTGCAATGGTGCCCATTCTGGATGTAAGCACTGCGGAAAGGCATTGCGCCGGTTTTGTAGGAGACACAGAGGCTCGGCGGCGCAACCGCGAGGCATAGTGCTGTGGCAAGCTGCGTAAAGAAAGCAGTGCGGCGACAAGCTGTGCACACGCCGTCGTCTTGTCGTTCGTCTCCCCCTCGCCCCTCTTGGGAGCAAAAAGCATGTATCGCTCTGCGAGACCCTCAGACGCGATCGTCCCCCGTGTCGTCTGCTTCCCGGACCCTGGTGTTTTAAAAAAATCGCTCGCCTTATAAGAAAAACACGATCTTATTGTACCCAGTTGCTACAGATAATGTTTAATGGTTTAGGAAGCCTTCAGTTTGTTCAATTTCAGTCTTGGATTTGTAATTCGCGAAGGCAAAGCGGGAAATATGTTGCGGCCGAAACTCGGCGCACCACAAGGCCACTTTTTCCCATGAACTTTGCATTCAGTTTTGCGCATGTAATCACTCCTCCGCCAATACGGAGTTGGCAGCGAACGGAAAAGGAATGCGATACTCTGGCTCTGCGAGTAGAGCCTACATACTCTAGGAAAAGGTACTGTGTTGGCTTGTCATACGTAGCATGCACCAATTTCTTTTTAACCCTTGGCACAAGTTAGCTGAAGCACCCGGTATGTTATACTGAACAATGGATACATCACTCATAAAAAATGTACATATGCTCACCAGTCTTCTGGCAACTGCTTCTGCTGGAACTTCTTAAGATTTTCTGCTGCATGACGAAGCCAAGTTTTGATCACCTGTTCGATTTCACTTTTCTTTGCAGATGGAAGCACTTTTCTCACGCTTTCTGGAATAGTATTGCATAACTTTTTAGAAAAGCGTAATTTCAAGTACATTGCAAGTACGTAATTCTCAGTGACAATATTCAAAGTATAAACTTGGAGATAATTTTCATGTGTAGTTATAGGAACCCTGATTGGTGTTACTGATGGCCTCGTACCGATCTTCTGTTGCCCGGTGCTACCCGAAGTCATATGGCACATTTGACCGAGAAGATCTCATAATGCTTATCTTTCACGTTAGAGGCAAACGCTCGATGATCAGGACAGTACTGGCTACAAGTGAGTCAAAGTGGCAAAAAGGCTGGGGCTCTCACACCAAACCTAATGCGAGTTCGGAGTCAGGACTGTGGTTGCGGACGATGCCTGCGATATTCCATCCAACCACATGAGGACAAAGGCAATTATTTGCAGTAACTCTCAATGACACCATGCTTGGCAAATGCAAACCCAGTGAATGCAGTAGCAATCATGATAATAAATGAACACTTGTTCCCAGAATTGTATTTATATTAAACTTAGGGGATGGGAGGTGCTCAGTGACTTTTGGGCTGCTAAGGTAAATATATGTCACCTTCATCCTTCTACTACTGGACGAAAGAGCAGCCTATAGGACTGCTAGAGTCCCCAGCCCAGCCAGCCAGCATGTCGGGCTTGATCTGAAAGCCCCCAGCTACCACCGCTCATCCTTTTGGTCACTAGAACCTCATTCCCAGCACCACCTAACATTTCAATCGTTGGGAGGACAGATGAGGACGATGAGACATCCTCATCACCCAAAGGGAGGTCAGATGACATGGGGCAGCATTAGACAGCGGGTGCAGGTGCTGGGAGAGAGAAAACAAAAGAGGGCTACAAGGTCATCGCCAATACTGATCAGGGTTCCCACAAGTTTTCCAAAAACAAAAATTTCAGTTTGGCTAAGTATGATGTGCAAATTCATCCTATCTACTGCATCTGTGTTATAGTTGTGACTGTAGTTTTCACTCTGACGTGTGTAGGCAGGAACAATGGCTAGCTGCGGCTTTGAAAATGTCATTAAGCTGGAAAACTTTTCCAAGTACAGCCAGCGCAACAAAAACCGTTTATTATTTAAGCTGAAATAGCTTATTCACTGCATATCAGCTTGCACACTGCAAGCGAAGTGAACTGGCGCTTTCCTTTCTGTCCAACCCAGTTGTTCTCCAGAGCCACTTTCTGCACCACGAGCATTGGTCGGCATTTTAAGCTGTCCTCACTCAAACTCACGATCACTATTTTTTCCTCAATCAGGACTCACGCCCACTCACGATCACGATTTATTCAAAATAGGGTCATCACCCGGACTCACCCTCACGGTTCAACACAAAACCAAAACTCACTCGCCGTCATCATCGCGGTCGTCACGCTCACATTTTGTCACGGTCATCACGCTCACAGGTCATCACAAATCATCAAACTCACAGGCCATCAGACTCACAGGTCATCACACTGACAGGTCCTCACGGTCCTCACACTCACAGGTCATCACGGTCCTCGCACTCACATGTCCTCACACTCACAGCTCTACACGGTCTTCACACTCACAGGTCCTCATGGTTCTCACACTCACACAGGCCCTCATGGCCCTCACACTCACAGGCCATCACGGTCCTCGCACTCACAGGTCCTCACACTCACAGCTCTTACGGTCCTCACACTCACAAGTCCTCACGGTCCTCGCACTCGCACAGGCCCTCACTGTCCTCACACTCACAGGTCATCAAGGTCCTTGCACTCACAGGTCCTCACACTCACAGCTCCTCATGGTCCTCACACCTCACAGGTCCTCACGGTCCTCACACTCACACAGGTCTTCACGATCATCTTACCCACAGGTCCTCACACTCACAG
This sequence comes from Ixodes scapularis, assembly GCF_016920785.2. NCBI lineage: Eukaryota > Metazoa > Arthropoda > Arachnida > Ixodida > Ixodidae > Ixodes > Ixodes scapularis. Next base: position 14,692,526 of record NW_024609880.1, on the reverse strand, counting down.
GTCCTCACACTCACAGGTCATCACGCTTACAGGTTGCTTTCTTTGTTTTTCTTTTGTTCCTCGCAAGCCGTTGGTCTGTCTCCGCGTGAGTCGTGCGACGGGGAAACTACCCCAAAACAATGAACTTCTGAACCGCTTATCCAATTTGAAAGAAATGTACTATGTTTATGTTTATGCTCCGCACATTTCTACCAAATCTCGTTCACCCTGATTAGTTACGAAAATAACTAAATGCAAGCTGACGAAATTGGGTGTGTTGAACTTTCGCCTGCTGATAAGTGCAGCGGAAAAACACAAACGCGCCTTCCGACAGGTTACACAGACAACGTCGCAGTGATTAGAGCATCGCCTCGCTGTGCATACCTCGCTCATTTGTACACAAATGAACGATTCATCCCGTTTCTTTTTTCGTGTGCCACCCACACGTAATTCTACGGAAGTTTATGCAGTATATATATAATAAATATATGCACTGACCAAATTTTTTCTCTCTCTTTTTTTTTTTTGGGGGGGGGGGCGGTATTGTTAGGTAGGGTGACGTCCGTCTGGTTTGAAATCTCACCATAATCCCTGTTGGATGTGTTGGGTGAGGGGTTCCGCAGTTCTGTGGTGTCCGTCAGTCGTATGCTGTTCTATGAGCAGAGACCGTTGGAGGCCGAGTTTTCCTTCTTACTCGAGCTACTTCTGCTTTTGTTGATCGACCGTGCTTGCCGCACTAGGCTGCGATTTAAGGAATCATCAGCCGACATTGTTTTTCAGTCATCTCGGCCTTTATAAAATACTGTCAGCATTTATTATCTTGATACGTGCAGCGGTCCTTGGATTGGTTTGGCATGGCTTTGCTTAATTTGGTTTAGAGTGGATCGGGGGTTTGGGGTCGTCTCCGTGTGTCTCTTTGTCGCGCACTCGATCACGTAGGGTGCGCCACTTTTTATGTGGCAAGCCGCGCCATTCTTGGCGCGCAGTTCATCGAACAAGGTTTTATAGACACATCGTTTCATTGACACTGCGATGTTTCATCGGCAGACCGTTTCTTCGACATTCGATGCTTGACAGAGTTTGCTACATTTCGTCGACACGTCTTTTTTTTTTTTTTTTTTTACTCGGACGTTTAGACGACATTTCTCTTTCTCTCTCTTTCATCGACGCGGCTTCTTGGCGTCTCGCGTTCTTCGCATGTTCGCAGCGCACTACCGTGGTGTCCGCTACGGACAGGGCGCAGGCGGTGCAAGCGCAAATGCTCCTCACTCTTTGTACGCAGTGCGCTGTGCGCTTACGTTGCTGGAGTGGTGCGTGCGGCGAGGCGTTCTTTTGGATACGGTTGGCTGTACGGGCGCGTGATCGGCCTGTCTAGCGGCTATTTCTTTACGTAAAAAGCGTGCCCTATGAAGCTGAGGCTCGGCACTTGACAGCCAGACGGCCGGACGTAATTGCTGCTTTCTGTCGTGCTCTTGGCTGCGTGCACACTCGAAGCTCGCGAGATGCATAATCGTTCCAAACTTTTTCTAAAGGAGTGTTTCTCGACGCGGGGGTGTCCTCGTATACCATTTTTTTTTTTTTGTAGAGTTATGTAAGGCTTATTTTGTGGCCAGCAATGCACGCAAAATACCAACACTGATGTTTCGCATTCTCGTCTTGCAAGTTTTCCGAAAAAGGTAGTGAGACATAGAGGTTAACCTGTCGGTTTCGGTAGTCTATAAGAGTCGATGAACAAGGTATCTACATAGTTGTAGTGTGTAGAGTCGGAGCTGGCGGAGATCTATCGCCTACGTCGTCTTCTTTGCCATTGGGCTGCTGACCGATTCTACGTGCTGGAGCTCTCGCTGGAAGCGTAATCCTATCTATATAGTGCTCAACAGTGCTCATTCGTGTGTACTGTAGTGAACATTTCAGGCCGACATATCAATAGGTTCTTGTTATCAACCAGAAAAACGGAATATCTGTAAACACCTCCCGACAAAAAATGAAAACCAGAGCTCGCCGTTCGCTTTGACCAATAGTCCGATCTCACACACTCTCACGGCTACCACAATGAGAATTGTGGTAGCCGTGAAACGCGAACTTAATCGCGCCGCCGCTTCGCGGCGACGCGACAGACCTGTGTGACTCATATGAGTCTTGAAAGAGACACAACTACCAGCTAGATTGCGCGCGTCGGTGTTTCCCATGAGCTGATCTGCCCAACGCTCTACATTTCCTCTCCAACTTTTCCCTCACGTACGTTGATCGATTGGCACCCTTCCGCATATTTGCGGCCAACTATTTTTAACAAACCCCTCTCTCATCTTGCTTTCCCCCTTCCTGGAGGATAACAATCTGCATAGGCATTAAACCCCTTTTCCCGTTTTATACAACCCCCTCCCCCCTCACCAACCGTCTGGAGCGTGCGTGACGCAGCCATATATATAGTTGTACTTCACAGGAGGCAGCGGTAGTGCACGAGACGGCTCGTGATCGACACTCGCAAGCCTACAGCGGCGTTGACCCTCGTGCGGAAAGGCTACACTTCCCGCAATGCATTACGCCGGAGGAGGCGTAGCGAAACTGGCGGTGGGTCGGTCTATTACCTCAAGCCCGGTTCACACATCTGCGTTCCGAGTGACAGAAACAACACGAACGACATCACACCGGCACGATTCTGTTCGCATAACAGAACGTGACAGAGATGGCAGAGAGCAGCTTTATCAAGCAATCATGTGTCACGGTGGTCCCGGTGTCATGTCGTTCGTGTCGTTTCTGTCGTTCCTTTATATCGGAACGCAGATGTGTGAACCGGCCTTTACGAGCCTACTCTGATGTTACGCTTGAACGTCACGGAAAATAGGTCTTCCCGCCTTTTCGAGGCGTCGCCACGGGTACGAATACTAGCGGGGTCTATTTAAGTGATTTGTTCGGCACACAAGCGTCTGTACAGGTTATGAGTTATGATTAGGGATGCCGCGAACTCCTTTCGAACCGAAGGTTCGATGATCGATTCATGCGGTTCGAAATATTTCAAATTTTTGAACTTTACATATCGAGAAATTCGACGGAAATCGAATTTTCGAACTTGTTAAACTAAGAAGTTCGACGCTTTAGAAATTTCGAACTTTAAACGTTCAGAAACGCAATGTTTTTCGAACCTTCGAACTTTTTACGCTAAAAAGTTCGATCCTTCTCGAACTTATTACGCTGCGAAATTGGATGCTTGTCAAACTTTCGAACTTGATAGACTAAAAATCGATGATTTTCGAACTTTCGAATTTCTTCCACTAAAATGGTTGAAGCTTTTCGAACTTTTGAACTCCCTACGCTAAGAAATTCGATCATTTTCGAACTTTCGAACTTGACGGTGACAGCGCAGGGAAAACCAATCTCAAACCAGACACCCAGGAAGACAAGCATACGCGCTTGTCTTCCCGAGTGTCTGGTGTGAGGTTGGTCTTCCCTGCGCTGTCACCGTCAAGTATGGTTCACCAACACGCCCAAGCATCCATCCTATCAAAGAACTTTCGAATTTATTTATCTTAAGAATTCTAAAATTTTCGAACTTTCGATTCCTGAAAAATCAAAAGTTCGAAGAACTTCGAACTTTTAGGGTAAAAGTTTCAAGTTCGTCGAACCTCGAAAGACGGGCGGGCGGTTTCATTTGGATTCAAGCCGTACGATGTACATTCGTAATTTCTTTTTTCAAATTTCGACATGCGGTGCCGCATTCCTTGCGAAAGACAATGCCGCTTATTTCAATCATCTGGCATGCTTGGTTTTAAAGAAATAAATTCCCGAAGGAGCAAGCAAGGACGACGGGTTTTTGACAATTGTCGTTCGTTCCATATTTGAAGCACGTTATAGCCGAAGCTCTGTATGGTACAGATGTTAAACTTTTTAAGACTTATCTATGTATAGCCTAGGTAAGTGTCGTCTTTAGGTAAGAATATTGCTGTTCAAGATGAGTTTCGAAGAAATGTCCAAACATGTATCTACGGGCGATTATGCCCTAAACTCGGTAATTGTTTTCGTCTCGCATTTAAATTAACACCGCAGACAGTACATATTATTGCCATCTGCAGAATACAAAATGATGCATTTATTGTTTTTTCACGTTCAGGAATAAATTAACTCATGGGGAAAGGTTTGTAATACTGTTAAAGTTCAGCACGTCATTAAAAAAAATAATAATTTTTAGTTTTTTTTTCTTTTTTTTTGTCGTTTTACGTTTTTGGAACGTGTTTATTTTAGCCTGTACACATTTTGGTAGGAGAAACTTGTTTCGTAGTTCTGGGCCTCTGAATCTGCAAGAATACAACACTTCCGGCGGATTCTTGATAGTTTCTTTTTTCTCGCCAGCTTTTTATTTCCGCATTTATTGTTATGTTTCATTTTTTTATTCATATTATTATTGCCATAGTTATATAGGTTGCAAAGACATAGCTTTGAACTTCCGAACCATTGAGCATGTGACGAGTAGTGACGAGTTTCTAACAACGACCATCTGCGCGATCTTTTATGCTGTGAAGGATGACAGTAGCTATACATATGCATAAATAATTTCAGATTAAAATAAGCTCGACCACACCGTCTTTCCCCGTATTGTTTTCTTTAACAGTCCAAAACACCCCCCCCCCTTTTTTTTTTTTTTTGTCCCCAGTTTTTACTTTTCTGACGTCACTGGTATGGTAGAACGCTCCTCGACCCCGAGTTGTGTCGGCTTCTGCGCGTTTTGCTCGGCGTTTCTTCCGTCCCGGAAAATAAACATCTAGAGCAATTACAAACTGCAAAATTGCCAAGGTGCAGGCGAGCTCGTGTATGTTGATCGTGACGCAAAATCCTGAGACTGAAAATGAAATTTGAAAGAAAAAGTGGAATACCCTAGTTACACGGGCACCCTTAACTGCAGTTACGGCAAACTATGGTTACGGGCGCTAACTGCAGTTACCGGTAACCGCGGTGCGCGTGTGTTACACGGAAGTCCTCTTCTCAGTCAGCCTATGTGGACGATCACGTGGTTGCCGTCCAGGCGAAGATATACTCATGATTTATGCGACTGAACTTTAAAAAAAAAAACATTAGTTTCAAAAGTTGATTCAGGTTATAATCAGTTTGTGGTTATTTAAGACAGTTCGTGGTCAAATATGTTCGTTTAGCTGTTCAGCTTTCGGTAAAATACAAAGTCAGCCTGCTAACACTGGTAGTGATCGACTGCTTTAAATTGGTTAGCCGACACGACAGCCGAAACAATCCATCGCTTCCGGCTTCCGGTTCGCTCAGGCAGGGTAGCTCAGGTTGACCATTGACCGGCTTTGTTTCTGTCGCTTTGGTCTCACGTGCTTCGTATCTTCGTCGGAGCCACGTTGCTGTGTATTGTGTTCCCCTCCGTCAGTGAGGTTTGCATCTGCACGCCGTAACGTGGAATGGCGTTGAGCACTCTCAACAATCCTGTGCTGGACGATGAGGACGAATGCAACTTCTGGTCGATGTTCGCCGCTCATCAAGCCGTGCTTCAACGGCGATGTATGCTGGAGCAAAGTGTACTCGCCGAGATCGACGAACTGCTCTCAGAGCAAAAACGCGCTGAGAGACGGCGCAACCGGCTTGTGCTAGCGGCTGCGCGACTCTGCTCCCGCGAGCGGCATGTGTGGGCGTATCCCCGTGCCAGGTCTTGGTACGAGACAACGCTCCCGTACTTTCCTGAGAGCACGTTTAGGGAGAACTTCCGCCTAGACCGCAGCACCTTCCGGTACGTAGTAAGCGTATGCGAGTGTATGAGACGAAACAACACCAACATGCGTCAAGCTATCCCTCTGGAGAAGCGTGTGGCTATTGCCTTGTATCGCCTGGCGACCTCGGCAGAAGACAGAACTGTCGCAAATCTTTTCGGCGTCAGCCGGTCATCCGTCAACATCATTTTCAGAGAATTTTGTGAAGTTCTGGTGCAGCGCATTGAACCACGGTTTGTCAAGTTCCCTCGACCCAATGACTTGGCTGAACACCTGCGCCAATTTGCAGCAGTTGCAGGCTTCCCTCAAGGGGTGGGCGCCTTGGACGGCTGCCACCTCGAGGTGTGCCCTCCGAAGGATCATGACTCAGACTATCATAATTATAAGGGGTGGTATTCCACCATTCTTTTGGCTGTAGCCGACCACGCATACAGGTTCCTGTACACAAACGTTGGATCACCTGGGAGGAATCACGACTCAGCTGTATTCCAGCGCTCACGGCTTCCGGGCGTCCTGGCTGGCGATCTGTTTCGGTCAGAAGCCAAAACCTTTGAAGGGATCTCTGTTGGCCCTGTCCTTCTCGCAGATCAGGCTTTCCCTCTGCAGTGCCACATGATGAAACCCTTCCCTCAGCCTGGTAGTGTTGGGTCCCCCACACGGGCTTTTAACTACCGTCTCTCCAGTGCCAGGAGAGTCGTAGAGAACGCATTTGGTCGGCTCAAGGCGCGGTTTCGAATCCTTCACAAGGGACTGGAATCGGACATCGAGAGTGTGAACACCATTGTTCGCGCGTGCTGTGTGCTCCACAACATATGTGAGCAGCTAAATGATCGCTGTGAGAAGAACTGGCTCGACACGGTGCAGAGCGACGACAAGAATCGGCCCCAGCCAGTCCGCTTCACCAGCGTGGAGGAGCCATCAGGAGTGGAAGTTAGGAATGCCCTTGCGAAATACTTTTCCGCAAACTGAACAGTTTGGTATGGCTGGCTTCTGTGCCTGTGCGGCCCTGCTGTGTTGTGCTGTTTGAGATGGTACTATCGCGAACTGTATGAGAGGGAATATCTGAGCGTGCGGCAAGTATCATTGGAGTCTACCGTGATGCTACGTGGTTGCCGCTCCTAGAACCAAGGTGCAGAGAGCAGAGCAGAGACGCAGCCGCACTACTCTCTCTACCTTGGTTCCAAAGCGGCCACAGCAAAGCGTGGCCGCTTTGGAACCAAGGTAGGTCTAAATCTTAAAGTGTTCCGTGGAAATCCTGATTTTGCGACTTGATTTTTTTGTGAATGAATATACTTTTTTTTTAATGACTTGAGTATATTTCCACATTGTGATCATTGTAGCATTACCCGCCATGGTCAACACTCAAACTGGGACGAAGGAACATGCATAAAGGAAATGATCTGGGGAGTCTCACATATATTCAAAGCATAATAGAGATCTGAATTATTCTTGGTACAAGGTTTTTGGTTTGACTGCTTTTCAAAGTCGTCATTATTGCAGCTTGTCCAACTCTGCATGCATATTTCATTAACAGCAGCACATGTAACATTCCCCGAACATATGTACAATCTAATTACAAGTGCACTGCTTCACCTCCTTCACAATTCAAGCCACCCTGGCATCCGAGCAATGCAGCGGCTCTTGAGCATTACGCCTGACCCACAATCAATGCCGATGTTCATCTCAGGACTTGCAGATTTGTTTAGTGCCAATGTGCGTAGACTGACACATAAGTGTGCTGCTTCAGTCACTCCCGCTGCTTAACGCATGTTTTAAGCATGTGCTCACGGACATAGTGGTGTCCCTATCACCATCTCAAAGATCAACCTATTTGCTCACCTGCATAGATTGGTATACACGGTGGCCAGCAGCCGTCCAGATTCCCAACACTAGAGCAGACACCATCTCCAAGGCCTTTGTCAGTGGCTGGGTGGCTTGCTTTGAATGTCTGTCCGTCGTTATGACTGACCAAGGCCGGCAAGCCGGGACGCTTGTACTTCAGTGTTTTAAGTTTGCTTACTTTTGCCCGAAATCTGGCAAGCTGGGAACCAGTAATGCAGTGGCCAGCGCTTTTTGAAATTGCTTGGAAACGCATACAGTATTGCACTCGTGCAAAATGCCTCGGCCGCGAAAACACAAGCAGCAAGTTTCGTCAGGTCACAATAATTATGGCAAATATCTGAAACTGAAACCGAAACTAAGGTGCTAACTGGTATCCAGAATTCATTTCGTGGAATCTTCTCACTGAATCAAGGCGCCAGGGGCGTCTCGATTCGAGAGAAAGTTTATTACAAACGAATCAATGTAAAGAATTGCGTCAGCAGGGCAGACCACTGTCAAGATGGGTTCCTACAACTGCTGACCTGCTCTTGCACTACAGTCAAGGTGCACTTGATACGACAAACGACAAATATTTTTTTAAGGTGCGTTTCACTGATTCTACGACCAGTTTTAACGACATTCTTGTCAAGATACAATGGAGACGACCCATTGAGTGCAGTTACGTTGTGGCCTCATGTGGAAGAGTGTTGTTCATCCGTGCTAAATATGTCAGCCTGTGGACCAAACAAACACTCAGTAGCTGCTATTAATGCATCCCTCGTGTATTGCCATCAGAGAACCTGATGTTCCAAGAGTAATGAGAACTTCATAGCCACCCAGCTTTCCCACAAGAATGTTTGTACACCTTTCATCCATCAAATTGAGTCATTGCCATAACCTTAAAAAAACAAGGATATTTTCGTTATCCCAGTTTTCCCCAAGTCTGCAGGAACAGCAAAAGGCGCTACAATCATGAGCGTTCGTCTGCTCCTGACGGCTGCGCACCAACCGCAATCTTTAACAAATGGTGCATGCGAGTGGGCGCAAGCTTTAGCGTCAGAAATCCCATTCGTTATAGTCCCAAAAGTTTAGCTCGTCTTGCGACCCTTTGGCAACATAGCCCTACTTTTTATTTTTTTTTCGATTCAAAGTATGCTTCCATCATTCGAAGCATGCTAGCCTGCATATCGTTTGACTCTTTTTGCAGCCACAGCAGCTCCTTCTGCCTCTTCAGCCTTTTTTTCTCCATTTTTGCAGCTCGTTCTGTCTCTTCGGAATGCATGGTGAGGAGCTGCTGCATAAGGGAGGCAGCTGGCCGCTTTCGGCTTTTGTTTTTCCTCGTGGCAAAGCTAGTACTTGTACCGCTGCTGCCACTAGTGGTTAAGTAGCTGCTGCTGGGGCTTGCACCATCAGTCAGGCCCACACTCTGCGAGCCTGGGGAATGAGCCAGCGCAGATTCATTGCCACTTCCAGGCATGGTGCAGTCCTCGTGAGGCATATCGTCATTGTCGTCGTCCTGGTCCCACGAGACAACCACCTCGGCATCATCTGCAATCTCATCAACTAGTGGCACCTGTGTATGACAAAACAGCGAAGACAACACATCGATATCACGCCACAACAAAATTTCTCCTAACACAACTCAATCCCGGCTGCAGCTTGACCCGAGCATCCTAACTGCACAATCTGTGGCCTGCATACTGTATACCAACCTAACTTTTTCAAAATAGTGCACCCAGCTATGCTTTGCCTCACACTACACTGGACCAGAGCCAACGTTACAGGCCACCAGCACCAGCACGAGCCAGTTAAAAGCTGGCTAGCGATTTGAACCATACAGTCTGTACCTTGGGTTGTAGTTCAGCACCCGGAAAGAAGACGTATAACAGCGCTGTACAAAAGCGATGGGGCATGGGCAAGAGCCGTGGCGTCCCATAATACCAAAAGTTACTGTCATGCATTGTTTCTAGCATAGGTTGGAGTCCCCTTAATATTATATGTTGAGGGAATGGTGTGGCATGCAGCAATGTATACGCCGCCTCGGTGTCTCCGGGGCAAGAGCGCTGGCCTACGGATCCCCATGTGGCGGGTTCGAATCCCGGCCGAGATGCCCGCAATCTGACGGAGGCTTATTGCGGAGAAGGCACCGTGTGACCGAGCTTTCGGTTGCACGTCAAAAAGATCCGTAGGTGGTCCAAAATAATCCTCAGTCCTCCGCTGGCGCGTGCCAGATGCCTGTCGTTCATTTGGCACGTAAAACCCCCAAATTTGACTTCTAGCAATGTATACTGTGTAGGCCAAAGCATGAAGGCTAAATTCTGGTTTAGCGCTACGACCGCCTGCGCTAGGACCGCCTGCAAAAGAGTGCTAATATCAGGTGCTATGGCAACCAAGGGCTGCACAATCCATCGGATGCGACAGAAGCGTCTGACCTGGCATAGTGAGTCGGCAGTGGCCTCCAGTTACAACAGTCAATAACCCTGTACCTGCAGTTTACCCGTACTGGCCTCCAATTACAACAGTCAATAACCCTGTACCTGCAGTTTACCCTGAGCATTGGCTCAGGGTAAACTGCAGGTACAGGGTTATCGACTGTTGTAACTGGAGGCCACTCCCGACTCACTATGTCCGGTCAGACGCTTCTGTCTGACCTCATACCCATACCTCATATACCCTATAAACTAACAGGTACTTGTAGGCCTGCAGAGTAGCAGTGCTACCATTGTGACTACATGATTTAGGAGCCGTTGTAGTTTTAATGTGAAGCCGCTCAAAAAGCAATCCCAGTAGTTTGTAGCATCCATGTGTGATGAAATAATAATCAATAATTTCGCAGTAGCAGATCTATCAAATCACTTGTCTCTGCTTCCCACAGAGGCGGCGATTGTGGGTTGGTTCTCGTTCTTCACACAACTTATCCTTGTTCCTGGACTGCTGGGCAGGCTTGAAGCAAATAAGAACTAATCTCGGCACCTTTCCTAGCTCTTTTGGGGCAGTCCCACCGGCATATTGCTGCTCTTTATTTGAAAATATGGTGCAAATAAAAAAAAAACACCTGGTATGTTAAGCATGCTGTGGTGAACAATGCAACGATTGGAATGGTTCTATTATTTCATTTTAGAGACAAGCGGTGTAATGCAGGGCACAGCACAAAGACACGCTAAAACATAAGAAAAGGCAATGTTTCCACAAAATCTTATCTGAAGAGCTACCGTAGTCCATCATAGCTTCGTCCCACTAGAGCGACAAACACCGTTTTTTGTCCGGCGACACCACAAAGTTCCGTGTCGCCGAGGCTGTCCCACTGCAACGACCAACACCCGCGACATTCGCCGACAAGCACCGACAAACGATCGACGACGGACGAGTTCTTGTCTGTCGTTGGACTTGAAGCGCAGCAAGCAGTCCCACTGAGGAAGATCTCTCAGAGACAAACTTATCCTCCTCGCCCGTTTATGCCTTCTGTTGCCTCCCTTGCCACCCTTCTACCCTTCCTCCCGGAACAAGAAGCCCTTGGCGGCCAAACCTCGTTCCCGGCCGCGCAGTTCCGGTCTCTCGATTGCATGTAGTGGTCGCGGGCGCGGCTTGCTGGCTGGTGCCGGGCGATCGTGTTGCAAAAGGGAATTCGCTGTGGCTGGTTTTGCTCGCGAAAACTTGGTGCGCGAGGTGGTGCTTCAAGATGCCGAAGTCTACGCCCCTGCATCAGGATGGCTACACCCATGTTCGAGGACTGACCAAAGAGGCCGCTCACCACGAGGTAGGACACGACGTTTCGCGGCAAGCCATTCCGGCAGACGAGAGACTTGTGGTCACGTTCTGTGATAATCAGGATGCCGTATTGTCCACCAAAGAGCGCCTGACCTCGACCATTTGAATATGAAGTTATAAACATCCTCAAAATCAGCAAGAAATTCCGTGGCGCTCACCTAGAATGCCTCGAACGGCCCAAAAAAGAAACGATTCGGGTATTTCTAGTTCGGAAAAAGTGTGGTGTCGATTGTCATGACTGTTTACGGAAAGTCGCCAACGGCAAATGAAGAGAAGCGGAAGCTTTAATCAAGTAATAAAATGATTGTCTCCACTTTAACCGTGTTTGTCGGCGCGTTTTATGCCCAAAGAACAAAACACGAAAACTGCGTCGCCAGATTCAGTTTGTCTGTGTATTTTGAAGTGTTTTGCTGACAACTCCAGTCCCACTAGGAAAAAGTTTCCTTGCCCCCGTGTTCTGCGTCGTGTCCGCCAGGTGGGACGGCGGACTCCGACAAACAGGCTGTCCGTCGGTGTCGTCTGTTGCTCGTTGTCGTGTGTCGCTGTTGTTTGTTGATATCTGTCGCTCTATTGGGACGCGGCTATCAACGCACTGCATTGGAACCATTTTTACGGGACTAATCAGTTGCACCGATTGCCACTAGGCGAGCACCCCTAAAAGAAGCGTATGGTGACGTGGCTAATCAGTTGCACTGAATGCCACTAGGCCAGCACCCCTAAAACAAGCGTATGGTGGTGTGCTCCAGTTGAGGCTGATACTAGGCACGCAGCCAGGATTTGGTCTAGGTGGGGGGGGGGGGGGGGGGGGGGAAGAGAGAGAGGAGGTCTCAGTAAAACTGATGGGGGGCGCTTGGGCCTCCTGGGCCCCGTTAGTTACATGCCTGACTGATACATTATCAAATCTATCGTACTAACGAGGTTGCAGTTCAAAACTCATTGAGTTTCTTGACAAAATAAATGCGAAGGCTTGAGAACAGCAAAATTTGTCAACGTGAAAAGTTTGAAAGTTGGAAGACATTAGGACCTTTGGAGCCCCTTGGTTTGAAGCCTGATCCTCAGGTCTGAAGACAATGTTCACGGCATCTGTAGATATAATCTAACTAGTAAGCTCTTTCCACCCTCTGCTTTTAGTCTAGGAGTTGCAATTTACCTCGACATTTTCCTCCGCCAGGAACTCATTATTGATGGGCAGGGACCCCAGGAAATTATGGAGTTGCCAGTAGAAGGGCCACTCAACACCTTTGGATCCGGTGGTCGTGCCACTTTGCTTCAGCTTCCTGGAAAGAATCAATGTTTTCAATCAACATTTAAGAAAAAAATACAGATGCGGAATGGGAAATATGACAAGTACTTTTCAGAGAACGAAACCTCACAGCAAACAACAACGTCTGCAATATTGCTGCAGCATAAATTAGTGCTCCAGCAATGATAGGGCTTGAAAATCTATAACAAACTCTTCAAAATGTATTTGTCAACAACCATACTGGATGTAGCTTTGAGAACAGAAAACTTCCATTTAATCGCGCAAAAATTATCAATTCATTATTTTATCGAGCTAGTGCAACATAATTAGTAACCCTGACTGGATATATTAAGAGGAAACGAAATACTCAGGGACTACGCGAACCGGTGGTTGCGGCAGGTAGGGAGCCGGCACCGGTGCGTCAAGCAGCCTACATAACGCGGGACCGCCGCCGTAATTACAAGTCTCGCAACAAAGCTAACATCTGAAGTGCATCGTCACAAGCATCACTCACCAGTACTGTTTGTTCCGGTTTTCCAGCTTCTGGCGAATTTGCTTTCCCGTGTACGGTTCTTCGCCACTCCGAAGCCCGGCCCCGGCGTTCAGCTGCTCTGCCATTGCGGCGTAGGTGGCCGCGTTTCTCGTATTCGAGCGCAACGCTTGCAAATTGTCCTCCCAAATCCTGAGAGGGCCTCGGTGATTGCAACCGGCCAGTTAATGCGCTTCTTGCCCGGTTGCGCCGATTTCGAGCGCTGCGACTTCGCTGCTGCTTCGGGCGCTGCCATCTTGTCAGTTATGAGCCCTAACTGAGGTTGCCAAGCTCAGTTTGCGCTAACTGCGGTTAGCGGCCAACCACAGTAAGGTTTGCCGTGTAACAGCGGGTAACTGCCGTTAAGCTAACCGCGGTTACGCTTAACTGCAGTTAAAACGGCCCGTGTAACTAGGGTATAAGAAGGAAGAGAAAAGGGGACGGGACAACGTCTCAAACTCGACGTTGTCCTGAGCTAGCTGAGTGTGACACGTTCTCCTCTCGTTTTTCTGTCTTCGTACAATTTTTCTTTCAAAGTTCATTCCATCATGGTTTTGCATCATGTACAAACTAATATTACTATATGCCAGCGTCACTCGGGCGGCGTTCGATCGGATTACTATCAGCGTGCAAGGGGATAGGGAGGCAGTTTGCCAGATCGCTTCAAGCTTTTCTGAGCCTCAATCACCTGCCTTCCCCTGGCCGTTTCCTACTGGATGAGTATCGACTGTATCGTTAAGCATTGCGTTCATGTGATCACTACTGCGTGATGCACGTTAATTACCCCCCCCCCCCCGGGCTGGCGGTCACAATCACTGTTCTATGGTCACACGTCACTCTGCACTGGCAAATATTCCAGTACATCCGGGACACTCGACGTCTCATTTAATTGCCTGACCAACTTCGCAAGTCTAAATATCACACCCGAACTTTTCTAAACCTGATTTCATGAAAACCACTGAGGCGTGAAAACAATATTTGAAACTGAAACCGTGGAGGAACATGAAAACCCGACTTCGAACTTTGCGCACTTGAATTTTAAAGAAGTTCGAAACCTTCCGAGTTAGTTTCGAGTTTAGCCTTAGAAGAAAATTGAAACCTTCGAACTTTAGAACTTTGTGCAGAAATAAATTCGAAATCTTCAAATTTATCGAACTTTGTGTCTATAAAAATTTGAAACGTTCGAATTTTTCGAAATTCAGATCCAAAGAAAATCGCAATCTTCAAATTTTCGAAATTCAGATTCAAAGAAGTTAGAAATGTTCGAAGTTTTCTAACTTTAGATCCTAAGAAGTTTTAAATTTTCGAATCTCTCGAATTTCAAGTTAGGGAAGTTGAAAATCTTCGAATTTCTCGAATAACAAGTAAAGAAATATTCAAAACAATTGAATCCGAATTTTAAGAACCCGTAAAAGCTTCGAACTTTTTGATTGCGAAACTCCACGGTGTTTGAAAGTTGCGAACTTTTCGAATTCGAACCTCGGTACTGCTGAAAGTATCGCCATATTTCGATTTCGAACCTCAATTCGGTTCGAAAATATGGGAACCTTTCGAATTCGAACCTAGGGTGGTTCGCGCCATCCCTAGTTATGACTTTGACAAGATTGCCTGAAGCTTATTCCAATTGTAAAATAAAATATCGAAGGTGCACGTGTCTTCATGGTCCTTTTAAGTGTGCGTGCGTGCACGACTTCAAGTTTCACAGCTTTGCGACCACAACAGCTTACGCGGGCACAATCAAAATTGAACTGGTCGGTGTTCTTAAACACCATATTTAACATTATTTCGCGCATTTAGCTCCCGGAAATTAGCAGCACATTCGGGAAGTTGAAGTTGAGTGGCATTCTTTTTTTCATAACTGGCAGAAATTGTGACAAACGGTTTCTCTAGTCATTTGGTTGCACATTCACAAAAAATATTATAATTTATGTTACATAACTGTCAAACCCGCGTCGTTTCTGTAGCCATCGGTTCAAGACATGTTTTCTGTCGCTCGGTTGACAAGTATTCATTCAACGCAGTAGCGTACTTCAAGTCTTCAACGACCCGCTGATCAATCTTGCCCTGAGCTACACCATTGTAAAATTTCATTACGGGCTTGAATCATCGCGATATGTGTCATAGGCCTTCAAGCGATAAGAAGTGTTTTAGAATTTAATCAATTTAATTGTAAAAAGTTGATTCTCAAATATATTATTTTTGTTTTACAAGAAATTCTTACCACCCTCTGAGTACCCATACATTCAACCATAATAACGTAAAAACGCAGCATCAGTAAACAACGGGCAAGGGGAGCACAGCGTCATGCACGAAACCCGAGAAGCCCGGGCAATTGGCGCCTCGCAGTCGCGCTCAGCCGGAGCGCCGGCAACCCGGCCGTGGCCGTGGGGCAGGCGCCGCGACGTTGCGGCGCCGCGCGCCGCCGTCCTCTACTTCTCAGTGTAAGCGGGCACACGGCACACGGCGAGTTCTACGCATCCCGTGGAGCCAGTAAATTCATTGGAGTGAGACAGGTGGGCGACCCGGGTCGCACGGGGACTGCGGGCGGGCGCGTTTAGGAACCGCGTGTGAACGTGGCATTTCGGATCGGCGTGAGCCTTTTTGGAACCGTTTTTCGTAAAAGTAAATCTCAACTTCACGTCTCCATAACCTCACCGGGTTCCTGTGACATTTCGCCTACTCGTAGAGTTTCCCCAAAAAATAAACGTCGTTACTGCTGCGTGAAAGACTGCCACAGTCGCGAAGGTGACTCGAGCGTCAAACTTTACCGCTTCCCTTCAAGATTTTGGGAAGCGACACGGCGACAGTAGTGGATTACTGCAGTGCGACGGATCAAGTAAGTGAATTTTACATTAACTGTTGAATTGAACGAAAATACATATGCAGGTTTGGAAAGTGGTCTGACAAACTCGTTTTGCAGACTACTCGGCAAAATAACATATTAAACAAGTTGTTTTACGAGTCTCTGAGACAGCCACATAGAAAACTACGGTGGGAAAAATCGGGCCGATTGTTGGGCTTCGCTGTGTCATAGAGGATCAGGCGATCAGGTCTTCAAATGAGATGCCCGTTGCCCCGTTCCGGTACTCGTAGTTCTAAGCGTGCATTTGGTTGCGACGGTCGTAACCAAACCCTTTTAAACCTGCAAGTTTTCAAATAGTACATTTTCGTAGAAAAAATGTTTTATTTGTTTCGGCTACAAAATTTAATCCTGAGTATGGTAACAAATGTGACGGCATGCAAAAAATTGGACGCAAAAGGTTTTCTTTTGAAAAAGCTCATGCGAAGCGTAAATATCCTTCTCACGTGCACTTCGTTGCCTGTCGCCTTTTTACACCAGGCTTGTGTACTGTTCTCTAGCATGCAGAGTTCGGTTCTAATTATCCACATTTTATTCTAGTGTCATGGGGGCGTCGGGAGAAGAAGAGGACGGCCGAGCGAGGCGCGAGCGAGGGCCAGCCGGCGAGGAAGGAGGAAGAGCGTGCTGCACGGGGCTGGGGCCGGGCAGGAACGATAAGGCCGTTCTGGCTGGTCCGGCCTAAAGTCACTGGATCCTGGGAAAGTAGCGCCATTACCTTCCCTACCTGCTAGCCGGACACAAACGGATACTAACATACAGACGACCCAAACCTAGCAAGGCGATTGGCTAATCGGTCTACGTTGCCATGGAAATCGCCATCTTGGTCCATTTAAATCTTCGAAGCTTCCAGAGGGGCGTTCTAAACCAGTCGCGCCAAGATTACCATGGAGCATCATCGTACTGGAGACGTTCCTCGCCAATGTAAGAGTCTTTGGCACTTTGTATGCAATCAACTTATTATTCATGCCCATCTCCATGGATCTCTTACAATTGTATTGTTCTTCTTGCGTATTTTAATACAGTAAACTTATGTTTCAGTGCCTCCAAGCACCGACACAGCATCTGGTGGTGGTACAAATGTGTACGCTTGTTTCGCTGGTGTGTAATTAGCAAAATCTCGGTATACGAAAAACCATTCCATAAAGCTACCCGTCACCATCGAATCTAGATCGGCTTACCAAGAACAAAAGGGTCAAGAAGAAATTGCTCATTTCACGGACCAAGATGGCGACCACACGGGGAGCTTGACGTTACTTTCCCAGGATCCAGGGACTTTAGTCCGGCCCATGTCGATCCCCGGAGCATTCCACCAGCGAGGTTCGGATCAGGACTGGCGGAAATGGCGAGCCCTGGCCATACCGTCCTAGGCCTTGACGGTCCAGGAGTGGTTCTGCAGCGAGACTCTGACTGTGATAGCCCGGAACAGCTAGCCAACGCAGCGCTGGCGCGGGAAGGACGACCCGCAGGCCTGGACACGGACTACGACTGCGAGCTATGAACGACGGGCAACAACTATGGTCGGCGGGTCCGACTGCCGGCTCTCGAAGACGGGCAACCGGGAAGTGCAGTAAACCCATTCGCTGCCTTCTCGCTGCCTTCTCAGACCGATCGGGCGGCGATTATTATAGAGCGACCCCGCAAGTGGTGAAGAAAACTCAAACTGGTGTTCAAATGACAACTCTAGAATATGCTCCAAACATAAAATAAACAGGGACATGGCGCGCACGTGCACACAGGAACTGCTGAAATTAGGGTCGCCGCCGCTCGCCACGGCCTGACGGGCAGACTGGCCGCCCCATTAAAAGAGGCACCTCCGCTTGTGGAGCTGAATGCCGCACTCTCGTGGCTCCGCCTGGCCATTGCTGGCTGGATATCATGCGCTTGTGCTATCTTGCCCCGAACGACAGATAAAAGCACGATATCGCACAATGTAAAACATCTCACTCGAAGCTTTGATCTATCATGACACCGCCTTCGTTGCACTTTTTGAGTGTTAACTCATATGCGAAAAGTACGGTTGTGCGGAAAGATAAAATGGTTTGTTCGATTGGGTGATGATGAGGATCATGGCAAGTCACTTATTTTTTGTCGCAGCCGTGCGAACGGTATAGTTGACGCAATCATAAAATTCTATGCACACCGGCACCAACTTGGCAACAGGAGCCGAAATCCACACGAGCCTTTCTATGCCGGGAGGCACTCACTTGATCGAATGACGTTTTAGCGAACGCCCACGTTTCATCGAACGATACTTTAGCGAATAGTCGGACGCCGCGAAGCGGCGTTTTCGGGTGGGCCAAGTGAGTTCATATTTTTGCAATGAGTTGCCGCAGACTGTCGCCGCGAAGCGGCGTAAAGCGCAGCGCGACGGATGAGTTAACGCGCGCCCCCGTTATTCGCTAAAACGACCATTCGCTCAAATGTCGCCGTTCGCTAAAATGTCATTCGCTCTTGTGATATGGACGCTTCTATGCCACAGAGAGAGGAGCGCTAACCGTTTGGAGCGCTTCCCCAACTCCGACGTTACCGCGCCGCCTCGAGGCGCCATCAGTCCGTTGGCGTCTCGCCGTCTGCCAAGAATCGGAGAGCGAACGCCGAGGAGAGACGAAAGCGACCCCCCCCCCCCTCCCCAATACTCCCTCTGCCCTCCACAGCGGGTTGAGACATTGCAGAGGGCGCTAGCAAGGAGGAGCCTGCAAGAGCAAGCACCCCCCCCCCTTTCCTCCTCTACCCTCCACAGGACCCAGCGCGTTTACATGGCGGAGGAGCAGGCGAGCGACACCCGTGATCGTGAGTGATCGCACTCATGAGTGAGAATGCCGAGGTATGACCACGAGGGCTTCGAGGGCCTGTCGTGTAGCAAGGCTTACACTGTCTCCTGCCAGGCCCGAGAGTTCCTGCAGCTGTAAAAAATAAAATTATGATTTCATACACAAGTATGCAGCTCTGAAAAGATTAGAGGACAAAAGTCAGGTTGAACAGCAGAATCTTCCTATAGAATAAGTGTGATATAAAAGTGTGAACAGCAGATGAGGCATTTATTCACAGAATGTTTCAAGGAGTTTTCTCTTTTTTTTCCTTTAATTTTAGTGAGGTTATGCTGTAACCTCACTGAAAAGCATAGGGTTTTATTTGCAAGATGTATACTGATTACTGGGCCGTCCTCCAACATAACAAACTGTGATTTCATAGGTCAGGGGACAATCTGATACGAAAGTACATGATGTCACATGATGGAGAGCTTTCCAACCTCCCACCAAACACACGATACTGCTCTAAAATACCGGCCTTTTTTCATTAAAACTGAATTTCCAAAAAACGGAATTCAGCATAGTTATCTGTTTAAACCAAAATGCAGAACCATATTAATGTAATAATTTTCATACGAAAATACAAGTTGTACTAAATGCACCTTCACGGTGCATTTGGCACAACTGCAGTACCCAGTGTGACTCCTGATGTTGAGGATGAATGTCTTTGCTGGTGTGTCGCCAATAAGTGCATTTAGCCTGACAGGGATGCTTTCTGCACCAAGACTGATGCCCGAGGTAACAACCTCTCAGTTCATCCACAAAACGACGAAGGAACTCATTAGCATCATCGAGCTTTCTGCCGCTACGAAAGACACCGACAACGAAAGGAGCGTTATTTTTCAGGTTTCTCACTTTTCCTAGGATTGTCCGAAATTGGGTTCTGGAGCTTTTTGCAATTGAAAGCCCGTCGATATGAAAATCGACAGCAAGCTCCCGGAGCAGATGACTTGACACTCCCACGGCATCCAGACCACCGAATCTACGATACCGAAGTGGCAGTATTCTTCACCGCCAATTCGTTTGATTCCCAAGGCCTTTCTAAGCGTCTCGAGCAACGCTTTTGCTGATCAAGACAGAGAAGAAAAACACGAATGAGTGCGCAACATGATCAAAAGCTTGTACACTGCATTGTGAGAGCTGCCCGATTCGACCCTTGAAGTTGCCTGCGGAAAGGCAACACGTGATCTTATATGTCCGACAGTTATTCGCTCAGTGCGATATCGTTATGCACGGGCGTACTTTCGTGTCGGTCATAGGAACCAGCGCCGTCCCCAGTAGGCAGATTATCAAAAACTACTGACCGTGATCGGCAGCCAAAGGTGGTGCCTTGCAGCGAACTTGCGCTTGCGATCAAATGGTCCTGTCGGGTGCTATCGCATGCAGAAGACACCGTTGCTTCTAGAGACGGGCGTTGATATTTAACAGCAGTGGAACAAATTGGATTTTTGGGTAAACTTAGCTCGATACACTCATTTACGCGCCGGATTATCTTGCGCTGAAACCGGCGCTCTGCACTTGCCGACATCATTGAGCTACAGTGCTACAGTGGCTATGTGAATGGTGCAGTGCGAGAAAGAGAACACTTACCACGTTCCGAGTCATCTGCCGATTCCGACGCCATCCCCTCCGATTGAAAAGGAACACTTAATGTGTCATGATGGAACTTAACCCGAGACTGGGGTAGAAACAGAAAATTAAAAGTAGAAGGGACAGAGACAAGTGAAGAAGAGAACGTCACTTGTCTCTGTCCCTTCTACTTTTATTTTCTGTTTCCACCCCAGTCTCGGGTTAAGTTCCATCATGGTAAATATCCACCAGCTCGCCTGCACTTTAACCGTTTTTTCACTTAATCTGTGGCGGACTTGAATGTAAACAAATCTGCAAAGGAAACTGGCGAAAAAAAACGAAAAAACGATGCCAACACCGCGAACTCGAACTTCTTTACGCGGGAAAGAATTATCCGGGCTTAGCCAGTGGTATTGTGGCTAGACAGTGGCTTGACTTTGGTTGGGTACATAAATTTTACTGACTATACTCTTTGTAGCGGGCGGTAGCTTGCGCCACCTAGCCTAAGGCTGCGGCTCGACAAGCCCATTTCTCTTTGATGTTTCGGTAATATATCAAATGGTCTATCGGAGTCTTTCTGAGCTTTCAATGAAAAACAGTGAAAGAAAACACGTAGTGAATTATTTGGTTAAAAATAAGCAATCGTGCGCTATTTCAATTCGTAATAACTGTTTGCCTAAAAGTTTGAACCCATTTTACGTCTGTTCCGTACCCGCGTGAGTACATGGGCGTACGTTTGAGTTCGTACGCTCCTGGAAATATTAAAAATTCGGGGCACGCGTAATTACCGGTTGACAATGCGTCAGCATTAGATCTTGGTTGTACTAATATAATAATAATAATAATAATAATTTTATTTGCACAGTTGTGATACCAAATCTAAAGTCGGGTCGTGCGCGACTTTGATTATTTTAATATGGCCCAGAATAAATCTTTTAATGGACATTGTGGGGATCACAATAGGTGTGTCGTCCTGTGGACATCCTCAGTACGTCCAATATGAATCTAGGACGTTTGGACCATTTGAGGACATCCTGAGGACGTTTTGTGTTGTCTGAGTATACCTACGGCGCTCGCGGTCCAGAGACAAGCTTATTCCAGCGTCCAGTAGCGACGCTGGACTATATATATATATATATAAAAGCATCTACGCGTGACACACGTTCAGTACTTTGGTGCGGCGTCGATTCTTGATCGGTATCCAAGCGTGCGAAGGCACAAAGATGCAGCACTCCGCGTGCCAAGGAAGCTTTTAATCACGCCGCGAGACCGGCGAAACTTGCTTTCGACGAATTGTGCCTTTTTCCTGCGACACTGCGCTTTCGTAAAAATTTCCACGTAGTGTCAACGGCAAGTATCACGCGTCACACAGGATCTTAAAAAACGCCTTCGGCGGATGACGACGAACGAGTAGAAAACGTGTCTATAGACGATTGCAAGCTGGGCGACTGGCCGCCGCCATGTCTCTGCTCGAGCTGGCACGCCCGTGCGATTACGAGCTTGCCAAAGCTACGTTCACCCGCGCGTTGCACGCGCTTGCACGGATGGGACACCACTTGTAGCGCCATGCTTGCAATTGTCTATAACACGCTAGAAAACCGCAGCGAAACGCTAGGAAGACGAACAAATTTACTATGCAAGATGGCCGTCCGGTGGCCGCACTCGCGAAGCAGGGATGCGCGATCCAGCAATAGACTTCTCCCAAAACCGGCGCGCTCCATCGCGGGAAAATACCACGCAGTGCACTCTGGGAACTAGTTGGCCACTCAGTTTCGGTTTCGACTGAGCAGCTTCATCTCATGCTATCACGCCGCGACCGAACGCCCTGCTTGCGTTTTCGATTATCTGACTTTTTACGAATGTACAATACACTCATTCTCGAGCGATACAAAACGAAGACGTGGGCACTTTCCCTGGTTCCTGAAACACCGGATATTGTGCGTGCGTATGCAAACGTAGTAAAACGTGGCTTAGTCACCTCACCTTACGAGTACAACTTTGAGCTCAATGTCAGTAATCCCGTCAAGTACCAGTGAACTACAACTGAAATTTGGTCACCTTCATCCCTACACGTATTCTGTTTGCCAAACGTCCGCTTCTTGTTACTTCATTGGGCGAAAAGCAAGTCGCATCCTCACAGGAGTATCGAAGATGAGCCCAGCGTTGTCGCATGAACTTTTAAGGAAACGCAATAAATTCGACCTCTCTACTGCACAAAAGTTACTATGATGTCTTTCTCGTGCCATCACATATCTCACACTCAGATTTTATGCTGATAGAAGATTAAGTTTTCGCAAACGCTGAAATCGGCTAGCTATGACGGAGGCTCTAACAAGCGTCCCCTACTCCTCGCTAAGTCTTTTTGTACGAGCTTTTAATGACGCCCAAGACCTCTGCCTCAACGGTGTGTCTGAAATTATTTCGGCATACTCAGTCAGGAGGAAAGCAAACACATAACAAATATTATGGCCATTAGCAACCGTCAAATGCGCTTTGAATAATTTCGTTCGTGTGACGCACCGTTCGTGCCCGTCTAGCGCACTTCGAACGGTGCGACATTCTTCAAACAAGTGCTCGCCTTTTGCTTTCTTAAAACGGCTTGTATGTGTGAATGTGCCTATATTATTGCAGGGTAACTTTATGTGCATACGCGATGTTCAATATTAGTAGAATGCTAGTGGGTGGGGACTTCACTTCGTGCAGTGCTGCGGGGCAATACTTATAAGAGATAAGAAGTGTGTTCAAATGGAGCTTTTCAATCGCGACTCCTAGTTTTACCTCGCGTACTTCGGCGTATTAAGAAAAACAGTAATCGCAAAAAGTTATATTTCGTCTATGGACGCACGAACCAAACAAACGGTGCGAGTTCGATTTATGCATACTTATTGCTTGTATCAGCTTGTTGATTCGTACACAAGCAAGATCCCCGAGCTTCGCAGCGTCGAGATTCCCAGTACTGGCTCGTCCACACCCCTCGAAACGCTAACAGAAGGGTTCAAGTACAAAAATACACCAAGCATGCGTTGAGACAAGCTATACGTCTTGGGCTTGAGCTAAAGCTTCGAGGTCTGGTCATTTAGGTTACTTTAGAGACCACAAATGACGCTTTCGGGGCCAGAAAACATTAGATAACGGCCGTTTACAGTCCACGCTATGTGTATAATCTATTGTCGACGTGTCAATCGAAACCGAAATCATGTCACTTTCCTCCTGGCCAACTAATTCCCAGAGTGCAACGCGCGCCGAAAGCAACGAAAGCAAACCGGCTCTAGCTTCCAGCGTACATAAGCGTTGCTCCGTGTCCAGATTTTTCTGTCAGCTTTAACTCAAAGATGACTTACAGATGCAGCAACACTGGTATCAAGTTTTAATATGGCGGCCAACACGGAACGCCGTAAATTCTTAGGAGGGTGCATGGGACGGTGGCGGCACCCCCCCCTCCCGCCCCCCCTTGGTATCAATAGGCTAGTACCAACAAGAACGGAGCGCAAAAAAAAAAAAATTCCCTCCCACTCTCACCCAGCGCGCCGTGTGCTCCGCCGAGTTGCCTGTACCTAATATCCGGCTGACGTTTAAACTCGGTTTAAATTTTCGTCATCTTGGAAATTTCAAGCGCAGATTCGCGGATTTTTATATGCAAGTTATTGTGTCATGCTGCGATCGATAAAAAGACTAACCGGGTTTAGTTCCGCTGTTACCTGCGTGCAATTAAAAAAATGGGAAAGGTGTGTCAGAGTGGCCGGTCCCTCCCGCGAAAAGTAAATCCATTTGCCTATAGCTTTTTTACTATAAAAGGTTCGTACTGGTGTAGGCCTTTAGCGACAATGAGTGGTAGTCTGAACTATTAAATAAAAACGTGCTCTCCTGACGAAATACACGCAGTAGTTGAGGGTAGTACGGCCGGCTGACTCCACTACTATTGAAGTAACAGAAAAAAGATACGCTAGTTGATTCCCCCCATTTGCTGAAATAAAATAACAGATAAGAACGACAGATAAGAACGCCAAACACTTTACAACGGCCACCACGCACGAGAGTCCGATGTTAGGTCCGCGGGTACAGCCCAAAGGTGGAGAACGGCAACCTTCCGGTTTGCGGTCTGCTAGCGGAGTCGGGTGCAAGCCCTTTCTCGTTTTACCCCGCTGAACCTGCTAAACTTCCCGGATGTGTGGCGAGGGCACTGCGGTCGAACAAAATGGCGCCGCCCTGAGAGCGCTACATGGAATCAACGCGTTGTAACCGAGCCGTTCGAAGTCCCCGTGGGGTGACGAGTGTGTGTTTGGCCCAAAAAGCACGCAGCTTTCACAGCACTGTTAGCTTAGAGTTGAACGGGGTGGGAATATAAACTTTTGCTCCGAGTTTTGAGCGACGGGCTTATCTTCTAGGGGGAGAATGGCTGTGTCCCGGTACACAAACGACGGTCCGAGGAAGAGGGGTGTCCCCCCTTTCCGTCTTTTTCAACTCTTGGGCACAATGCGCCTCCTGCGAAATCCGCTAGGTGCCCTTTGGTAGTTGTCTAATTCGCTTTAAAATTAGTTTTCTTGTTTTTTCAACAAAAGATTAGTGGGTCCAATGTGATACTGCTTCCTTGAGCACGTATAGACCAAAAAATAAGCGTCGCAATTTTGTTGTAGTATCCATTTAAGGAAACCAATTTCCCTGTTAGAAAGGGCCAGGCATGGGGTGGCGAGGTTTGGGCCGGCAGATATATTCTTGCAGGTCTCAATTACATCTCAGTCGTAGCATTCCCTGTGTCCTTCGATGACGGCGCAGGTGGCGAAAGGCATTTCTGGCAATCCTTGACGTGGACTTTAATCGGGTGAAAGAATCCCTCAGCCTTTCACTCGTATTCAATATGATATGCTCCTGGGAGCGATCGTCCGGGGTGACGATTGCCTCCGGGAGCATCAACCGGGAGCAACAACCGAGGCAACGACACATGGAGCGCAGTGCGATCTGTGTGACGTACTTGTTTCTGCCTCGGACCTCGTTCTTTGAGCACTTCATTTCTCTAGCAATAAACCACTAGCCCGCCAAAAATGCTGCTATTAAAGTCATTTTTATTTTGCATACTGAGGAGGGGGTTTGTTACTGTTTAGTAATTTCCGTAAGGAGCCTAATTTAAATCTACAACTAAAGACGACCTGATTCATATCGGGCCGCGAGTGTTCTAATGTTCTGCAACACGTTATGTGCGGGATGCGTGCTGCCCTCCTTCTTCAGCACCAAGATCTCGGGAAGCCCTATATATGATGAGATTTCGAATTCGGGACCTGAGTAAATCTGCTGGATACCCGGCCCTAAGCAAGTAAGTGATCTACGCCTGCATGTTTGCGGTTGAATGGTGGTCGGAGGATTCGCGCCGTGCTGTTGAGATCAGCGATTTTACAACTACGAACTTGACTGATCTTGAGTGGGAGCTGCAAAATGGCAACAGGAGTTTCTCTGACCGCGGCTGGAATGACCAGCGTATTCCGAATGCAGTAAAAGGCAACCGAATGTTCAAAAATTGCAACCCCTCGTCGGTAAGGTTCTCTGTCTTAAACCTAAGGCTGCACGCAGCGCCGAGTCAACAGGGGAGAATGTAATCGACGGGAGCGTCGACAGGTGAACATCCAGGTAGTCGTAAACATAGCGAAGAACACGACAGCCACGCGCACATTTCAAAAGCTGTTCGCTTATTGCTCTATCAAGAGTTGAAAGGCAGACCTTGCTTAGGGCTGCCCAGGCGAAAATTTCTAACTGGGACCAGTTGGCACCTCAACTGGGTTCAACAGGCACTAACTGGTACCAACTGGGAAACAGCCGGGACCGGCTGGGACCAGCTGAGGGGTCAACTCGTTTCAACCATTCCCAATCGAGAGTCAACTTATTTGACACCCAGCTGGGAATGGAATCAACCAGTTAAGGAAGTAACGGGTTGGAGCGATTCCCAGTCGAACTTCAAATGGTTTCTCCGTTCAATTTTGACAAGTTGGCGGTGCATGCTTTGCTAACGAAGTTGGCTAACGAAGAAAACTAAAAATACTTACCATTTTAGAGTCATACAATTAGGGAAATTTTTAATTACTAGGTATATTTATATATTTATAAAAATAGTAATAGAATTTTAATTAGATTTCTTTTATTTGGAAAATATAACTAGTGACATAAAATGTATTTACATAAATGAACATTTAGTGCATTAATTAAAAAGTGTTAAGACATTTATTTAAATACCTACGGTATTTTTTCTTTTAATAAATAAATTTATCTTTTGGCCAATCGGAGCTAGCCGGCCGCCGTAGCACGCTGTTGCGGAATAGTGGTACGCGCTCTCGACAGATGGCGCTACATATGTGACCAACGTCGGACGGACGCGGTAGACGCCACAGTGAATGTAGACGTGACCACGACCAACTCTTGGTCGTGGACACGACGCGGTAGACGAGGGTCGCCATCGCCCAAGTTGGCATCGTTATGAAAATGTGAAAACCACGGCTGCGCTTCTTTGGACCCAACTGTACACACACCATGGTGGCAGCAGTGAACTTCGTGGATGGAAAGGTGCAGTTCAGCGATCGGAGGGCAGCCAGGAAAGATCGGACGGAAGAGAAAACTGCCGCGGAGAGCACACTGGCGAAAATGGCGGGAAGTCCACCTCGAAAATGCTCGACTGTTGCGACAGAGGGGAAATGTTGGTTGCAAGGTGAGAGCGCTACCGCATCGTACCAGGACTTCACCTGCGGAACGCGGGAACACGGGTGAGCACCTGTCTTCGCGCGATGGGGAGAGAAGCTGAGCACGTCTTCACTAACAGACGCCAGCGGCCGATCTTCCTTCATCTCACGAATACTACCTCCGAAAAAGCGATTCAATCGTCGCAAGCAAGTGGCTAAACCTGGAAGCGTGTACGTCACCGAACCTATTATTTAGTTTTATTCTCCAAGTTTTTGAAATAAAGACTTGTCAACCTTCCATTTTGGGCCGTGTTTCATTGTTGCTGGAGTTGCTGTATGACCCAAGCATCAAAGACAATGCAGGGATTGGTGTTCCACGTGCCACACGCGCACGCCTTCCCTGTATGAAAGATTCGAAGTAAATAACCAAAATAAAGCATTGACGAACGCGCGTGCAAAAAGCCATTTGTTTTAGGTATTTGCTTCAGAAAAGTTACTACTGCTGAGGCCAGCACGTACGGCGCGTGGAACACCAATCCCGGCATTCTCCTTGATGCTTGGGTAATATAGGAATGGGTTTGTTGGCACCAGCGGTAACTGGGACCAGTTGTAACTAGGACCAATTCCAGCTGGGATCAACTCCAACTGGAATCAGTTGGTCAACTCCAAGTGGGACCAGTTGCAACTAGGTGTTGTTCCACAAACCAGTTGGAACTGCGACCAGTTGGTCCCAGTTGAAAATTTTCGCCTGGGTTGTACAAGACAGGATTCTATGCATACCCCCTATTTCTGGATAAAGATCCTGCCGTCTTTTTCGATCATGGTAGATTTGAGGTGCTGCTGTAGCAGCCGCATGAACCCAGCAATAGGGATTCCAGAATAATTTGGAAATTAGCGCAGGCCATAGTTGATGACAGCTTAATCTATCAATTTGATCAAGATGAAAATCTTCAGATTGTAATTTATGCCTTTGATGTTGAGGAAAAAAAACAAACACTGGACTATGTGAAACATAAAGAGGGGTAGTGATAATGATGTCTTAAAAATGTTGCATACGAAACGGCTGGATCGGAGTAAGAACGGAAATGTGGTTTTGGAGAAAAAGGCAGAATATGTTTTGCCAGTTGCCAATATTTGATACAATGTAGCGAAAGGAATTTTAGGCTTATAATGGTTATGTGTCATAGCTGCAAACAATAGAGACAAGTACTTTTTAGATGGCATCATGACTCAGGTCTTTAACGTGGTGATAGGGATTACCAGAAGGGGTTGCGTATCAATCACCTCAAGACTGCAGCGCTGATGAATTTCACATTTCTTAAATCACGTCGCCTATCTACGTCGGTCGCAAGACACCTACAATTTGATGAGATCCAGGACGGTGTAACTTACCTTGTAAGTCGGTCTGAGTGCTTCCGTTAAAGCGTTGACTTTTTTTTTTAGAAACGGGTGAAACTTAGCGAATGAAACGCGGATAGGCTGCATGCTCGGATATCGCGGTTGAGCACCCCCAAGTGCAATTCTCATATGAGGAGATGAACTGTAGAAAATGCATGTCCGGCACGCCTAGTCTAAACTAACCTAACCTAATCTAACCCAAACTCAAACCGAAACCAAGAAAGTCAAAAACTATTGTGCGCAATATTATGTAGTCCTTAGCTCCTCGCCCTCCACCCTCCACCCCTCCCCTGGCTTTCTGTTCACTGCCACAGAAAGTTGTCCCCGAGTATAGCCATAGCCAACACCTCGTAGGAGAGAAGGCCGTAGCGCTCTTTTCGTGACGTCGCGAAGGAAGGCCATCGGGGGCGCGCGTGGAAGCGAAGGCAACGCGCGTGGATCGATCGTTGTAACGCGCTTTTAGTCACATACGTGTGTCTTAATGGCTAAAATGTAAGCTGCACATAGCAACGGGTCTAAGAAACACTTTATTACACGTTTTGTTTGTTGTTTGCGGTTTTAATGGCGCAAGAGCATCAATGGCCATACTGCGCCAAACAAGGTGAGTCAGTAAAAAAGGGTGAGTAGAATTAAACTATGGGGAGCAGAATAGTTCTAAAGTTTGTTTAAAAATCCGGTATTTTCAAGGAAATCGAAAAGACGTTTGAATGAGATTAGTGGCCGCTCACCAAGCAGCAAGGCAGGGTGGAATGGAATGTGATACTTGAAAAAATCAGGAAAAAAGAATTTATGCTGCTGCCGAAGACCAGGACAAAGAAATAAAATATGAAGAACAGTCAGAGGTTCACCGCAGCGCTCACAGGCTGGAGGTTCTTCACTAGTAAGCAGGTAGCTATGGGTGAGGTAGGTGTGGCCGATTCTCAGGCGGCATATGAGGACCTCGTGGAATCTATTTTTATTGTAAGATGTTTCCCAGGTACCAAGGTCTGGCTTGATGGTGTGAAGCTTATTGTTAACCTCTATATCCCACTCAGACTGCCACGATTGCAAGACTGCAAGTCTTATAGGCATTTTTAAGTCTTGGTGGGGGATGCAAACATGTGACACGAGAAGATTTTGCGAAGAGACGGCCAGTTTATCTGCAGCCTCGTTGCCTGCAATGCCCACATGGCCAGGAATCCAGCAAAACCTAATGTCGTGACCATCCTGTAGGCCCTGCTGTACCTTAACACGCACAGTCCGGGTCAGCCGATTCTTTGTTAATAAAACAGAACATACAGCCCGAACAACACTCTGAGAATCTACAAAGATGATGGCTTTCTTTATTTTACTCTGAACTATATGGTCAAGCGCCATCATGACCCCATACAGCTCGGCAGTAAAAATACTGGCAAGAGTATTTAGACGAGCGACTTTGGAAAAACGAGAAGAGTATACAGCCGCAGCAACATACATTGACGACTTTGCACCATCAGTGTAATAATGATTATAATCTTTGTATTTTTCCTCCAATGCAAAGAATTCCTGTTGTAAAATTAAAGGTGAGACTCTTTGCTTCCTGAATTTTGTGAAGCACCAGTCACAAAAAATGGGTTTGACATTCCATGGGGCAGTATGGTATGAACTATTCAAGAAGTTAAAATCAAGAGTCAGATTGAGGGAGGAGCGAAGACTCTCGACACGAAAGCTCAAGGGCCGCACAACAGTTGACTTATGGTTAAAGAGGCGAGAAAACCTAGAGTTTTGAATACAACTATAAGTGGGGGAGCTGGGGTCCGACAAAATTTTGTAAACATAGTTGAGGCTAAGTAGCTGTCGCCTTTTTTCAAGTGACATTTCATGACAGTCAACATACAAGCTAAGCACAGGGGAGGTGCGAAAAGCACCAGATGCCAAACGCAGCCCAAGGTGATGTACTGGATCGAGCATTTTTAAAGCAGACGGTCTCGCAGAGGCATAGACAATTGAGCCATAGTCAAGGCGGGATCGAATGAGCGAGGAATATAGACGAAGGAGACATTTCCTATCCGAGCCCCACGACTTGTGCGAAAGACCTTTGAGTATGTTCGATGCCTGCAGAGTTTTTTGCTTGAGTTGTTTGAGGTGCGAAACAAAGGTAAGTTTACGGTCGAAAGTAACTCCTAGAAACTTGTGCTCCGTTTTGACAGCAATGTTGTTTCTATTTAACAGAAGTGTAGGATCTAAACAGAGGCCACGCCTTAAAGAAAAAGGAACACAAACAGTTTTATCCGGAGAGAACCTAAAACCATTCTCATCAGCCCATGTAGTCATTTTATTTATGGCCAGTTGTAGCTGCCGCTCACAGCTAGACATATTACATGACGCTACTGATATCTGAATGTCATCGACATATAGCGAGTAAGATACTGAAGGAGGAATGACTTTGCTAAGAGAGTTAATTTTTATTGCAAAGAGTGTGGCACTAAGGACTCCACCCTGAGGAACACCATTCTCTTGAACAAACCAGTCTGATAAAGTTGTTCCCAACCGAACTCGAAAAGTGCGTTTACACAAAAAGTTCTTTATGCACTGAAGCATTCTACCGCGTATTCCGTACATAAAAAGGTCGTGCAAGATGCCATACTTCCAAGTGGTGTCATAGGCCTTGTCTAAATCAAAGAAAACAGATACACAATGCTGCCTGTTGACGAATGCCTCGCGCACAAAGGTCTCCAGCCGCACCAAGTGGTCTGTTGTAGAGCGCTCGGGACGACAGCCACACTGATTAATATCCAAGATTTTATGTTGCTCAAGAAAATAAATAAGACGTCTGTTAATTAATCTTTCAAAGGTTTTCCCCAGACAACTTGACAATGCTATTGGTCTGTAACTTGCAGGAAGGGAGGAATCCTTGCCAGGTTTCAACAACGGTATAACTTCAGCCCGCTTCCATTCAACAGGGAAGTAGGCATCACACCACAGGCCATTGAAGTATGTGAGAAGGGCACTAAGTGACTCTCTAGATAAGTGCCGGATCATGTCATAGTGAATTCTATTTGGACCGGGGGCAGAATTCTTGCGGGAGTTGAGAGCCACTTCGAGCTCAACCATTGTAAATGGCTGATTGTAAGGTGCAGATGCTCCCCCTGTAAAGCAGAGCCTCGTCTTTTCCATGTTTGCCTTACGCTTCAGGAATGCTGGAGAGTAATGTGCGGAGCTTGAAACAGCAGCGAAGTGAGTGCCCAACACGTTAGCCTGGTCTAGCAATGAGGCTCCAGAAGACGGAAAAAGGGGGATTGTAAAACAGCGGTATTTCCCCTCGACCTTGTGAAGTCGGTTCCACACTTCCTTTGCTGGAACATAGCTGCTGATGGAGGACAAGTAACCTCGCCAAGATTTTCCTTTAGCCTGCTTCCGAGTCCAGCGGGCACAAGCTCTGCGTCTCTTGAATTCCATTAAGTTAACAGATGTCGGGTATCTACGAAAGACACCCCAAGCCTTATCTTGGTTATTCTTTGTGGTGGAACATTCCTCATTCCACCATGGCTTACATTTCTTGGGGATGTTCGAAGAAGTTTGAGGGATGGAGCAAAGAGCAGCACCAATTATATGCTCTGTGATGTAGGCTGTGGCATCGTCATGAGTTAATGAAGAGAACATTGAGGGAACAAGTTTGGATTTTTGGCTAAAAAGAGCCCAGTCTGCTTTTTCTAGCTTCCAACGTGGAGTCCGTTTCATAAGACTGGGAATCGATTTCACGCTTTCCAGAGCAACCGCAAAGTGGTCGCTTCCAAAAGGATTATTTAAAACGCTCCATGTGAAACAAGACACCAAGGATGGAGATGAAATGGAAAGATCAATGGATGTAAATGAGTTGTGAGCTGCGCTAAAGAAGGTGGGCTCTTTGCTGTTCAAAAGACAGAGACTAGATGACAGTAAAAACCGTTCAATGACCCCACCACGCGAGTCCTGGCGTGTGCCACCCCACAAGGGATGGTGGGCATTAAAATCTCCTAAAAGTAAAAAGGGGTGAGGGAGCTGAGTAATTAAATCATGAAGATCATGAATATGCAGTGGAACATTTGGTGGAATATAGATGGAAACAATGGTGATGAAGCGGTCCAAGAGGAGACGCACAGCTACAGCCTCTAAAGGTGCAGAAAGAGGAATCTGAGAACAAGCAACTCCACTTTGGACGATTACTGCTACTCCACCAGATGAGTTTGATGTGGAACGATCTTTTCTAAAAAACCTGGTGACGACGTAAAATAGACACATGATGATCATTAAGGTGCGTCTCTTGTAAAGAGAGAGCTATAGGACGGAGGTTGTCCATAAAAAAGTTAACATCGTCAATATTCCTTAAAAGGCCGCGGCAATTCCACTGCATAAAAGTAAATTTAGCCATTATTCTAAAACTAAGTAAAAAATTAGTAAATCAGTAAAAGTAGTAAGGTACAAGTAAAAGTAAAAATGTCAACTCTGCCGCGCAGGGCAATAAAGAATGTACAACATCACGTTGGTGGGATCACCGGTTTTTTGCTCTTGTGCTTACTCTTAGTACTCTGCCACTCCATGTCGTCTTGGTCAGACGCAGGAGTGGAGACTTCACACTCATCCATGGTCTCAGTTTCCTGAGGCAAGCCTTTTTCTGCAGGTTTCTTCGGGTTCGGGGAACGGGGCGCCATGCGCCGCCCGCGACCAGACCCAGCCAAAGGGGCAGAGGAGGTGCTGGGCGAAGCGTCGCCCAAGTCCACCCGTTCCTGTCCCTTGGGCGCTGTAGGTGCGGCACGAGAGCCATGCCGCTCCCTCGATGATGCTCTCTCCAGGGAATGTGGGCGAGAGTGTCGACCCTTCTCCCTGGAAGGAGACCGCAGAGGAGGGACGGTTGCGGCAGCCACCGACCCATCCTGGGTTTGGGAAACAGCCCGAGAAGATACAGGCTGTTGCCCTGTTGGAGTGCGAGGGTTCGCACTCTGGCTGGGAGGGTCCGAAGACAGTCCAGCCGAGATTGCATGCCCCGGAAGCTGAATCTTCAGCTGGGGCGTGGGGGACTGCCGTGGCTTCCCATAGTCCAGAAAGGACGTCTGGGTTGCCACTGCAACCTTCAGTGGTGCAGGTCCCCGCTGCACCACCTGCGCATAGCCACCTTTGCGCAAGAACGCAAAGCGACGGCGCGCTTCCGGGTAAGAGAGGTTTTCTTTGACCTTCAAGTTAAGCACTTCTTTCTCTTCTTTCCATGTCTTGCATGAGCGAGAATACGCTGGGTGGGGATCACTACAGTTGACACAATGGGTTTCGTTGGAGCAGGAGTCAGCAGAATGGTCATTTTTCCCACACTTGGCACAAGTGGCCTTACCACGGCAGCTCTGAGAGCCGTGGCCAAACCTCTGGCATTTAAAACATCTTCGAGGATTAGGCACATAGGGCCTAACCCTGCAGTGGAGGTAGCCAGCCCTAACAGCCTCGGGAAGTGTGGTAGATTCAAAGGTTAACACTATGTGTTTAGTTTTTCGCTCTTGACCGTCCCGACGCATGG